>NW_028249604.1:0-561384 GCF_964263255.1 Lissotriton vulgaris
TTGAGCATATCTTTTACTACATTTTGCGACGAGGATGGGATGGATTCTCAGGTTGCTTTTGGGTAGAATGTTGTGAGACCTGTAAGGAAGGTGAAAAAAGGCTGAAGGTGGCTGTTGGTTCAAATATGGGCAAGATTTCCTCTCCAGATGCACCATGGCACACTATTTGCCTGGATTTTATTGGGCCCATGGTGGAACTCAACGTACATCAACGATTTGCAATAGTTTGTGTGGGTGTTTTTAGTAAATGGTTGGTGGTTGAATTTGTGAAGGATATCATTACAGACACCACTATCAGATTTTTTAAGTCTCTTTTTCAAGTGTAAGGCTTTCCCAGTGTTATTCTCACAGACAATGGGACACAGTTGGTCTCACAAAGTATGCAATCTTTTCTGTGTCATTGTGGTGTCTCATCATTGCACCTCCCTATATAATCCACAGGGGGAATGGTCTTTGTGAGAGGATGAATAGATTGATGAAGGGCACTATACAACTGGCTCCCTCAAGAGGGGGAAATGTTTTTGACCTTGTGCAGGAAATGGTTTGTGCATAACGGACAACTGTTCATGGTGCGAAGAGCAAATCTCCTTTTGAGATTATGCGTGGCAAAGTCGCGGGGACAAAACTGGTTCCCTCTTGGGTGAAAAATCTTTTTAGTAAAGGTTTTACAGTTGAGACAGAAAGTATTGCTGTGAAAGGTAGAAGCCCAATTTCAAGAGGTGATCTGGTAAAGGTCACACCTGGAAGGGTCTCCAAGGGCTTAACAAAGTTCAGGGGTCCTTTCTATGTCAAGAATGTTTTTCCTCACTATGTTGTCCTTTCTAATGGGGAGAAATGGAATTTGAGGAGGGTTGCATTATATTTAAAAAAATGCTTCTCCGACCTCTGAAATTACTTTGAGAGATCCTGTTGGTGTTTCTCATACAGATAGGGTAGTGGTTATATGCTTACCTCTGTAGAAGAATCTATCTCATTCTCTTCTCCCTCTGACAGGATGTGTGATGGTGGTGGTGATGTCTCGGATTTCTGGTTTTCCTAGTTTTCGAAGCACCATCATTGATTCTTCTTCTTCTCAAGTATCTTCCCTCTCATCCCAGTCCCAAACCTCAAAGGTATCGTAACAACTTGTTTATCTAAATGACTATGTTTGCAATTAATGCTTTTGTGTTTTGTTTTTTTGTAAAGCAGGAAGATGTGTTGTGAATTTATCTTATGTTACTTTCTGTATTTCATCTCTATGATCTCTCCTCTCTATGTATTGTTTTGATTCTAGAATTGGTGTGCTGACTTGCTAGGCTCAGGGTTCTGCTGTGTCAGTTTGCAGACTGGTCAGCAGGCGTTGGGTTACATCCTGTTGTTCTCATGAATAAATTTATTCATGTAACTCTACTGGTATTTGAGCATATCTTTCACTACAGCTTACCGGACACTCCTCCCGGGGCGTTAGATGCACCTATAAAGCCCCTCTTGCTCTGCCTCTACTCCCTCTTGAGGGGAAGAAATTGCCAGACCAACCTTGTAATCGAATTGGGGCTGGCTGAATCAGTTGAAAAATTCACCACTTTTAGAGCTATGTGTGCACAACTAGTCAGATGAGCCCCCCCAGCCTCGACTGGCCATGACAAAATGTATGGATGTTGGGCCCAAATACCGTCTTCGTTGAGGCCTGTGCAAATTCTAGAGAAGTGAAAGCTCTGGCAAATTTACTCAGTGAGGCATAGTTAGTGTTTCCAAAGAAACAGACCCCACTTTGCTTCCAACCCCACAGGAGGTCGGCTCAATCAGGTTCCTGGAGGATTTAGGCTCCTCCGTCTTGTCCAAAATCTAAGTTGAGGGCCCTGTCAATTCAATTCAATTCAAGAATCTTTATTCGGTGATTAAAAAACACCATAAAAGCACACATATATATACATAGATAAAAAGTCATTAAACATTAATCAAGATCCAATATACACAAAGTTAATACAAATAGAAATACCGACATACAGGTCCACAATTTAAAAATATAAACTCCAAAACATTTCATTCCTCTCCCCTAGTCAGCCTCAGTCGGACCGCAACCTTAATAAAATTCATAATACAGCACAAGGTTAGGGGGTCAGAGGCTTTTTGCAAAAAGACTAATGCATCCCTGGCATGTTCCTGTTGGGCTTTTTTTAAAATATTTACAAGAAATCTGCGCCTGGGCATAGAAAAATAGGGACAAAGCAAGACAAAGTGAAGGGAATCCTGCGGAGACCTGTTGTCGCAGCCGCAGGGTCCCTTCTGCTCAATTGATGTGGTGAAACCTGCTGGTGAAGCCAACATAAAAGGAAGTAGATTCAATCTGAAACGACACATTAGATATCTATCCTGTGCGTTATGCACGAGGTACAGATAAGGCTCCATACCCTCCACACTCTACACCAGATTATGATCCCTCACAGTCTTTTTAGTTCCTTCAGCCTCAGCTCTGCATTGCGTTTTCCGCGCTAGGAAAATTTCCCCTACTTGTTTCTTGTGCTGGGCTGAAATTGTTGTAGGGTTCGTGAAGAGGTTTCCAGAACCTAATTCTTCAAGGGTGTTTTTTACGTATTTAAGCCAGGGGATGCGCATACAGTTGGCCCTATCCAAGCAGTCCAGTAAAATTTCTCTGCTGAGATGCGCATCTGGATTAGCCCATATTTTTAACCAGGCCACAATTGGCCTAAGTTTTATCAGGTCATCCAAGTATGGCCTCCCTAGCCCCCTATGAGCTATAAATCCAGCGGTACTGGGTGGTGCCCTCAGGATAGATTTCAGATATTTATTTTCTTCCTGCTGGATTCTAGTGGTGTTCACAAAGCCCCATACTTCTGCCCCATAGATTACTTTAGAGCATGATACGGAGCTGTACAAGTTCATCACCTGTTTCGGGCTCCATCTACCTAGCCTCCTGCCATATCCAGCTATTGCCCCATTGGAGGCAATCATTTTGCTACAACGTTCCGCCACCAGGGAGTTAAACAGCAGAGCGCCGTCAAAGGTTACTCCAAGATAAGAGAACGTTTTAACCTCCTCTAAAATATGGGTGCCTATTGTATAAGTAAATTTAGAGGAAGGTTTTTTGCCAGCCAGGAGCACGTACGATTTACCCAGGTTAACAGAAAGATCCAGGGTACCCATGAACTTAACAAACCCATCTATCAGGATTTGTAAGCTTCGGGGTGTACGTGCAAGCAAGACCGCGTCATCTGCATAAAGCAGAACAGGAATATGACGCGGCCCGACCCTTGGGGAATCTGCCTTTAAACCCAACAAAAACTGCTCCAGGTTGTTAATATAAAGGGAGAACAAAAAAGGGGCAAGGATGCAACCTTGTCTGACTCCGCTCTTACAGGGAAAAGAGTCAGACAATCCTCCCTCCCTATTGAATCGAACCTTGGCCGTGGTATCGCTGTGCAATTCCCTTAATATGGTGATTAGACCACTCTCAATCCCCATACTTGACATCATGTCCCACAGTTTTCCTCTATTGACGTGGTCAAATGCTGCTGCCAGGTCCATGAACCCCATGTAAATTGGTTCGTCACTGGCCAAAGTATATTTGGCAGTCAGCATATAAAGGTTCAGGCATTGGTCACTAGTGGACCTCCCTGTCCTAAACCCATATTGAGTGTCCGAGAAGGTGTTGTTCTCTTCGGTCCACTCGGACAGTCTGTTAAGGATTGCCCTACCCAAAAGTTTGGCCGATACGTCAATCAGGGAAATAGGCCGATTGCAATTGGGGTCGTCCCTATTGCCCTTTTTGAAAATTGGCACAATAATTGCTTTAGACCAGGATGGTGGCAGGCCACAGGTGGTAGCAGTATTTATGACCCTGGTCATCAGAGGGGCCCATAATTCTATGTTGCTTAGAAACAGGTCAGGGGGAATTCCATCCGGGCCCGGGGCTTTGTTTTTGGTCAGACCCTCCATCCCTGCAGTAATCTCCTTGAGGGTAAATACTACCGGGGGAACCTGACTTGGGATAACCGGTAACTCTACGGGGGTACCGGGCTCATGGTTATATAAACCCCTAAAGTGGGTGACCCACTGCTCCGGGAGGATGTTAGCCCCTATCTCCGGGGAATCATTTTCTTGAAAGGTCGGTTTATTAATGATTCTCCAAAAACCCGCTAAATCCTTTCTTTCCCCAGCCTCTCTTAACTCTGCCCACGCTTCTGCCTGCAGGGCAAGTTTCCTCCTTTTGGTCTCTTTTTTGTATTTTTCTCTGCACACTTTGATTTTTTGAGGGTCCCTTGGTCTTAGTTTAAGGCAGCATTTCAACTCCCTCAGTGCTTTAGAACAGTCTTTATCAAACCACCGGGGGTTAGCCTGGTTACGTATGGGCGCACTGGTCTTAAGAAGGCCGTCGATCAGATTAGCAATCTGGTCAAATGCTTCCAATAACCTTGAACCCTGGACTTCTAGGTCTAGACAGTCGTTGATGGCCGATTTACCCTTGTCACCCAAGGTTTTATAAAACTTTACCCCGTCTATTTTGGACCATTTTAGTCTCCTGCCTTGGTCTGTGACCCTCTCCTCGTTTGTACGATGGACTCTGGTTCCAGCGCCCACCCTATACGTGAGCTCCAAAACAAGAGGGTTGTGGTCGCTGAAACAGCTCCATTCTATCCCTACACTGATTATTTTATTTATCAGGGATCTCGAAGCCAGAATAAAATCTATAATAGATGAGCAACCCCTGCCCTTGAAGGTTGGTGGAAGTGTGCCATCCTTCTGGGGATCTATCATATTAATGGTGTGCTCTAAGTCATACTTAAGCCGAAGCAAACTGAGAGCAGACCCAGTAGGCGTATGAGAAAAATGCGGCCCCTTCTTCATAGGGCATTGTGACCAGTCTGTATTTACCTTGACCAGTGCCGGACAAAGATGGCAGTTAAAGTCTCCCATTAAAAGCAGCCCATGAGACTGCCCCTTATTTTGGAATGTAGTTTCTTGTCCCAACCTATGGTCCAGTTCAGCTAGTAGCGGGATATGATTGTCCGCTATCTCAGTGTTATAAATGTTAAAAACAGAAAATCTTAACCCCTTCCCGAGGAACCGAACTGCCTGAATCCCATGAGAGTACCAGTCTAGGGCAGACCAGGTGCCTGGGAGGTCTAAATCTACGTAAATGGACAAACCGCCCATTGCTCTCCCTGATCTGGTTTTCCGTGCGGGAACAAAAAAGCACTTGTACCCCTGTAAGTGATAATTATTCACCGGGGCCCATGTCTCCTGCACACATATAACATGAAATTTTCTAATAAAGTCAACCCATTCCTTATTATTAAATTTGCCTGCCAGGCCTGCTACATTCCAGGAGATCAATCTCACTCCCTCCCCCCTCCGTTCTGAATCCCCCTGGGGCCTTACTGGTATCTCCTGCATTGATCCTTGCTTGTCCAGCCCATGTCCCCTTCCTATACATTCTATGTCTGTAGCCTTAGGTTCAGCATACACGGATTTCCCAACACCACTCGGTGGAATTTGCTGAGCCTGAGACCTTTGGTCCTCCAACACCTCTGCCGAAGCGCCCTTTTCCTTGTCACCCTGGGGGGCATTATCCATTTGTCAATCTACCCCCTCTAGGCCATTCAGACAGTTAAACCGGTTGTAGGTGCGAAAGGGTGTTTCTGGTCGGCCAAATAATGGCCTGGGGTTAAAGTCCTGGTGTCTCCCCCTCCTGCCAACCCTCTCCCAGTTATCATGAGTTTGGGGCAGCTGCAATGGGACTGGGATAATGGGAAAAAAGAAAGACACACGAAGGGTTTGGATAGTGAATTCCCTAGATCTATTCTTCCCTTGGCATATATAGGAAACTGTTCCTGTGTCCCTAAAGCTCACCAATATGCAGTACCCTATTATGGATTTTTGTGTTCTCCCCACCCATGGCACCCTTCTTACCATTATGATTTCATTATTAAGGTGTATCGGGAGGGGTCTATTTATGTTTAACCACTTAATTACCCTACTTTTCAGAGAACAAAAGTCCTCAGTTTCACCTACTTCGAGTGGGGGGACACCCGCCATGACTACAGTGAAGTCATTAGTCTCTGGGGGTAGGTTAGGCCTACGTGGTCTCGGGGGAAGCTTCATTAGAGGAGTTAATGTGGTACTATCTACCGGCTGTGCCGGAAGAACAGGACCTGCAGGAGGAATGGGCATGTTGGAGTTAAGGGACTTGGTTGGTGCAGGCTTGGTCCTCAAGGGTTGTTGCGAAACCGCCGCGTTCGCGCCTTGTGGAGGGGCTGGATTTGCTGCACTATTTGCAGGCTGATGGAGGGCTGATGTAACGGGGTGGGATCTAGATGCCTTCCCTGGTGACCAGCCGGAATTTTCAAGCTACTTAGCGTGGCCTCCAGAATGGTTAGTCTGATCTCAATCTTTTTTATGCTCTCGCTAATCGGTAGTAATAGGGACCTTAGCAGGAATTCCAGGTTTCCCAGTGGGACAACAGAGAGGGGAACATTAGCGATATTAGTTCCTGGATCTTTTGTCGGGGCGGGAACTAGGGCCTCCTGAGCTGTAGGTTTGGGATGTGTTTCAGCCGTTAATTTCGCTGCTAATAAGGGAGTTTTTAAAGGCTTCCCAAAATCTGAGTGAGAGACTTTGGGTTTGCTCTTCCCCTGGGCTCCCTTCGATTTCCTCCTACGTTTATTAGGAGGGGGCCCAAATACACCTTGCATAGTGGCTGGCTTGGGTTGGCTTTCCTAGCCTTGGGGGCTGGAGGGGGTTGGGAGACTAAATCAATGGTCACCCTAGTAGGACTTGGGCTGATAGCTGGGGCTATACTCATGGCTACAACTGGTGAGGCATTCGTACAATCCCTCAGCAGGAGTGGGACATCATCTATTGGGGTCAACTCCTCCCTGGACATGGTGGGGTAGTCTCCAAGGGGAGTATTTTTCAGGTTATCTATTGAGCGTCTCCGTTCTGCCCTTAGCCGGGATAAGTTGTTCTCCTTGTCCCCCTCCCCCACCGCCCGGGAGAAATAGTTCTCTAGGGTCCTGTTTTTAACACCTCCCTGCCTCAATGGGGTGCTCTCCCTTGCCGGGGACGGCATAACAATTAATGGTAGGACATATACAGCGGTGGGCTATAATAGTTGATAGGACCAGGTTTCAAATAACAAACACAAGAGGGTAGGCCCAGCCCAGCCTAATCCGGCCTATGACGGCCTTAGACGGTCCCGCCCTTGTCCCGGGCTTCTCCCGGCGCCTTCCCACGCGCTCCCGCGCAGCGGGATCCTAGTGCAAATATAAATGAGGAGGAGGTGGGGCGGGGGGCGTGGCAGTCAGGGAGAGCAACCCAGGTGTTGTGGGTTGACCTCACGCAGGGGCTCCTGGGAGTTGGAGTCCCTGCGGGTCCGCTCGCAGCCCTGTACTTGCCTGCCAAAGCCCAGAGTCCGGTGTCCAAGATCAGAGTCCCTCTATGCTCAAGGCGCCTCTCTCCAAACCGCGAAGCGGGACCCGCGGAGCGGGTCCGGCGAGGAGCTGCGGCAGAAGAAAAACACCACAGGTGCAGGGAACAGCCCACGGCGAAGTCCAAGCAAACAAGGTATCCCACGTCGATCAGGAAGGAGGCTGCTTTCAAATGCTAGGGCGGGGGGCGTGGCAGTCAGGGAGAGCGACCCAGGTGTTGTGGGTTGACCTCACGCAGGGGCTCCTGGGAGTTGGAGTCCCTGCGGGTCCGCTCGCAGCCCTGTACTTGCCTGCCAAAGCCCAGAGTCCGGTGTCCAAGATCAGAGTCCCTCAATGCTCAAGGCGCCTCTCTCCACACCGCGAAGCGAACCCGTGGAGCGGGTCCGGCGAGGAGCTGCGGCAGAAGAAAAACACCACAGGTGCAGGGAACAGCCCACGGCGAAGTCCAAGCAAACAAGGTATCCCACGTCGATCAGGAAGGAGGCTGCTTTCAAATGCTAGGGCGGGGGGCGTGGCAGTCAGGGAGAGCGACCCAGGTGTTGTGGGTTGACCTCACGCAGGGGCTCCTGGGAGTTGGAGTCCCTGCGGGTCCGCTCGCAGCCCTGTACTTGCCTGCCAAAGCCCAGAGTCCGGTGTCCAAGATCAGAGTCCCTCTATGCTCAAGGCGCCTCTCTCCACACCGCGAAGCGGGACCCGCGGAGCGGGTCCGGCGAGGAGCTGCGGCAGAAGAAAAACACCACAGGTGCAGGGAACAGCCCACGGCGAAGTCCAAGCAAACAAGGTATCCCACGTCGATCAGGAAGGAGGCTGCTTTCAAATGCTAGGGCGGGGGGCGTGGCAGTCAGGGAGAGCGACCCAGGTGTTGTGGGTTGACCTCACGCAGGGGCTCCTGGGAGTTGGAGTCCCTGCGGGTCCGCTCGCAGACCTGTACTTGCCTGCCAAAGCCCAGAGTCCGGTGTCCAAGATCAGAGTCCCTCTATGCTCAAGGCGCCTCTCTCCACACCGCGAAGCGGGACCCGCGGAGCGGGTCCGGCGAGGAGCTGCGGCAGAAGAAAAACACCACAGGTGCAGGGAACAGCCCACGGCGAAGTCCAAGCAAACAAGGTATCCCACGTCGATCAGGAAGGAGGCTGCTTTCAAATGCTAGGGCGGGGGGCGTGGCAGTCAGGGAGAGCGACCCAGGTGTTGTGGGTTGACCTCACGCAGGGGCTCCTGGGAGTTGGAGTCCCTGCGGGTCCGCTCGCAGCCCTGTACTTGCCTGCCAAAGCCCAGAGTCCGGTGTCCAAGATCAGAGTCCCTCTATGCTCAAGGCGCCTCTCTCCACACCGCAAAGCGGGACCCGCGGAGCGGGTCCAGCGAGGAGCTGCGGCAGAAGAAAAACACCACAGGTGCAGGGAACAGCCCACGGTGAAGTCCAAGCAAACAAGGTATCCCACGTCGATCAGGAAGGAGGCTGCTTTCAAATGCTAGGGCGGGGGCGTGGCAGTCAGGGAGAGCGACCCAGGTGTTGTGGGTTGACCTCACGCAGGGGCTCCTGGGAGTTGGAGTCCCTGCGGGTCCGCTCGCAGCCCTGTACTTGCCTGCCAAAGCCCAGAGTCCGGTGTCCAAGATCAGAGCCCCTCTATGCTCAAGGCGCCTCTCTCCACACCGCGAAGCGGGACCCGCGGAGCGGGTCCGGCGAGGAGCTACGGCAGAAGAAAAACACCACAGGTACAGGGAACAGCCCACGGCGAAGTCCAAGCAAACAAGGTATCCCACGTCGATCAGGAAGGAGGCTGCTTTCAAATGCTAGGGCGGGGGCGTGGCAGTCAGGGAGAGCGACCCAGGTGTTGTGGGTTGACCTCAAGCAGGGGCTCCTGGGAGTTGAAGTCCCTGCGGGTCCGCTCGCAGCCCTGTACTTGCCTGCCAAAGCCCAGAGTCCGGTGTCCAAGATCAGAGTCCCTCTATGCTCAAGGCGCCTCTCTCCACACCGCGAAGCGGGACCCGCGGAGCGGGTCCGGCGAGGAGCTGCGGCAGAAGAAAAACACCACAGGTGCAGGGAACAGCCCACGGTGAAGTCCAAGCAAACAAGGTATCCCCTGTCATGTTCATTACCTTATCCAGGCAGGCTCTCCTAGACCCATCAATACCCATCTTAGGGTCCTTGACAAACTTGGAAAAAAGGTGGTCATCTTGCCATCTATCTGAGGAGTCTGTGCCACCTTATCCTTCAATGAGGGACAAGAGAATTAAGAATCAAGCCTGTGTGCCACATACTGGCCCACCTTGTCTTGAGGGACATGCTCAGAGTTAATATTGTATAGTACGAGAGAAAAAAGCCCAAAAGATGTGGAGCACCGCCCAAGTAGCACCACTCTCGGGGAGAACAAGTCTAACGAGTGTTAAGGGCCAGGCGTAAACCCATTTAGGTACTCAGCAATGGAAACCAGCACTCTACTGCACCTCAGCTAAAGCGCAGGTCTAGGCTACTGAAAAATAAAAAAAATTCTACCTCACGTAATAAGAGTTTTCAATTCTATTAAGGACTTGGATGCAAGGATTATGCTTCTCTCTCTTTAATTAAGAGCAGCCAATTAAAACACTACAAATTAAAAAACTACATATCCCACTAACCTCTAGTTTATGAGTATTCACATGGTCTAATCCCCGATCACCCAGCCCTTTAAGAGCAGGCACCTCCATTTTAGAATCCTCTTTCTTCGCAATCAAAATAAAAATCCTGGAACCAAATCCACATCCAAACCAGGAGGAAGACCCTCCAACTCTCTCAATAGAAGAAGCAGCGAAACAGCACCCACAAGTCGGTGTCCAAAACTTGCAATGAGGAACGAAAAAGTCTTCACAATGACAGGAACTCCTGCTCAAAATATGACGTGTGTTCATCAGTCCACTTCATGTTTGTTTCTGGCCATTTCCTGTGAACCAGAAAATTAAGCCATAATATCCATACCACAGAAGGAACTTACAGGCATAAGAACATCAGAAAGCACATACGGATAAACATCACATAAAGGGCGGGAAACCCAAAATGAACAATATTACAACAGAAGAAATATACTTAGTCCTTACGTGAATGCTTAATACACAAAAAACAACAGGGTGGGATAATCCTTGCCTCCAAGTCCTTAATAGAATAGAAAAATGTTATCTCATGAGCTAGATTTTTTTTGATTCTGTGTCAGGACCGGAGGCTCTGATTATGCTTGTTCAAACCTGTGCCACCACCACTGAAGCAACATCAACGATCGGCTTATAATAAAAAGACTTGAAGACTGACTGAGAGGACCAATCCGCTGCCTACAAAATATCTTCTAAATGCTAACCCAAAGCAAAGGACTTGGAGACCACAGCCCCACGGACTGAATGCGCGCCGAAAACGGAAACCTCAATACTGGCCTCAGATAACAACCAACGTATCCTCCATGCCAATGCAGCAGCCGCCCCGGGTTTGAAAGGCTTCTGCAAAGCAATGAGCACTTGTCCCCTTAGGTGTACCCAAAACACATTGGTGTCAGCCTAGTAAGCTTTGGGATATTGCACCACACATAATTTTGCATTACAGTTCATTTACAAATGGAAATGGAAACCTTGATAGGGGTAAAAACCCTGCCGGAGAGATCTAAAGCATTGACATCAGATACTTTCTTACAAGATACTAAACAAAGTAGCATAGTAAGCTTGGCAGACAGCTGCTTGCCAGAAAGGTACTTATTCTCCAGCCATCTCTCAAAAAAACTTAAGACCGCATTAACATCCCAAGGAGAAGAGTATTTGGCTTGACAGGGTTTGCACAAGTGAATGCCTCTCATGAGCTCACGCACCATTAGGTGTTCTCCAACACACTTCCCCACAATGGGTAGATGACCCATAGATAGGGCAGACTTACAAATGTTAATCAACCTATAAGTAAGGCCAGAAGCCACCAAAGAAGGAAGGAAGTTATTTACCATGCTGACATCTGCCCCAGTGGGATTGGAATTCCGTTCATCAGACCAATGGGTTCCATCGTTGCCATGCCGAAGCATAACGCTTGTGAGTACCTGAAGCCTATACCTGGTTGATGTGGAAGGAAGCCTGTGGAGAAATGCCTGGCACTTGCCATCTACCCTGGAAGCCCTCCAGGCTACCAATCGGAGTTGACCTGAGAGCATCAACTGATGCGGTTGTCCCACTGGGTCCAGCAATAGGTTCGGGTGAGCTGGATTCAAGAGAGTTGTGTCGCACCACAACTCCAGAGCCATAGGGAACCACAGCTGTGCCCTCCAGAGTAGTGTCCCCAGAACAATATATGCTTTATGATGACATACCTCAGACAGGACTCTGGGGATCATGTTGAATGGGGGAAACATACCCCAGAAGGAGAGACCAGTCCTGTAAGAAAGCATCTGTCACTGTCACTTCCAGACCCTGCCTCCAACTGAAAAAGAAGGGAATCTGCTGATTGAGACTGGAGGCGAAAAGCTCCATCAAGAAAGGGCCCCACTTCTGATTGAGACTGAAGAGGATCTTCGGGTGGAGTCTCCACTCACAGAAATCTTTGAAAAAATGGTAATGCCAATCCGCCACCGAGTTCCTCTTCCAGGGCAGGTACTCCATTATGACTGAGATCCAATGTTGGGAGCAAAAGTGCCAGAAGTACTAGGGAATCTCTGCCAACAGCCGAGACCTCTTACCACTCAACTTGTTAATATAGCGAACTGCTGAGATGTTGTCTATCGTCCCACAGTATGCAACAAACTGTCTGAGAGGGGAAATGCTTTTGATCTCAAATAAACCTGCAAGGAGCTCCAGACAGTTTATGTGGAGCTGAAGCATGGTCTCTGACCATAGACCCCCGTGGCAAGGGACCCACACCTGGCCCCCCAGCCTTAGATGCTGGCATTCTACTCAAGAATGACAGCTGGGGAGCTGCCAAAGATTACATTGTTCATTCCAAGGGGTCCACGTGGTCTAGTAACCACGTCATCTCTATCTTGGTCTCCTACGAGAGGTGAACCTGATCCGATATTAAACAGGTCATTCTACCGATGTTGGATTTTGAGTCTCTGCAGGGCCTTGTAATAGAAGGGTCCCGGAAAAATGGCCTGGGTGGAAGGCGCTTGGAGGCCCACAATCCGTGCCACAGACCTCAATGAGATTGTTGAGCTGACTAATGCAGCTCTCAACTCCTTCTTGATATTCTGAATTTTCTGGACAGGAAGAATCAATTGGGACAACACTGAATCTATCTGGCATTCCAAAAAAGTCATGCGCGGTGAAAGGATCAGGCAAGACTTCGGTTGATTGATGACAAACACCATCTAGGAGAGGTTGAATTGCCCAAGGCAAATGCAAATTCACAGTTTTAGGATCTTGGGCCAAGAGATTCATATCATTAAGGCAGATGATTAACCTAACTCCTTTGGCCCGATGAGCCTCAATGATGGGTTTCATCAGCTTGGTGAAGCACCAAGGAGCAGAGGAGAGACCAAAGGGAATGACCTTGAACTCGAAGCAGCTACCGAGCCAAGTGAATTGGAGAAATCGACGATGAGGGGGAAAGATAGGGATCGTCAAGTATGAGTCTTTCCGGTCCAAATGGACCATCAAGTCGCCTTCTTGCAAAATATACTAAAGAAGATGGATCCCCTCCATCTTGAAAGGTTTGTACACTATCCAGGCATTGAAATCTCTTGGATTCAGGACTAAGCAGTAACCACCCCCTCTCTTGTTGACCAAGAAAATAGTGCTGATGAAGCCCCCGGGATGAGAGGAAGAACGACAGATGGCCTCTTTTTCCAAGAGCGCCTGAATTTCCGCCAAGATGACCTGTGGTTCTCGTAGGGAAAAAATTGCTCCTCGGGAGGCCACAGTTGGTAGAGAGTGCTATAACATTCTAGTTTGTAGCATTGGACAGAGTCGAGAACCCAAGGGTTTTGGGTCAGGTGTTACAGATTTTCTAAAACCAACTTTATCCTGACCCCACAGACCACTACCTCAGAATGGGGAATAAGCCTCCCTTGCATAACCTGGATCCTGGAGACTCCTTGCTGACCTCTGTTGTACCCTTTGCAGAAATGCTGCTGCCCACCACTAGCCAAGGTGGCATAAAAGGTATTGTCAGCTGACTGGTCCTGTCCATAACTGTGTCTGTGGTAGAAAAGGTCTCTCTGGGGACCTCAAGAGTAGTTACGGCCTGACGATCGTCCCCTGAATCATCCAGCTCTGCGCAAAAGGGTGTGGCAGGAAACTTTCTTCAGGGACAACTGGACTTTGTCCGGGATCTGAAAGTCGATGTGAAGTTTGCTAAATCCTTTACAGAGGGACCATCGAAGAGGAGGCCATGTGCCACTGACCCCACCTCCGAGTAGGCCAACTCGTTTAACTTTGGGTCAAATCACATCAAGATGGAATGCCGGCACTCAGTGGAGATGGCCACATTGGCATTTTCCCAGCTGGCAGACCACGCGTTGCACTGACCCAAGCAGGACACCTGGATCTATGGTTGTATTAGCTTCCATAACCTGAAAGGCCAGCTCTATGATCTTTGCAAGGGGCACGATATGTCCAGCAACTTATCCCGGCAGTTACGCCTGACCCTTCTTAGGGTCCTTGGCCCACTTCCTCAAGAACGCTACCACGGTGGGGTCCACCTCTGGGGTCTCTGTGACCTTCCTAGCTAGTTCGGGTCTAGAAAATTCCCCGCACAGCTTTGCACGAACATCCTTATCAAAATTGTGCCTGATATGGCCCTAAACGTACTCAGTAACCTCCTGTGGGGGAGTCCAGCTAGAGGACCGAGGATGGGTGATATCCCCCAAGTTGAAGGTTAACACATTTGGGGTCTTGGATCGAGACTCCAAAGGATGCGCAGAGTACTTCCTCATACTAGGCCCTGGAGCATCTTCCTGCTTGCTATCACTGAGGTCAGCAGACGAAAAGTCTAAATCTGTCAGGCTAGAATGATTAGGGGAATCATCCAAATCAAGGTTTGAGGGGCGCTATAACCATGGTCACCATGTACTGTTGTAGACAGCTTCTCAAAGGCCTCCATAGGCTTTAGACTATACCTTACCGGGCTTGTCAAGAGTGGCCTGTAAACCCTTCAGCGGTGTGAGAAGAGGGATAGGCTAAAGTCTTAATCTGGTCAGTGAGGGGGCCCAGATCCCTGACCAGGGCTTTGTTAACTGATATCTGGACACTAATGTCCAAGGTGTCCATCAGGTTCTCCTCCAAAGAGGCATGCATGTCCTCCTTGTAATATTCATCATCCTAAAAAGGATCGTATTGGGCCACTGTACACCTTATGAGGCCAATAAGGCAGCGAAGTGCCACAAATTAAGGTAGCTGAGGGCTACGGTCAGGAGGAGTGCTGAACTCCAGCAGACGAATACTTAGATAGTAAAATGTGGTGGGAGCCGCCGGCAGAGTACTCTAGGCAGAGCCTATGCTAATTTTACTGAGATGTGCCCACTCAGATGCACCAGGGAGTGTAGGGAGCAGAGGTTGAGTACCTGCTCCCACTCCACTTAAATAGAGTCCACAAAGGGCATCGCTGACTTGGAAGGCCGAAGCCTACCTCTGAAAGAAAAATCACCTTTAGGAAATCACGTGCAACGCGGTAATAACACGGGTGACCGTGTCCCTGGCAGAGAGGGACGCGCACCCAATTTATACAAGAACGGAATGCCAACTACAAGCAGGCATCTAATACATTAAAACACTAGCACAATCAAATTAGTTAAAAGGCACTTAACCATCACATTCAAATCTGTTGAAAGACACTTGTATGACTGCGAAGCAGCAAAGAAAAAGGGATTCTAATGGAGTTACCGGCTCTCAAAGGACTGGGTGATCGGGCATTGGAGCATGTGACTACTTATGGACTATAGGTTCACGGGGTATAGTTTTTTTAGGTCTCGGGACCGTTAAGCTGCGAAGCAGCTTCCGGTCAGGAGAATTAATGTGACTTAGTAGGGCTTCAGAACCCGCCTCCCTGCTCTGTCTCTCTACCATTGGCTGGCTTCCTAAACAGAGGCCAGCCATTGGAGGAGAGAGCCGTCCCTCTAAAGAAGCCCCGTCTTTTTCGGATTTGGGGGCGTAATTTTTGCTGTTCTTTAGACAGTGACGTCGTCCGTCACTCAGAACAGCAAACCACGCCCCCAATCCGAAATTTTTCTGAAGTTTTTGCCCGCCATTGTTGCCTGTCCACCGACGAGTCTTGAAGTGCAGAGAGCCTCCTCCTCGAGTCACCCGCGAGCCTGAAGGCAGCACCGCAGTGAAGGTGAGCCGTTTTCCTGCCTACCCCGGCCGTTGCAAACAGGGCTTGAGCCCGCGACGCGCAAAGTGCTCCTCGTGCCCCCCCCTCCGTTCAGGTCTGCGCCGTGCGAAGCTATGCGAGCTCTGAGGCCCGCATGACACTGTTCTCTTGCTGCTCCCGACTTTTGACCCAGATGTCCCCGTTTCCTTGCTGCTCCTCGCTGTTTCTTATCATTAGCATCCAGCCTGATCCCGAGTTTCTGTCTATCTCCCCCCACCCCCCCCTTCCCTCCTTCGTCTCTCGTCGCACCCCCCCCCCCCGCCCCCCTTCGTCTCTCCTCGCCCCCCGTTTCCGCTGCTCACCTCCCCCCACTCTCTCCCCACGGAGCTCCCATCTCTCTCGTCTACTTAGCTCTTCCCACATCATCCTCAGCACGCCACTCCAATGCCTACGTGGCCATTATCATTTGCGCCGCATGCTGTTTGAGAGTTACTACATCTCCTCATAATTCTACTATATCAGCCTCCGCTGTGGTCACCTAGTCAGCCACTTTTCGGAAATCAGTCCTTAGCAGGTTAACATCAATCCGGTCCTCTAACACCTTTCTGGACCCTTGAATGGCAGCCACGAGATCCGATCTAGTGGGTTCCAGTTCTACTTCTTCATTGTCAGGCCCGCACCCCCAGTCTGACTCGTCAATCTCTGCTGAGGGTGCCTCGGGTTGTGTATTGAGTAGTTGTATGGACACTTGCCGCTTTATGCACCTTATCTTTCACCATTGGGGCCCCTCAGCAGCAGGAATCCGCCAAGGACGTGTGTAGCATCAATTGGCTTCAGCTGTACTCCGAGCCGGGTCGGCCAATCACGTAGTCAAAAGCTAGTGCCTGGTCAGGCGCTGGTAGCAATATTATTTTGCTCTGTATCCTTGCAAGAGGTTACCAGGTAGGCTTGTTACGTCTGTGTCATGCGTTCTTTTTGTTTGTTTTGTGTTGGTGTTTTCCCCCTAACGTTCTCCTTTTTGCAGTGGCCGGCTGGACCAAGTTGTTTGCTCACTAAAATCCAGAGTATTGAAATTACTGCCAACCCACCAGCACTCGCCGTCCAAGTGGAATCCCATAGCCCCTTGAGGTCGCCACTGAGCCGCTTCGCATTCAGGTCTTTACCCAAGTGTAGTGGAGTCAGAGTCTTGGGCCACACACTTTTACTGGCATCACCAATCAGCCAGGGCCCCGATAGGCCACATTGCCCCCACCCCCTCCCCCCCAAGACAACTCAAGGCCCTGAGGCAGTCGCCACAGCCGCCCTCCAATACCTCCCCGTCCCGATCAGACCTGCAAACCCCATGCCCCCTTCCTTGAAGTCAGCCAGCAGCCCCCAATGACCAGGTCACGCTATTTTGTTGGCTATGCTGACCAGCCAGTCCACTCTAATTCTCACTGCAGGGGACCCCAGAGGCCTTCGACCCCTCTCCTTATCAGCTGGGGAGGGAATCTTCTTACGCTGTGCGTGGCCTTCCTTCAGGGCCATTAACAAGTTCAGCTGGTTATTGGATCGGCCCCGCACAGAACGACAAAGCGGGGCTCTCCCGCCCCACACACGGCTGAGCGCGGCACTCACACAAGCCTCACCAGTACAGTAGTAACCTCTTCGAGCTGGGAATCATACCTCGTTGCCCTTCCTTCGCTGTTGAAACTGCTAGGGAGTCCTAAACCACAGTACGCCCCAAAGCCCGTCACGCACCTCCTGCCGCTGAGACTCTCCGGCACTGTTCACATGCGCCGAAGTGGTGAGATCGGCCCACCGCCTCCGGGCGTTGTAAGCTGGGCACATGGGTTGGTTAACTAGCGTAGCTTTTCAGGCTGCATCATATAATACATTATATTATATTACGAATATTCGGTTCTTTTCGGGGTACTATCCTCCATCGTTCACAGGCTTGTCCTTTTATCCTGGGCGCTGTGTCTTTACAATTGCACAGAGTACCCCATGGAACTGTGAGCTGTGCCCCTCGCAGCTGTGTGCCTGGCTTCACTTTTTATTTTTTATCTTGCCGCTACTCTTATGAGATGTACATTTGAAGGAAGAGCAGTCGTCTTTCACTTGATTCTCGCTACAGTCCAATTTGCCATCTTGTGATTCCCTTTCAGGGGAGTGCTGCCTACCATTGAAATGTGTTTTTCTCTTTGTTTATTTAGGAGAGGAGGGTGTGAATCCTTGCATCTTTCCATAATCATGGTGGCTCAGTGAGCACGGTGCTTTGTTTGAGAGTCTAGCGGGCTGGTTCCCGCATTCTCTGATACAGGGTTGAGTGTGTGCCTTAGTTTGGAAGAGGGCCCTGGTATAAAAAAAAATTAAAGTTTACAAGGTGAGTTTGGCATTATGCTTTGGATGCGGTAGTGGTAATCGATCTCTCCTTGTTCCCTATGAGGTAAATGTAGGGCAACAAACCGAGCCTGCATCACCTACAAATCTACACTGCGAGAGTGAAGAATTGTTCATATCTCACTGAGATTTCAGCTTCCTAGGGTTGTGACCCAGGAAAAATTACAGTCCATATTTTTTTTTTCAATTGTCATTTTAGAAAGGACTGGCATGATTCACATACATACTCTCTACTCTGACCTCTTTCAGTTTATCCTCTATGCTTTCATTCCCTTTGATCTCATCTCTTTAATGTTTTTATGTACCTTTTAATCTCAATGTCATTTCTATGGTGTTTTCAAGCACTCTCTATTCTCTCCCTCTAGCCTGCTGTTGCGTTTATATTTTTTGACGTTCTAGGCTGCTCTTTCTCTCTGTGCCAAACCACTTGTCTTTCTTACTGTTGTTTGTCATGCCACTGGTATTTTACGGATACTTGAGTAGATTCCCTTCCCATTGGCACACCTCTAATCTCTCTCTTTCTCTTGTATTTACTCTTTCATTGTTATTTCACTGCCCTTTCTCTTAATGCCAGGCCAGTGTTCTGTATCTCTGCCTTTCCACTCCACTAATCCTCTGAGCTCTTTCACTGTCATCCATATGTACTCCATTAAATGTCATTCCTCTCGTCACAGTCTCTTTTTTTCCTTTATTGGGTCTCTTTCTTCTTGCTATGTTGCTATCGGCAATTCTCTCTACTTTGTAGCCACTTTTCAGCTATTTAATTCTAATCCCATCTCTTAATCCCACC
Organism: Lissotriton vulgaris; assembly: GCF_964263255.1. Lineage (NCBI taxonomy): Eukaryota > Metazoa > Chordata > Amphibia > Caudata > Salamandridae > Lissotriton > Lissotriton vulgaris. Next base: position 18,839 of record NW_028249604.1, read on the forward strand.
TGTTATCACTCATCCTGAAATGTTTCTGATCTGACTTCATATATGCTGCTCATTTCAAATTTCCATGTCAAGCCTTTTTTATCATAAAAGCCCTCTGCAATTCTACTATTTACTGCCCAAGCCCTCTACACCGCTGCCTCTCTCCCCTTTACCTCTCACTTTTCTAGCTCATATTTCTCTTAGTCTCTCCTCTCTACCTCCCACCTCCCTTCCTCATATGCCTTCCTTGCTCCTTCTCTCATCTATACATTAGTTACGAAGCCTTTTCCCATACGCCAGAGCTACGAATATCAGAGGGGCCGAATACGAAGAAGGCAGACTACATAGTCTCGATTCAACTTCATGCTTTTTTTATTCACCCCCATACACTTGTGCCTTAATATCTCACTTGTGCACGTTCTTTTTTTTCCTCCATTTTCCACTGTTTTCCCTCTTTTACTTTCTCATTCCATCTGTTGCATGTTTTTGATGTCTCTAATTCCTGGCATTCCAGCTGCCTGTGAGAAAGGCAGGCCCGACCCCCTGCCTGGCTTGATTTAAACAGCCCAGTGTGTTTTCTCCCCTTCATCCTCCCGTGAATAAAAGATAACCTGACAATTCCGTCAGGCGGAGCAGCCAGACGACGCCCAAGCAAACCAGCAGCACAGCGAGGAAAAAAGCTATAAAAAGAGAAGGTTTGCACAAAAAAAGCTATTCTACTCGCTGAGCAGTCTGTGGATTTCTATTTGTGACTACCATTTTTTTATTAACAAAAAAATCTTTTTCTGCTCCTTTTGCGTGCAAATGATGGTGGATTTCTTTTAAGACATTTTTTTCAAAGCACACAATCACTCTCTCACTACCTCACAACTTCACTCTCTCTCTATAACTCACTACCTCACTCTCACTCTCTCACTACCTCACTCTCTCTCTTTCTATCTCACTAACTCACTTTCACTCTCTTTCACTACCTTACTCTCTCTCTATCTCACTACATCACAACCTCACTCTCTGTTTCTATCTCACTACCTCATAACATCCCTCTCCCTCACTACCTCACTCTTTCACTACCTCACTCTCTTGGTCTCTCACTACCTCACTCTCTATCTACCTCACTCTCTCTCACTACCTCACTCTCTCTCTATTTCACTACCTCACTCTCTCTATCTCACTACCTCACTATCTCACTACCTCACTCTCTCTGCTAATGCAATAGGTCTCGCATATGCAAGCAATTAAGCTATTGCCAATATAAATGACAATGCCATTTATTTAGGGCTACAAAAAAAAGAATGAGCAATGCCAATAGCTCTACCTATAATATTGCCAAGACCATTGCATTGTAAATGCTTGTTTTAATTTGTAGTGTTTTAATTGGCTGCTGTTAGAAGCATAATCTAAATCGGAGCCTCCAGTCCTGAAATAGAATTGAGCAAGCTTGCCCCCAGATAACTGGGTTCAGCGTCCTTGCAGGGATGTTCAAAATAGTCAGTCACTTTGTGCTCATGAACTCTCTGGAGCGAAGTGAAGGACCGCCACACTTGCCGGAACCTTTGGCACCCCCTGGCAGCCGAAGGACCAAACTATGGGCTCGGCAAAGCCATCGCCAGAGTAGAAGAGCCACATTAAGCACCACCACAGGAGTGCACTGCGGCACGCAAATTGGAAACATTTTGGAATAGAAGGAAATTAAGGTAAGAAAACAGCTAAATCAGTTAAATAATAGCAGAAAATGGAAGTGGGGCTGCACTTGTCTACCTGCCCCTCATGCTGGAACTGAAAGAAAAGAGGTCATGTGAACATGGAAGGTCCTGGTTAGGGATAGCATCAGTCATTCGGATTGGAGGTTCAGACGAGACTACAATGGACTTCTGGGAAAGGTCGTTTTACAATGCCAGATATTTGAACTGATGGAATGTTGTTTTTTATGTCGTTTTATTTCGAACAGTAACATGAAGCTCTTGTACTGTGCTGGATGTTTGGAAATTAAAGAGTTAAGCACAATCCTTACCTCTGATCCTGACACAGAATTGGTATGTTTCTAACATGATACAATTCGGCATATGCACCAAAGTATCCTTCTCTAGTCCCTGAGAGGCCTGGGAAGCATGGAATGACATGCACAAAATGAGTGACGTATCTGAATGCTGCAGAAGCTATTTTATGGAATTATGCCAATTTTACAGAATTTGAGAATTTCTCCCAGCCCTCTCTAGGACAGAACCATCCAGCATATGGCTCATGATATCTATCATCCACTTTTTTACCACAATACTGCAGGCCCCTTCTAGAGAAACTGGTTTCGTATTACATAAAGTGCCCCCCGGGGATGCAACTGGCGTTTGTTCCCGCTTTGAGCACCCCAGGGGCACTTTGTTTTACAAAAGGGGCTGCATATGCTTGAGCGGCCCCTTCTGTAATACAAATAGTGCTGGTGCACATAAAACGTCAGCGCTATCTTCAGGGTGCGTTCCCTCATTTGGGTGGGGGTATTACAGAGGCAAAGAAGCCCTCAGGAGGCGTGCTCACAGTGGTGCACTATAAGTGCGCCGCCTCATTGTAGCCTTCTGGTGGGGGAAAGTGGGTCCATGGACGCCCCAAACATCCCCTTGCAGGTGGGTGCAGTCACTGACTGCACCCACCTGCAAGGGGATCTCTAATCCCCTTTAAAAGTGCAGGTGAGTGCCGCCTTCACAGTGAAAACACAGAGCGGCTGTAAAGCAGCTGCTCCTGTGTTCACCTGAAGGTGCTGCCCCCGGGGCAGCAGGAGCTCGCACCTGCCCTGGGGGTAGCGTATTCATGGTAATAACGCGTATTTTTACTGTTTGCGCCCGGCGCAAAAAATGAAATTGCCCTTTTACTGTAATACCACCCCTGGTCTAAAGAGGATTGGGCACCACATGGCTGGATGAAGGCCTACACCGTTTGTGTTGTATAGGTCCTTGTACAGCATGGTAACACAGGTGCCTCTGTTCTTTTAAGGTCTAGCCATAAGGTTAGGTCTGAACGTTGAGACAACTTTAGCTGTCTCGCCAGACTATTGCTTTTCCCAAAAATCATACATTATATACACACATAGAGAGGCGTGTGATCAGTGGACTTTATCCGATAATCTGTTAAATTACCACTCACATTTTGCCTCTGCCCACCAGAGCATTTTTAATGGAGTGATAGGGCAGCCAAGTTTACCCATTGGCTCACTGAGCTGTGAGTGACTGCCCAAAACCTCTTCACATTATTAACATCCACCTGAAAGTAGCTCCTTTCTTTTCATTGAGAAATCTTGTTCAAAGTGGGCTTTTATTTTATTTTTTTATATTAACTTTAAACCGTGGATATTTATTTTGGCTACTCTTCAGGTGCCCAGTCAGATGTTGATTTATTTTCTGTCACCTATTTAAAGTTGCTGTTACGAACTGTTGAAGTGGCATTTTTCATTGTAGCTGCCTATGATTTGAGTGCTTATTTCGGTGGCGATTTAGTCTTGTTTCCTTTTCAAATTATTACAATAAATTGCACTGTGTAGCCAAGAGGCTTGTTATTTAAATACATCCTGTTAAGTAAATGTTTTTTAAATTTAGAAATCTTATTGTAATCTTACGGTGACCACTGTTAGGTCGGTCTATGTTTTTTAGGTTTATTTTTGTGGCCAATGCTTGCAATGAAAAAAAAACAACGATCGCGCTAGCTTGCCAAGGCGAGACGTATTAGCTTTGTTTATACTTTTTTTTAATATGTCCTTACAGAGATGTCTTTTTTTTTTTTTTTGCTACATAGAATGCATTTTATCCAGTATCACCAATGTTTGGTGATTATTTAAAACACATTGCAGTTATGTTCTCCAATTTAGACATTTATCATATAAAATTAATTGCTGCATCCTGGGTCATTAAAGTTTCAGTTTCAACAATATTATGTGTGATTCTCTGGAGTCTTGGTCTATTAATAATCATAGTAATAATCTGCATTTTCACACATGTCAAAAAAGTAAACAACAGGGTGTGGGATTGCTCCCAGCTTAAAACTATATGACGATCTCTCATTCTGTGCACTCAAGTTAGTCTCCTTTCATACCTCTTCCTAATACGTTTACTGTCGCAAAGTAACACTATCTCTAGATGATATTCTCTTGTTGATGGAATACGTTGATTCCCAAGTTTCTAATTGAGGTCATGAGGTGTGATCCTGAGGAGTATACATCTTCCCTGTGCACTGCTGGAAATAGTCAAGACAACTACAGACTCTCAATCTCAATACCAAGTCAACATGATTAGGTCTAGGTCATGGTCTACATTCCTCAGGAGAGCATTGGGTGCCAATAGATGAGTGTACATACCATAAAATTAGGTAGGCAGGCAATCTGACCGCTGCATATTGCCTTTGACTATGCTCCATATAGCAGGCCTCTTTTCAGCAACACGCAGCATAGCCTCTAAAATACCCCCCTTGTGTCTCCAACAAATTGTGATGTCCAGGTTCATGGAAATACTCCTGTACCCTCTGTACGTTGCTGCCCCCGCAATCCTGCACCTCGGAGTCAGGGACTCTCAAAGCATCCAGTTCGCACAAACCATCTTTCAGGATTGTCTGCATCACACACTCTGATTTTTGTTGAATCACACCACTCATCAGCAAATCTGTTGCTCTGTCGTACAGGGTCAAGACTGATTTTCTTATGGCTGGGTCCAAACCGGGGTGGCATGGTGAGCAAAAGAATAATGGATTTATCCCAGATCTCTTGACCGGGGTTGAATGTTTGATTTACTTTGCATTCCGTCCATCATCTGTCTGTATTTTGCTGTCATACAAGAAGGCAGGCTCTTGAAATGTTATGTTCAAATCATTTCTAGAAGCAAACAGTTTTCTTAAAAATTAAGCTGCTGAACAGACTGTTGTGTCCTGTTCCAGTCCGGTGTGGTGTTCTTTGAAGAAGAGAGTCTCCACACAGGTAAATAAGCTTCAGGTTCACTTTATTCACCCCAGCCATCAACTGCTCCAGAATAACTGCCACCAGTAGAACATTGCTACATTAGAATATTCCATTAAGAATTGGAACACAATTACATAGTAATGTTCTAATGAGAACATACAAGAGTCATAACCTTAACCAATGAAGTGCCATGTCACACATCTTTCTCCTTTACACAAATAAAAAAAGAGGAAAAATACACTAAAATAAAACAAAAGAAAAGAAAATTTAACAAAAATAATCCTTCATATACAGAGGTTGTCTACGAATTATCTGACTCCTCGCTCTAATATTAACTGGTAAAGAACTAGAACTTGAGGAAATTTAATCATATTTATTCTTTGATGAGTAAAAACGAGATTCAACTAGTTGATGAATAGGTCTAACCACCACTACTCTGCTTTTATTCCATATTCTTCCATCACCAGTCTTTACAGCATTCTTAAATATTTTTGTAACATGTCTTACATCCGTGTATTTAGACCATGGCTTACTTCCAACAGGTGACTTAATTTTACATAGTCACCAACTTTTACATCATTGGTTTGAACACATTTATTCTTGTCAAAAGAATTTTTTCTTGTCAACTGCTTTACCAACTCTTTGTTTCTCCAATCACCTACTTCATTGTCTATTAATCCTTTGTTTAAACTCATCCAACCTGGACAAAGTTTAGAGTTTGAGGCTCTACCCTTGAATAACTCAAATGGAGACCTCCCTGTGGTTGAATGAGGAGACAAGCGATAAGCAGTAATTCTATCTTGTAATACATTCTTCCAATTGAGATTATTTGCCCAGGCTTATGGAAAACTTTCTTTAAGGGTTTTATTAACTCACTCAACAGCATCATTTGTCTCCGGATGATACACAGAGCTCCTTTTGTGAATAATCCCACAACCCTTCAAGTATTTCTGCATTTCAGCAGAACAAAACTGGGGACCATTATATGAAAGTATACAATTGGGATAACTTTCCCTCTTAAAAATGTCGTCCAAACATTTTATGATATTGGCTGAAGAAATGTCTCTAACAGAGCTCACTTCAATCCACCTTGTATACAGATCTAAGAGCACAATTAAATATGGAGTATCACAGACACCATGTAAAGGACCTACGATATCGATAGCAACCTCATCCCACAGATGTTTTGGTAATTCTCTGCAAACCATAGGTAACTGTTTGGTTTTAAGAATCTTGTCACTGGAACAACACTCCATGCAATCACAAACCACTCTCTCAACCTCTCTATCCATTCCTGGCAACCATAACTGCATTCTCAAATATGACCAATGTGTGCAAAATGAAGAAGTTTACTGCGAACACCAGAAGGAGGAACAAGACGTGGGCCAGGGACAAGCAGACCATTCATAACAGCTAACTCATCACAGACTAACAACCAAGGCATAGTGAGATGTTTGTTCTTCCCTGATTCCAAAAGTTCAATCACTTTTTTAATCTCTGTATCCTTGGCAACCTCAGTTTTCCATTCATTCTCATCAATTGTGCTTAAAGTTATGTCACATATGTTGTATACATCATCCACAATAAACTCCTCCTCACTATCCACTACTTCAACATTGGCCAAATGAGACAGACAGTCCGCAGAGTTATTAATTGAACCTGGAATATAATCCACATCAAAATCATACTCCTGAAGAGAGATAATCAATTGTCTTATCCTTGAAGAAATAGCATCAAGTCCTTTTTTAAGAATACTTCCTTTAACTGCTTATGGTCAGAGAGAACTTTTAGCTTTGTCCCCCAAATCAGATTCTTAAATTTTCTCAAGGCCCATAAAAAGGAGCATCAGACCTGCATTTCCATTTCTGCTTTACGATCACTTGGTCTCTTCTGTTGAACACAGTGTTCCACACACAGCAGCATTTTGTCGCTTAGGTCCTCATGTGACGTTTGTGAGAAGAGTGAGGGGGATATTCTCAATGAAGTGGCAGTGAGAGGCGTTAGCCTCCTTGGCTTAACGCCTCTCATCGCCACGTCGGAAACACGAAGCAGCACCCTATTCTCAAGAATGTGGTGCAACCTGGCGTTTCCCCCTGCAATGGCGCTAGGTTTCACGACTAAGCGCCAGCACAGGCACCCTTGCACTAGAGTGCAAAGGTGTCTGTGTGCAGGGGAGGGTTGTTCATGTACAGGAAGGTGCCCCTTCCTGCACATGAACATTCCTGAAATACCATTTTGCTTTTCCGATGTGTGCTGTACAAGGCAGCACACCTGGGAAAAGCAAAAACGAGGAGATATATCGCATTTCTCCTCGTTTCGCCTACTCAAGACCAGGATTATCCTGGTCTTAAGTTCGGCACTACCACCAATTAATGTTGCCCTTGAGAATAGGTGGCAGCGTTGTGCACAATGGGTGTTGCGGTGGAACGCCCCTCGCAACACCCACTGCACGTCCCTTTCGCGCTAAGTTTAGCGTGAAAGGGGCCTTATTTACAAGGCAGGATTAAGCCACTTAACGTGGCTTAAAGCCACGTTAAGTGACTTTAACACTGCCTGTGACTAAGGCGCTGACCCTATCGCCACGGGAACATCAGAAAAAGTGACGTTCCTGTGGCGATAGCGGCTTGAAAATATGCCCCTTAGTACTGTGAAGTTTATCGACGTGAATAGATCTCTCATTGGTCCATTGTGAGATTTGGTGCTGATGGCTATCCAAAACATGAAGGTGGCAGGGATTTCACCTCGGGAAGAACGCGGAATTGACATGTAGTCACGAAGCGTAGACTTAAGAACTGATTTGAGTTCAAGCTTTTCCAACACAGCACACTAAACAGTCTTCTTGAGGGTACTCGTAAATCTCTCAACCACACAATTTGCCTGTGTGGCCAGAGAGTTGTGCTTTTCCGATGCTTTATATTTAAATGAGTGAGAAAGACTTTAAATTCTTGACTACTGAAAGGCAGGCCATTGTTGGATTTCAAAATCAAAGGAACACCCAAGTTGCAAAAATACTTTCTAGTCTTTCAATGACTCTGTCATGAGTCATTGACAACCAGAGGAAAACGGGAATACCCGTCAATAATTACTATTAGATAATGTTAATTGATAAGGGGTCCAAAGAAATCAATTGCAATCTTCTGCCATGCATGCATTGGGAGTTCAGACATGTTCAATGGATGTGGGGTTGTCTTAGATGACAAAAGTTGCTTAAATGACAGCCCTTTAACTCTTTTCCAAATCTTTCATCAAGACGGGGAAACTACACTCAGTCCTGTAAAGCTCTTTTCATAGCAACAACCCCACGGTGTCCCTCATGGGCCAGTTCAATAACTTGTTGTCTCAGACTCTCAGGTGTGACGATTCTCACTCCTTGCAAGATGATGCCTTCTGAAGTAAAGTTCCTCTTGCACATGTTTTGTTCTGGTATTCACTGCTATCATGAAAAAGCAGAGTATATGTTTGCCATGATCGGTGTGCAATGATGTCTTTGAGTCTAGCAAATCCCTGTCAGACTCGTGGCAGCAATTTTGTTTTCTACCTATATGGCAGCAGTGGCCCTGGATTTCACAAAGAAATTAACATAGGCATCAGCTGCTTTAGAAGAAGGGCCATAACACTGTATTGGCACACGTATGAAGTAGTCAGCAGGATTTTGATCCTTTCCTGGCCAATGCACAATCGTATATTCATACTCCTGCAATCACAACCCCCACCTCTCAATGCGAGGGGGCATCTTGACTTTAAGATTGCCGAAAATGGTGAGCAATGCTTGGTGGTCAGTGACAACTGTGAAATGTTTTCCATGTAGGAACACATGAAAATGTTCACAAGCCCACACTACAGCTAGGCTTTCTTCTTCAGGTTGTGAATAAGAATGTTCTGTTGTTGCAAACTTTAGCTAGTATAAGCCACAATGATTCTCTGGGCATTGGGATGTCCAGTGTGTTGGTCTGGGATGACACCCAACCCCACAAGGCTCGCAACAACAACATCCGTCTGCAATTTCAGATCAAAGTATGCCATTTCGGTTGTGTTCTCAATTGCATGCTTGATTTTCTTGAAATTTGGCTCTCATTCACTTGACCATTTAAATGGGATATTTAATTTCGTTAATTCACTCAAAGGGGCACTAACAGTGGCAAATTCACATATATACCTGGAACAGTAACTGGACATATCAAGGGGGGATCTCAGCATAGTTACATGAGTCAAAAAGGTAGTAATGTACTAGTGTTTCTGGATTATTCTGCCATCAGTAGAGAATTAGGAGCTCCTGTGTGCCTGGAATTGTATTGTGCCTGAGGAATGTTTGTGGTAGCATGTTCAGCAACCCCAGAATAATTCTTTATGGATGATGGAATAATCCAGAACCACATGTCTAGAGTTTCAGCAATGTTGATGAGCTTTAAAATGATCGTGAAACTATGTACTACATTGACCAGGATGCAAAGTATTAATGGAGCTGTGACGCGAGGCAGTGTACTCCTAACCCCCTGTGCTGTTTAAAAATGCTCCTGTGAGCCTTCAAGCTGATGAGCTTCAGAGCTCCTGCATGCCTGGAGTGGTATTTTGCCTGAGGAATTTTTTTGGCAGCAAGTCCAGCAACCCAAGATTTATTCTCTACTGATAACAGAATAATCAAGAAACACGTGTGTCTAGAGATACAGCAATGGCTGACGAGCATACACTTTCCCGTTGAGCTAGATGGGGATCTGTTGTGTTACTGCATATTCTTTTGATTCTGATCTTTTCTCCAAAGGGTATACTTTCGATAAGGTATCGTGGGTGGATGCTATTGGACTGCAAAACAGAGTTGCCAGCTGTTTCTTTTCTATACATTCTGGTTTCCAGGGTGTTATTTGCTATATAGATTTCCACATCTAAAAAATGGATGTTACTGTCACTCATAGTAGCAGTGAATCGTAAATTTATATCATTTGTATTGATAGCAGCTACAAAGTCATTTGCTTGTTCCTTTGTTCCTTTCAAAACAACAAATAAATCATCAATGTACCGAAAATATGCTTTTACATTGTTCATCACATAGTCATTATGGTTTACTTCTAAAACCAGCTTCTCCCACCAGCCCACAAACAAACAGGCGTAACTGGGGGAGAAGCTCCCATTGTGACTCCGTGCATTTGTTGATAATATGTTTTGTCAAACAAAAATGCATTATTATTTGGGCAAAACTGATCATATTTATCAACATCACGTCATGGGGAGTTAAAACATTCTCATTTGACCTTAGATAAAATTCCAATGAACACAATCCATCAATGTGATTAATACAAGTGTATAAGGATACTACATCCAGAGTCATCAAGAGATAATTCTCATTCCATTTGAAATTTTTGATTTTTAGAATAAAATCACTTGCATCTCTTATAAAGGATGGCAACTTTTTTACATAGTCTTGTAAAAAATAGTCAACGTATATAGAGGTATTTTCAAGCAAGCTGTTCTGGGCTGAGATAATTGGTCTGCCTGGGGGTTTATTTGCACTCTTATGTATCTTACTCACCAGAACACTGAATCATGGGAGCTGTAGTTTTCCAGAATCGAACAGCAGCTGAAAGTGATTAGTAGGAGGATCCAGCTGATCTCCCCTGATTGGAAGGACCTGAGAGTATCAAGGGTTTAAGGAGGTGTGTTCCATGTTAAGCTAGCGGCATCTGAAGAAGCAAACGCAGAAATGCATTAAACCATACTAAGCTGTCATTAAAGCATTCCCAGAAGCTCCTGCTGATATATATATATATATTTCTTCCCGTTTGGTCCAGAGATATTTTTTGATACAACAAAGTTTGGACAGTGGACCACTCTATTCTCAAGCACCAATCCAAATATCGCCAAAATTATTTGATTCTTAATAAACTAGCGTGCAATTTTCACATGCTCTCTGTCCCAAAAGCATATCCAAAAACTTGGAAGGAAGTCTATATTTTTGTTATAGATGAAAAAGCACCGCTGCGAAAGTGAGTCTCCACAGTTCATAGGAGATTAGTAAAACGTTGGACAATTCTCATTATGCAAACGCTGAATCGTGATAAGTGAAATTCAATCTGCTTTTATTAATCCATTTATAAACACCAGCCAACGCGTTTCGTTCTGTCACCAGAACTTCTTCAGGGCTGTGAATTGCAAAAAAGACATACAAAAACCACTATAAGTGCCACAGGTAAAACCAACACATACACATACATATATAAATAAGTGTCTAAAAATAGTACACATCTATATGAAAATAGCTGTACCTAATATAGCATTTGTTAATATGAAACATCATGTGACCTCGATGTTGATGGTTGATTTACAAAAATGCTTGCATGTTCCATGTCGCATAACATTAGTCAAACTATAAATCTTGATACATTTTTACAATAAAAACATTTCAACTTCATTAAGTTTGATTGGGTATAGTGTCTCCTAATCATTTTCCATAAAGCAGATTACATTTTTTATATCCTAATCACATATATCAGCGTTTTCATTATCCTTTAGAAATCAAAATGTTGTAAGCTGTGGGAGTTTTTTCGCGCATCACATCATATTTCAACATATCTAAAAATTAAGTCGAATAATATCCAAACTATGAATTGACACTAGGGCATAATGGTACTTGGAACAGTTAAAAAGGAGAAAGCATCATAAATTATCCATAGTGATATCATTTTATGTACCCCGCAGCCAGTGAGAGCAATCAATACCTGCAACTACCCAAATCGTTGTTCAGTCAATTTTCCTAAGATTTCGCCTATTCCTCAAAACATATTGAAGGCATTTTCCAAAACGTTTTTCAAAACATCACCAAATAAGGGGTACCGCGATGGGGAGCAAATTTGCCCCTACTTATGCGGGGCTCTTTATGGGGTGGTGGGAAAGAGAACATGCTTGGGGCAGATATGCCTCCCCCTGGATGGATATGATCATCTTTTGGGGGAGGTATATTGACGACATCATAATGTTGTGGAAAGGGAGTGAAGCCCAGCTGACGGACTACTTCGCTTATCTGAATGACAACCCTTTCAATGTACAATTGACTATAAAATCAAGCCACCAGCAGATTGAGTTTTTAGATGTACTCTTTTATGTAGAGAACAATACGATACAGAGTAACTTGTACCGTAAAAGGACATCTTGCAACAGCTTATTACACGCCTCGAGTGCACACCCTAGCTCCACCATTAACAACATACCTTACGGAGAGATGGTGCGCATTAGACGGAATTGCAGTACTGACAGGAATTTTAAAGAAAATCTAAATGACACCAAAATTAGATTCATCAACAGGGGGTATAATGCAAAAGTCTTGAATAAAGCAGAAAAAAGAATACTGACAGTCACTCGTAAAAACACTCTGATTAAGAAAGCCAAGAATAATAAAAAGACCCAAAAATCGAAGATGGCATTCATCACACAGTACACACAAAACAGCACTGATGTTTTTAAGGTGCTGAGACGACATTGGAGTCTTCTTACCGAGGTACCCAATTTGAAAAATGAGATTAGTGACACCCCTAAAATTACCTTCAGGAGGGGCAAAACCCTACGCAATGTCTTGTGCCCGAGTTACCCTGCAATTAGGAAAACCACAACGTGGATTCCTACCAAGCCCAAGGGTTTTTTCACTTGTGGGGGATGTAATATTTGCCCTTTGGGAAAAAACAAATCTAAAAAATTCCAGTACAACACCAATTGTGAATATGAGATACGGCATTACATAAACTGCAATACAAGTTATGTGATTTATGTGATTGGTTGTGGATGTGAAAAGATATATGTTGGAAGCACGGTACGACCATTAAAAATGAGGATTCAAGAACACGTGCGTGCTATTAAAAACTATGATTTGAGATATCCGATGACATACCACATGTGAGAACATCACAAAGATAATAATACAATATGGGTCCAGGGCATTGATCACGTACCCCCACACCCTAGAGGTGGAGACCGTGAACTTACCCTACGTAAAAAGGAGGCATCCTGGATTTGCAGCTTGAGGTGCTTGGAAAAAGGACACAATACTGAGGATGAAATGCACTATCATTTGCAATGATTTGATATTTGATGTCTGTATGCAACATTGTTAGCTTACATACACTGATACGTGTCGTGTAACTATGTGTTTAAAGGTTTTGAGACTTCTCCTTTCTCTGTATGGGTCTCATGTTTATGAGCTATTCATAGGGTATCGTTGTACACAATGCCCTTGGGATGACATTGATATGCTGTTGTTATCGACATTCTATTTTTTGGTAGAATGAGCACAACTGTTCTAAATGTTTTGATGTGGGTGAATTCTATTTGGAATATTGTTATGACATTTGCCTGCAACCTTGCCACTGCGAATAATCATACCCTGTAATACCAAATTTTCCTTTCCTTTTGCCTAAATAATACGATCTGCCTCATTTGAACTCACATGACCCCTTTCTCTCAAAATAGATGTGCTATGCGTGCTCTTTGCTCTCATTGAAGTGAGGTGAGTTCATTTGGTTCCACTTGATACACAAACATGGCACATACACTATTTTCATTTAACTAATATTGTTGGGATTTTTACTATACATCCCTGCCCTGACCGCTTTAAACATCGGGCATCAAACGGATTTGCCTCGGGGGTTCTAACCATTAGGCACTTCAATTAGGGTTGTCTCGCGGTACGGGAAGGAATAGAAAATATCAACGGAACTAAGGATATGCCCCGTTTCAATTAATTTTTTACAGTCACGTTAGACGCAATTCACCATAGCGCCTTTTATTAAGCCGCCATTATTTATGAACACAATATATACTTAGAAACAACTCTCATTGTTGTGTTGCACCCAGTTCGATTATAGATTTTCCTTGCAAATATCGCTATATTACGACTAGGCTAAGATGGCGGCCTTTTCGTGACGCTGCCTGAGGTATGCAATGCTTGGTGCATTGTCGGACACACGTGACTCGCAGGATCTTCCGTTTAAATCCACTTGCGGGCGGGTCGCTTTTCCAAAGTTGGACTAGAAATACGCGTTTGGATTTCGAGACGCTACAAGGGGGATTACGAACTGACCCGACAGGTACGTGCCTGGAAATAGTTTCCTCCATTCTGAAAGGAGGTCTTTTCAAACTTTCCCTCCACCTTCATATTTGGTAGTTGCATACACGCCACTTCCAAGCGCAAATATGTTAGCGCGTTACAAACCAATAACCATACGGGTGGTTTGTTGATTTAGTGATGGCACGCCATTTTTACATATACCGACTTTGGGTACACAGATCTTTATTATATATTTTTTCTGTGTTCACATTTGCAAACCAATTTTTGATGAACTTTGGATACGACGACGTGCGATGGGACCCACAACAACGTGTTTTGTTTGGTCTAGGTAGCTTTTACACGTAGGAATTGGGAATATATATGGCAGGCAACGATAGGTTTGGCTTTTGCATTCTTAGTTGAACATATTTGCTGACCAACACGGGTGTTCTGTTTAAACAGTGGCGGCATGCTTTTATTATATACATCTATGTCGGCACTTTAGTTTCCTTTCCACCTGCGTTCATGTTTGTTAAGATATCTTGTTCTGAACTCTGTCCCCGTGAACGCGCTATAGGATCTATAACAACGGTTACAAAGCGAATGTATGCACGCATATAACCAGGGTGCATTACATCTATTTGCGAATATTTGCTATGACCCTTATACAACTTGTCTAGCACATTACAGAGGGATTGTGTAAAGTACACTGCAGCATATATAAAACATAGCATATGCCAAACAAGGACAAAATAACTTATTGATTGGCATACATATTTTAATGTTTTTAGGCAACTGCCATAAGGTGATATCTTTCCGGGATTTGAAACTGGAACTGAGGAGGGATCTTCCGAATGCGGTGAAAGATTTTTTTCATACGAAAGAAGGTAGGCAGATTTGATGTGGATGTCTGATAGAATTAGAAACATTCCCTGACCTTGGAGAATGTTTTGGACTTATATGTATAATTGTTATCAGTTTGGATATGTATAGGTGAGATTGGGGATAAAATTGTCCCTTATGCCTCATTTCCTTTTCCGTTTTAGATTAATACCTTGCTCTATATTGAACAAATAAGTTTTCTCCCACTTGAAAACTGTTAAGAAAAAAAACTTTAAAGGTATGGGTTTGTCGCAGTCAGATAACCCAACATAGAAAAATTATATACCTTTGATGAGAAATTTGGATTGGAAACACTCTACGCCTTGAAATTGATTGCGGTAGGAATAATGTTTGCGTCATTTCTGATTTCTCTCACATGCGACATGTTGATAGCAGTTGTAATATATACAATATAAAATTATACACTGTGTTATAATAGATGGACTATAAAGTCAATTATGGTGTCCGGTACAAGTTTCCATGAGATATGGATGTTTTACGATTTGGGGCCCTTTCTATTAGAGGCAACACATCATATTGGGTTGGTTGCTCAAAGTTTCCCTCTGTTTTCGGTTCATCTTTGGATAATGAGTGGGATACATCTCTATGCAAACATACACAGTATATGGTGCATTAGCTAGGGCACAGTTGGTGAATGTTAAACAAATAAATCAACACAAAAAATGTTTTGAAAAACGTTTTGGAAAATGCCTTCAATATGTTTTGAGGAATAGGTGAAATCTTAGGAAAATTGACTGAACAACGATTTGGGTAGTTGCAGGTATTGATTGCTCTCACTGGCTGCGGGGTACATAAAATGATATCACTATGGATAATTTATGATGCTTTCTCCTTTTTAACTGTTCCAAGTACCATTATGCCCTAGTGTCAATTCATAGTTTGGATATTATTCGATTACATTTTTAGATATGTTGAAATATGATGTGATGCGTGAAAAAACTCCCACAGCTTACAACATTTTGATTTCTAAAGGATAATGAAAACGCTGATATATGTGATTAGGATA
The DNA here is from genome assembly GCF_964263255.1 of Lissotriton vulgaris. Lineage (NCBI taxonomy): Eukaryota > Metazoa > Chordata > Amphibia > Caudata > Salamandridae > Lissotriton > Lissotriton vulgaris. The sequence continues at coordinate 34,685 of NW_028249604.1, forward strand.
TAAAAAATGTAATCTGCTTTATGGAAAATGATTAGGAGACACTATACCTAATCAAACTTAATGAAGTTGAAATGTTTTTATTGTAAAAATGTAGCAAGATTTATAGTTTGACTAATGTTATGCGACATGGAACATGCAAGCATTTTTGTAAATCAACCATCAACATCGAGGTCACATGATGTTTCATATTAACAAATGCTATACTAGTTACAGCTATTTTCATATGGATGTGTACTATTTTTAGACACTTATTTATATATGTATGTGCATGTGTTGGTTTTACCTGTGGCACTTATAGTGGTTTTTGTATGTCTTTTTTGCAATTCACAGCCCTGAAGAAGTTCTGGTGACAGAACGAAACGCGTTGGCTGGTGTTTATAAATGGATTAATAAAAGCAGATTGAATTTCACTTATCACGATCAGCGTTTGCATAATGAGAATTGTCCAACGTTTTACTAATCTCCTATGAACTGTGGAGACTCACTTTCGCAGCGGTGCTTTTTCATCTATAACAAAAAAAAATAATATATATATATATATACAGATATATATATGCAGATATAGATAAATATATATATATATATATATTTTCACCCTAAGATGCCTCTGACATAAAGACGCCACTCCATTTGTGAACAGGTACAACCTTCTTTATTGCAAACTGCGTACTGCGCCTGTCATTTTCGGGGTTGGTTTGAGAATACGGACTCCACCGAAGGAGTACTAACGAACTACAGCTCCCAGCAAGCACCCATTGGAGGGCGCATGCGCGATGGATAAATAGAGCTGCAGTTACCATCCGGTCTCAATCAGTGCCATCCCCTGATGAAGAAGCGAGACGCTTCGAAACGCGTTGGGACCCCGAAAATGACAGGCGCAGTACGCAGTTTGCAATAAAGAAGGTTGTACCTGTTCACAAATGGAGTGGCGTCTTTATGTCAGAGGCATCTTAGGGTGAAGATTTACACGCGGTGGCCTCAACCGCGGAAGATGCACCGCCCGCTGGGAAGGTCAGAGCGGGTCTGCGGGGACTGCCATCCGACAGCCGATAAGCAGCGTGAGTGAACTTGCGAAATTAAAACTGGGCACTGTGTCTGTAGCCCACTGGAGGGCAGTTAAACACGGACTGAAAGCACGGAATTGGTTTGAGAATACGGACTCCACCGAAGGAGTACTAACGAACTACAGCTCCCAGCAAGCACCCATTGGAGGGCGCATGCGCGATGGATAAATAGAGCTGCAGTTACCATCCGGTCTCAATCAGTGCCATCCCCTGATGAAGAAGCGAGACGCTTCGAAACGCGTTGGGACCCCGAAAATGACAGGCGCAGTACGCAGTTTGCAATAAAGAAGGTTGTACCTGTTCACAAATGGAGTGGCGTCTTTATGTCAGAGGCATCTTAGGGTGAAGATTTACACGCGGTGGCCTCAACCGCGGAAGATGCACCGCCCGCTGGGAAGGTCAGAGCGGGTCTGCGGGGACTGCCATCCGACAGCCGATAAGCAGCGTGAGTGAACTTGCGAAATTAAAACTGGGCACTGTGTCTGTAGCCCACTGGAGGGCAGTTAAACACGGACTGAAAGCACGGAATTGGTTTGAGAATACGGACTCCACCGAAGGAGTACTAACGAACTACAGCTCCCAGCAAGCACCCATTGGAGGGCGCATGCGCGATGGATAAATAGAGCTGCAGTTACCATCCGGTCTCAATCAGTGCCATCCCCTGATGAAGAAGCGAGACGCTTCGAAACGCGTTGGGACCCCGAAAATGACAGGCGCAGTACGCAGTTTGCAATAAAGAAGGTTGTACCTGTTCACAAATGGAGTGGCGTCTTTATGTCAGAGGCATCTTAGGGTGAAGATTTACACGCGGTGGCCTCAACCGCGGAAGATGCACCGCCCGCTGGGAAGGTCAGAGCGGGTCTGCGGGGACTGCCATCCGACAGCCGATAAGCAGCGTGAGTGAACTTGCGAAATTAAAACTGGGCACTGTGTCTGTAGCCCACTGGAGGGCAGTTAAACACGGACTGAAAGCACGGAATTGGTTTGAGAATACGGACTCCACCGAAGGAGTACTAACGAACTACAGCTCCCAGCAAGCACCCATTGGAGGGCGCATGCGCGATGGATAAATAGAGCTGCAGTTACCATCCGGTCTCAATCAGTGCCATCCCCTGATGAAGAAGCGAGACGCTTCGAAACGCGTTGGGACCCCGAAAATGACAGGCGCAGTACGCAGTTTGTAATAAAGAAGGTTGTACCTGTTCACAAATGGAGTGGCGTCTTTATGTCAGAGGCATCTTAGGGTGAAGATTTACACGCGGTGGCCTCAACCGCGGAAGATGCACCGCCCGCTGGGAAGGTCAGAGCGGGTCTGCGGGGACTGCCATCCGACAGCCGATAAGCAGCGTGAGTGAACTTGCGAAATTAAAACTGGGCACTGTGTCTGTAGCCCACTGGAGGGCAGTTAAACACGGACTGAAAGCACGGAATTGGTTTGAGAATACGGACTCCACCGAAGGAGTACTAACGAACTACAGCTCCCAGCAAGCACCCATTGGAGGGCGCATGCGCGATGGATAAATAGAGCTGCAGTTACCATCCGGTCTCAATCAGTGCCATCCCCTGATGAAGAAGCGAGACGCTTCGAAACGCGTTGGGACCCCGAAAATGACAGGCGCAGTACGCAGTTTGCAATAAAGAAGGTTGTACCTGTTCACAAATGGAGTGGCGTCTTTATGTCAGAGGCATCTTAGGGTGAAGATTTACACGCGGTGGCCTCAACCGCGGAAGATGCACCGCCCGCTGGGAAGGTCAGAGCGGGTCTGCGGGGACTGCCATCCGACAGCCGATAAGCAGCGTGAGTGAACTTGCGAAATTAAAACTGGGCACTGTGTCTGTAGCCCACTGGAGGGCAGTTAAACACGGACTGAAAGCACAGAATTGGTTTGAGAATACGGACTCCACCGAAGGAGTACTAACGAACTACAGCTCCAAGCAAGCACCCATTGGAGGGCGCATGCGCGATGGATAAATAGAGCTGCAGTTACCATCCGGTCTCAATCAGTGCCATCCCCTGATGAAGAAGCGAGACGCTTCGAAACGCGTTGGGACCCCGAAAATGACAGGCGCAGTACGCAGTTTGCAATAAAGAAGGTTGTACCTGTTCACAAATGGAGTGGCGTCTTTATGTCAGAGGCATCTTAGGGTGAAGATTTACACGCGGTGGCCTCAACCGCGGAAGATGCACCGCCCGCTGGGAAGGTCAGAGCGGGTCTGCGGGGACTGCCATCCGACAGCCGATAAGCAGCGTGAGTGAACTTGCGAAATTAAAACTGGGCACTGTGTCTGTAGCCCACTGGAGGGCAGTTAAACACGGACTGAAAGCACGGAATTGGTTTGAGAATACGGACTCCACCGAAGGAGTACTAACGAACTACAGCTCCCAGCAAGCACCCATTGGAGGGCGCATGCGCGATGGATAAATAGAGCTGCAGTTACCATCCGGTCTCAATCAGTGCCATCCCCTGATGAAGAAGCGAGACGCTTCGAAACGCGTTGGGACCCCGAAAATGACAGGCGCAGTACGCAGTTTGCAATAAAGAAGGTTGTACCTGTTCACAAATGGAGTGGCGTCTTTATGTCAGAGGCATCTTAGGGTGAAGATATATATATATTTCACTGAATAAAACAATGGTTAAAGGGACGTTATAGTTAAGTGAAAATTGCAGTTAAAATATACTGTATTAACCGAACAAAATCACTGAAAACCACCAATTATAGTTAACTCAAGTAACTATAACTTGTGGCCTTAGGTAGCTATAACTCGCACCCCCACCATACACAGCCTTGTCATCCATGATGTAATTTCAGATGTTGCATTCATGTTATCAATGATGTCAGAGTTCATGGCATGAGTGATCTAAAAAGTGGGGGTAATTAACAGTCCAGCTGTAAACGGCGGCTGTTATAGTTCGATCCTGACGGTCTATCCGGCCTGAAGCGAGAGCAGCCAATTAGTGGGAAAAGATTGTGTCCTACTCTCTTTTGTAAGACTCTGTGATGGTACTGGGTCTGCCCTGTGACCTAGGCACATAATACAGGGCAGATAATGCAGCAGAGGGGGGTGACTGATCTCGCAGCCAGGAGGCCGTGGCAGGCTATCATAAGGATCATAAAAGGGCCTTCTTAAGTGGCTGCATTCTGGGAGGGACTTTGACTGCGGGTCCTGAGTGAAGGCGGTCCGGAGGGCTGTCAGGAGCCTCTGGATGCCGGTGAAGGTGAGCAGTGCTCCCATGCTGTACCCTGAGCTTCTCCGTTGAAGTTGTATATGGAATGACATTGACCGAAGGTGAGGAACATTGGGGCTGTCCGGTGCTCTGGGACTGATCTAATTATCTGCCAGTCCCCCACTGGTGTGGCCACTGGGCCCTGCATCCCGGTTCCGGTAGCCTCTGGAGGCTGAGCTACTTCTGACAACCTATATTTTCCCTATCATTGGTGGGGAGAAATAGCTCTGTTGTAAACTGCCTCAAATTACTACAGGATTACCGCAAAGGGTGTCTACCCCACTCTGAGACTCTGTGGCCTGCCATCGGTACCAAACACAATTCCCTCCATGCAGGCCTGGCCTCTCCTTGAGATACTGAACTAGTGCCTGGCACCTGCAAGGTAAAGGTCCTACTGTTAAGGTAAAAGACAACCCAGAAAACCTGTCCCAAACAAAAATGGGCCGCTATCCAAAGAAAATAAGGGGAGGCGCAGCTCTATCCTCTGACAGAGCATCTCTGGAGGTGGACGCAGCCTCCGCAGTCAGTAAGGATGTAATACCACAGGAAATAAGAGACACCAGGACAGCCCTGGAGGGCAAAATGGAGGAGAGTCGTATTGACAGGGCCCTGCTGCATCAGGACCTCAGTAACATGGATGAACAAGTGAGTGAAGGAGAAACGTGAATATCTGAGGTGGGGGACTAAGCAAGCACATGTACGGGGCCGTGACTCAGGGGTCAGCTACCTATAAATGCCTTGAATATTGAGTGGAGGATGCTGAGGGGAGGGCATAGAGCAACACTGTTAGGCTGGTGGGCTTCCCGGAGGGAACAGAGGGTCAAAATCTGGAAGCCTTTCTCAACAATTGGCTGCGCTCTTGGGTTCCCCAGATAGCCTCTCTCAGTGCTTCAGAATCAAACTAGCCCATCAGGACCTCCTGCAAAGGCCCCGCCTCCCGAGGCAGAAGATGGCTGCCAACAATTTCTGTTTGGGAGTGTTGACAGAAAGGCAGCATATCAGCATGCAGCTCGTGCACGGGAAGGTACGCCTACTGTGCGCGTACGGTAAGCGGTCCGTGCGCGCGCTTATAGATATATATTTTTTTCTTTCGCTTTTCTCAGGAACTACTGGAGGGATTTACACCATTTAAGCAAAAGCGTGATCTGCGAATCTGACTACCATTTTGCCAAATTTCTTGTAATTCCGTTCAGCCCTTCGGGCTGTAGCCGTGTCTAATCGTCCTATTGAAAATAACATGGGGAAAACACGTTTTGGGACCCCCCTTTTTCTCAGCCCCACTTGACGAATCCCCCCAAAACTTTCAGGGAAGGAGCGTAGCGGGCCATCTTCTTTGAGAAATTCGACAAGATTCATCAACCGGCGCCAAAGTTATTCCCAATAGAATGTTGCGGATTTCCTATGGAAACTAGGTCCTAACTATAACTACCTACTGGCGACCACCAGTAGGTAATATATATATATATATATATATATATATATATATATATATATATACAGACGCGTTTCGGCATTCGCCTTCGACGAAGGCGAATGCCGAAACGCGTCTGGACACCGTGAGCTAAATAAAACCTTAAAGCTCGCCACCTTGAGCGCTGGTCTTTTGTGGTGCAAACTACGAATAATTGGAGCATTCATATATATACGTATATTACCTACTGGCGGTCGCCAGTAGGTATATATAGTTAGGATTTTTTCTCTATGGGATTTTTGAAAATTCTATGTCTAATAACTTTGGCGTTTGTGGACGGAATTGGCTGAAATTTTCAGGAAAATGGAACATTTTGTTTCTGAGCAGCCCCTGAAAATGTGGGGGGGGTTCATCAAGGGGGGGCCGGGAAAAAAGGGGGGTCCCAAAACGCGTTTTTCCCATGTTAATTTCCGTAGGGCGGTTGGCCTCACTTTTAGCTCGAACGGCTGAATGGATTTGCACGAAACTTGGCAAAATTGTAGGGACTGTTAGCCCGATGTGCCTTTGCTAGGTCTCAATATATGTGCTCCAGTGGATTTTGAGAAATTAACGTTCAAAAAAATATATATATCTGTGACAGCGCTCCGGTTCGCGTACCTGACGCGTAACGGAACTTCGCGAAGCGAAGCTGATTGGCTCTCCGGTGTCTGTCAACATTCTAAATAGTCCGGAGCGGCCGCCATATTGTCTCTCGGTAGGATCGAGAGACAAGAGGAGGCCAAAACAAAGGGGGAAATGACCATAAGGGGGCATAGTAGATCCTCCCTGACCCCCTAGGTTTGATGTGGAGGCTTTAAAAGGGCCCCGCGGGGCAAAAAAAAATAAATCATTTTTTTTGCGTGGGGAGCGCCCGGTACGCTTTTGTGCAATGGGCGGTGGTAATCTAAATGATGAGGAGGGGGGGGCATCGTTCAAAGCACATCAGCGTGCATAAACACGAAAATGTTTTTATCTACCACGTACTTGACTTATCTCTCTGAGATGCATTCCCTTGTGTTTCGGCAATGGTAGTCTGTTCATTACATAGATCGCCCGAGGGCGGTAGGACTGACCGCGCGTAGGAAAGGGTCAAAAGCCAGGGGTATAGGAGTATGTAACAAGCGAGCCATTTAATTGAAAAAAATAAACGTGACAAACGGTTGCAGGATCAGTGAAGGTTGATTTTATAATTGAAAGTATAACAGGATCAGTTACAATAAAATCGTCCATACGCACACCATGGGCGAGTATCATGGGTAACATTATTTCGAAGCTTTATTAATACAATAATCAATAATGAAAAATCGACATCAATAGGGTTGTCCGTATTCCCAGTCAGTACCCTTCCCCGCCCGCCATGTGCACAAAGACCGCATACATCCCCCATAACGTGAAGGCTAAGTAACTAGAACGTCATAAGGAGTTGCAAGTCGCTCCCATACTGGCGCCATTTTGGTCGAGGCCAGGCAGGTCCAGAGTATAGTTCAATGTCTCCAATAAGTAGCGGCAGGACCAGAATCCCTTTCGGCAGTTCTGGCTTCGTCATTACGAGCACTAGAAAACAAGACATTCTGGGCAATACCACCCTTGACGCAGCCCTTTATTCTACAAGATGGTGTCTTTCAAAAGCCAGGGGTATAGGAGTATGTAACAAGCGAGCCATTTAATTGAAAAAACTAAACGTGACAAACGGTTGCAGGATCAGTGAAGGTTGATTTTTTAATTGAAAGTATAACAGGATCAGTTACAATAAAATCGTCCATATGCACACCATGGGCGAGTATCATGGGTAACATTACTTCGTAGCTTTATTAATACAATAATCAATAATGAAAAATCGACATCAATAGGGTTGTCCGTATTCCCAGTCAGTACCCTTCCCCGCCCGCCATGTGCACAAAGACCGCATACATCCCCCATAACGTCAAGGCTAAGTAACTAGAACGTCATAAGGAGTTGCAAGTCGCTCCCATACTGGCGCCATTTTGGTCGAGGCCAGGCAGGTCCAGAGTATAGTTCAATGTCTCCAATAAGTAGCGGCAGGACCAGAATCCCTTTCGGCAGTTCTGGCTTCGTCATTACAAGCACTAGAAAACAAGACATTCTGGGCAATATCACCCTTGACGCAGCCCTTTATGCTACAAGATGGTGTCTTCCATTTAGAAAATTTTGTTGGCAGCATTTTGAAAGGAAAGATAAACGGCCGTTCTCCTAGTGAGTCTCACATTGTTACATTTATGAAGAATGTTGAAGAGTAGTATGTTGAAAATCTGAAGCCATCGTTCTACAAACTCTCAACCAGACTTGGATGGAAAAATCCTGAAGAATGTACAAACTGAAAACCAGTTTTTGTCTGCATAGCATCAGCAGCAACACTTGAGTCAGCTTTGTGTGAAGCCGCCATCTTGATCCAATCAATACCGTCTCCCTGCACACATTCAGGGACCAGGCCGCAGGACGTGTCTTCAGGTCAAACGGATTGTGGGACAAGGTCCAGAATGGAAGAGTCACCAAAAGGCAAAAAGTTCCGCCGGACCCCGGGAGCCGGCCGCCTATGTCAGGGCGATCTCAGGCCACACCAGGGCAACAAGACTTGGGGAGGGGGCAGGAGCCAAGCGCCCCCTCCCAGTCCGCGCTACCACACCGCCCCTTGGGGGCCTCCGTCAAGCGGTTCAGGGAGGCACCGCAGGCAGCGGTTCTTCAGATCAGTGGCTCTCACCGGCAAGGCTCCCCTCCGTTAGCAGCGATCGTTGGCGCTGTGGTTGCGGCCGGAGGCCCCGCCTAGTCAACGCCCCAGCCTCTCCATGTCGTAGGCCGCAAGAGTGGGCGCAACTCAGCTGGCCGAGCGAGACTTGGGGAGGGGGCAGGAGCTAAGCGCCCCCTCCCAGTCCGCGCCACCACACCGCCCCTCGGGGGCCTCCGTCAAGCGGCTCAGGGAGGCACCGCAGGCAGCGGTTCTTCAGATCAGTGGCTCTCACCGGCAAGGCTCCCCTCCGTCAGCAGCGATCGTTGGCGCTGTGGTTGCGGCCGGAGGCCCCGCCTAGTCAACGCCCCGGTCTCTCCATGTCATAGGCCGCAAGAGTGGGCGCAACTCAGCTGGCCGAGCGAGACTTGGGGAGGGGGCAGGAGCTAAGCGCCCCCTCCCAGTCCACGCCACCACACCGCCCCTCGGGGGCCTCCGTCAAGCGGTTCAGGGAGGCACCGCAGGCAGCGGTTCTTCAGATCAGTGGCTCTCACCGGCAAGGCTCCCCTCCGTCAGCAGCAATCGTTGGCGCTGTGGTTGCGGCCAGAGGCCCCGCCTAGTCAACGTCCCGGCCTCTCCATGTCGTAGGCCGCAAGAGTGGTCGCAACTCAGCTGGCCGAGCGAGACTTGGGGAGGGGGCAGGAGCCAAGCGCCCCCTCCCAGTCAGCACCACCACACCGCCCCTCGGGGGCCTCCGTCAAGCGGCTCAGGGAGGCACCGCAGGCAGCGGTTCTTCAGATCACAACAGAGTCTCATGCTCGATCGATTGAGCTGGCCTAATCAGGCAACAAGAAGGTGTGGGGGGGGGCACCTCTTGCTTAACCACCACCTGAGGAGGTGGTACTCTCTTCCTAGGAGGTGGTGGTGGTGGTGGGGATGCACTAGCTGAAGCTACAACACTTGCTATTGCTAAGTGATGAAAAAAGGTCTTCCTCTCACAAAGATGAAAGTCAGAGTGAGGAAACAAGGAGGGGTTTTCATCATTTGGGACAAAAAATAGTTCTAAACCAATGAAAAGTGTTATTTTTAGGTCACATGACCTAGCCTTACATCATTAGGAACCCAAAAGTGAAATGAACCAATGAAATGTTTTATTAACAAGTCACATGACCTGTCATGCTTACGTTACGCGCTCCGCGCCGCACCCCGGATCGCTTCCGGGAAGCTGTGCTTCGCGCCTCGCGCACCGGAGCACTTCCGGGTGTGCTAACGCGGCGCGTCATATGACGCATTACGCGACAACGCGATACGTCGCGGTTACGCGACGCGTCACAATGTTGTTTTCTAACGCGGCAGTTGCGCAAACAGAACGTTTATCGGCCGGGCATATGGAATACATACACATTCATACCATACAATCAGGGCATGTACGCACAGTCACACCATACAATTTTTCACGTTCCCAGTGATGGTCGGCACTCCATGCAATATCTCACAGCGCTTCTCTATGTCTTTCCTTACATGGAGCACGGTGCGGTCCATGTCAACTCCATTCTTCAGTCGGAACTCCGATGTAACCAACAGAGGAGAAAAGAAAGGTGGGGGATACAGCATTCAGAGGATGTCAGCGCGTGCAAACACGAAAAAGCTTCTACTTACCATGTATCAGACTAGCTGCAGGAACGTGTGATACAACAGATCTTGGCTATCCCGTAAGCATTATTTTTCTGTGTAACATATCCTCCCCTTCTTATGATGCCAAAAATGTTTTCATTTTGTTTGTCTCTAAATTCGAGTTCCCTCTTCGTGTATTTGTTTCTCAATTAGTCTTATTTTATGGGACAAAATACCACACCTTACATTCGGCAGATACCTTAAGCTACGGTCGACCATTTTCTAACAATTCTGGAAAAAGGGCTGGTATGACGGATACAAATTTCAATCAATCCAAAATTCAGGCAAAGGGTCTGCATTATCTGTCTTCTATTGTTTGGGAATAACAGCCATTATTCTAAAACCCTACCAACTTAGACGATTGTTATGACGCTGATTCCATACTTCCTTCGAAAACTCTTTTTTGCAAAAATGTCAGTATACAAATACGGGCCTACAACCACGTGGGCCGGCCACGGAGCAAACTGGAATCGTATATGATGAGGGGACCTTTACACTGTAGAAAAATGTAACGGGCGGGCCATTAGGTTGCAGGAATTAAGGTGTCTAACAGTTACAATGAAATTATCTAGATATACATTTGCGGGCAAGTACCATGAGTAACGTTAATTCGAACTTTCAATAGTACAGTAATGAATAATACATCAGAACTTAATATCAATAGGGATGTCCAAATGTTCATTCAGTACCCATCCCCGCCCGCCATGTGCTCCAAAACTGCATACATATCTCGTGATATCAAGGCTGAGTACCCAGTACACATCAAGGAGTTGCTAGTCTCATTTATACCGACGCCATTTTGGGCGAGGCCGGGCAGGTCCAGAATATAGTCAAAATGTCTCCACCAACCAGCGGTCGGAACAGAACCCCTTCCAGCAGTCCAAAAAGTTCTGTTAAATGACAACAGAAGGGACAGGCAACAAGAACCATCAGTCAAAGAGGGGAGGGCAAGTTCTTCTCTACCGGGTCACGTTGGGGCTCCACCGGAACTGATCGAATTGGTAGTCTACAGTGTTTCTGGATGTTTCAGACTGAAGCTGGCGTCAGCATGAGAGCATTCCGTGGCTATGTCGTGGCCATTCCGCGAGCAATCATGGCAGTCGCTCCCCACCGGAAGTCTGCGGGAGTCGGGGGCCCCGGTGACTCTTGTAGAATCTTCAAGGCTGAGGGGACGCTTTTGGGAATGGGGCCCATGCCCTAGCAGTCAAGCGTCCGAGTTCCAGGGTTGCCCAGAGCCATCCTTGCAGGCCAGGCCCAAGTCTGTGGAGCCGACCGCCATTTTGTGAGCTCCGTGGCAGCCGCCTGTCGCTGTACCGCAAGAGTGGGTGCAATTCAGCCGGATGGCGGGTGAGACGCTGTAATAGCAAGAGCAGGCGCAATTCAGCTGGCCGAGCGAGGCACTGTGCCGCAAGAGCGGGCGCAACTCAGCTTGCCGAGTGAAGCGCTGGGGTGTAGCTGAGAAACCTCCACCTGGGGAGGTGGTGGAGGCTCGTTCGCACCGCCTCTCCCTTCCAGTGCACCCCACGCCGTCTCCTGGCGCAGGTATATGTGATGGTCAGACCAGGGCACCGCAGGACGTGTCTTCAGGTCAAACGGATTGTGGGACAAGGTCCAGAATGGAAGAGTCACCAAAAGGCAAAAAGTTCCGCCTGACCCCGGGAGCCGGCCGCCTATGTCGGGGGCGATCTCAGGCCACACCAGGGCAACAAGACTTGGGGAGGGGGCAGGAGCCAAGCGCCCCCTCCGAGTCCGCGCCACCACACCGCCCCTCGGGGGCCTCCGTCAAGCGGCTCAGGGAGGCACCGCAGGCAGCGGTTCTTAAGATCAGTGGCTCTCACCGGCAAGGCTCCCCTCCGTCAGCAGCGATCGTTGGCGCTGTGGTTGCGGCCGGAGGCCCCGCCTAGTCAACGCCCCGGCCTCTCCATCTTTTAGGCCGCAGAGTAGTCGGGGAGAAATCCCGGGAACGGCGGCATGCATTTGGATCGATGTTGCAGCAGGCTGCCATGTAAATAGTTATTTAATAAAAACGTTTTACCCTGTTACTTTGCTGGTGTGTTGTATATATTTATAATATTTGCATAGGGTTTGTCGTTGTTTTGGGCGGGGTGGGCGGCGGAGCCGAGCTGTCTTGCAGCCATCATGGCGTCGAGCTCAGTTCCTCTCACTAGTTTCATATTTCTCATGAGGTATTGTTCCTAATGTTTCTATTTTAGCGAGGTCAAAAAGAGATCCCATTAGTGGCCTACTGATTTTGCTTGATTCCTTTTGTTTTTTCTAACGAATTTTCACTATCTGCAAAGACTAAACAGAGTATTGCGACTCTGTGCTTGTTTGTAAATAGAGAATGAACCAAAGAGAACCAATTCCAAAACAGTAAATGCTTGGATAACAATCAATCAAATGGAAAGGGAAGCAGGCACGACGGATTACAACGGGGGCAAAGGCCTGTGTTACCTACCCTTCACTATCTGCAAAGAGAGAATACTCCTAAAAGAAAAGGGGGGGGGCAGCGTTCAAAGCACATCAGCGTGCATAGACACGAAAATGTTTTTACCTACCACGTACTTGACATTTTAAAGCTTTTGATATTTGCTATTAGAAAAACCATTGAAATTCACTGAAAAAACCATAGGTTATAGACCATATATAGTTAGGAATTAGCATTTATAAAACCTTGAAAATTCACTGAAAAAACCATGGGTTATAGACCATATATAGTTAGGAATTAGCATTTACAAAACCTTATTTTACTCAAACAAAACCATTGAAATTCCATATATAGTTAGTTGCACTAACTATATATCGCGCACCTGCAATCCACTGCTGATGATGTCACATATTACATCATTCATGACATGGTCAGTGACATCACTGATGACATCACTGATGACATCTCAAATGACATCACTGATGACATCTCAAATAACATCACTGATGACATCACTGATGACATCTCAAATGACATCACTGATAACATCTCAAATGACATCACTGATGACATCACTGATGACATCACTGATGACATCTCAAATGACATCACTGATGACATCACTGATGACATCTCATTTGACATCAATGGTCACATCACTGATGATATCATTCATGTGACAATACAATGCATCTCCTCACACTTTAATATAACCTCTGTTACATCCAGTGTAAAATACAGAATATAATTTTTTAAACCATTGACACACCAATACTAGTTACTACATGCGCACTCACTGATTCCTATGTCTACACACACATTCACTCATTCACCCATACAATCATTCATACATACAATCACTCATCTTTACAACACTATCATATGCACTCATACACCTATACAGACACTCACACTCTGCCACTCATCCATGGAGTTACTCACACACCTAGTCAGTCCTGTAAAGAATCAATCACACTTCCATTTTCTAATCAATACAGTTAAACATAGAGTACCTTACATTTTCAAACATATACTAACACATACTTACTCTCTTATACAATCATTGATACAAGAACACATTGATCTGCACAGAGTCACACATCTCCCAGCCAGCCACACACACACTCAGTCTCCCATACAAATACTTGGACAATCAATCAATAACCCATATAGTTACTCATATAGCTACTGATCAACACATGCAGCAGTTTACAGAACAACAGACATAATGATGCACAAATTAAGACAGTTTAGTCACTAACCCATGCACTCACTGAGACACATTTAATCACTCACTCACACAGTCAGTCATGCACCTACTAAATCCTTCATCCAGACACTTATACATCCACTCATTCTTCAATATGTAAGACATATTTTAACTTTACAGAAACATACAGTCACTGGATGTTGTCATCAGTGATGTCATCAGTGATGTCATTTGAGATGTCATCAGTGATGTCATCAGTGATGTCATCAGTGATGTCATTTGAGATGTTATCAGTGATGTCATTTGAGATGTCATCAGTGATGTCATCAGTGATGTTATTTGAGATGTCATCAGTGATGTCATTTGAGATGTCATCAGTGATGTCATCAGTGATGTCACTGACCATGTCATGAATGATGTAATATGTGACATCATCAGCAGTGGATTGCGGGTGCGCGATATATAGTCAGTGCAACTAACAATACATGGAATTTCAATGGTTTTGTGTGAGTAAAATAAGGTTTTGTAAATGCTAATTCCTAACTATATATGGTCTATAACCCATGGTTTTTTCAGTGAATATATATATATATACGATCCCAACTCCTGCCAGACGGACCTGGTTTCCGACTCCAACACAGAAACAGACCACAAAAAAGCGCTTGTGATAGATGCAAAAGGTGGTTTATTGACCCCTTGTCCTCAGCATGACGCGATTCGGCCACGTCACTGTAGCCTTGTTTACATGACAATCGGAACCAATAACTGTGATTAAATACTGTGCACGATCAGTGGCTGGGCGTGAACAGCGCATAGACATAGAAAACATATTATAAAACACCCACATTCAAAAGGAAATCTGTTTGCATACGATGTGGTGAGTAAATGCTTTCATTAATCAAATCAAATGGTGAATGACCCATAAACAAATCAACCAGTATAGACACTATTTCATTCTGGTTAAAAATTACTCATCAGCATAAAATCTCATAAAGGAAATACAATAATATAAATATTCTGTACAACCACATCGACTCCGTCACAAATGTGCCTCTATACATATATACATATATATTATCACAACGAAACACCCCTCCAGTTGGAAAGGAAAGAGGACACTCTGGGAAACCTTTAGGGAGCCGTTTATTCAGACCACACAGCATGATGCATTTTGGCAAACTTAGCCTCCCTCAGATGCTGCTGCAAACCGGTAAGAACTCCACCCACGCCTTTTGAAGTGTCCTGCCTCGTCGTCATTGGACGGTAAGATCCCTCCCCAGATCACATGTTCGTTCACCCAAAGCAGTCCAAGGTGAACTACACTTCCCAGAAAGCACCGCTTTCCGGTGGGTTAACGTGGAGGAGGAATCACTTGGTCAGGGAAAAGACGGGGTATTGAACATGGAGTGTCCCGGTAAAATGCTGTCCTCAGGCTCCCTTAGATTACCTTAACGCTCCAGCCTCAAGTGTGGGTACCAGACGGGCTGTAAGTCGTCAATGAAGTGATTGCGGCTTCTCGTGCAGTCACGAGCTGCACCTGGCAGCAGTCCGTGTCTGGAACAGTACTCGGGGCGGGCAGGAGTTGTTCCGATACCTCGGAGAAAAGATAAAGCTGCAAAGCTGGTGCCAGCATCTCTCCTGCCACTTGGTAGAGCGGTACCTCTTGTACACCTCTGGCTAGTGCACCAATTGAATCACAACGAAACACCCCTCCAGTTGGAAAGGAAAAAGGCCACTCTGGGAAACCTTTAGGGAGCCGTTTATTCAGACCACACAGCATGATGCATTTCGGCAAACTTAGCCTTCCTAAGATGCTGCTACAAACCGGTAAGAACTCCACCCACGCCTTTTGAAGTGTCCTGCCTCGTCATCATTGGACGGTAAGATATGGAGCAGAAAGTCGATACCTTGAGCCATAAAAGGACGACAGCGGACCCAAATCTTCAAAGTGCTATTCTTTTATTGTGCAAAATACCCGCACCTCCGCCATGACGCGTTTCGAGCCTCCTTGGCCCTTGATCACAAAATGGAAAATATCAAATAAAAAGGAAAACCTTACAAAAAACGAACATACTGCACGTACAAACTTAATGAAAAATGAAAAAATAACTATAAAGCCTGCAGATAAGGGTGGAAATGCAGTAATAATGAACACCACAGACTATGTCGATGAGGCCCAAAGACAACTCACAGTACAAGAGAATTATATCCAACTACAGGAAAATCCAATTAATGATTTAACACTAGATCTTGCCAAGAGGATACAAATATGGAAACAAGATAGCCTCTTAAATGACAATGAAGCTACATTTTTGCTGAAAATGTATCCATATATGTCGACAAATTCTTGGCACGTATAGTGATGAACTTAAGCTCGTACATTAAAGACACGGGAGATTTTTGCGGATACTAGCCAATACAGGATGGCAAAATGGTTTTCAATTGATAACAATCGATGTTGTATCTCTCTATACATCAATAGACCATGAACTAGGTCTCAAAGCTGTGGAATACTTTCTCCGTCAACGAAATATCGAAGAACTCAAAATTTCGAAAATGCTGCTGGAAATGATCAAATTGTGCTTACACAATAATATCTCTCTCTTCAATCATAAACTATACAACCAGAGACATGGCACCGCCACGGGAATATCTTTCTCACCGAGCTATGCTAATATAACCATGGGCTGGTGGGAGAAATTTGTGGCGTGGCAAGAAAAATTTGAACAATACACGAGCAAAATAGAACTTTGGTTGAGGTACATCGACGACCTTTTTAGGTCGAGGGACTGTAGGCTTGGCCGAAGGCCAAGACCGGAAGTCAGGAGAATTAATGCTACTTAGAGTGGCTCCTTTATCCCACCTCTCTTTTCGTCTCATCTCCATTGGCTGGCTTCCTAAAAGGAGGCCAGCCATTGGAGGAGAGAGCCGTCCCTCCAAAGAAGCTCCGTCTTTTTCGGATTCGGGGGCGTGATTTTTTGCATTCTTTAGCCCTGTGACGTCGTCTGTCACTCAGGGCGCAAAAAACACGCCCCCGAATCCGAAAATGGCCGTGCGTTTCTCCGAGGCATTGTCTCCTTGCCTCGGAGAGACGTGGTCGTGCTTTCGTAGCTGCTCGCCTCCCTTCCCTGCTGCTTTTAGGAGCTGCTCGGCTCCGCTCGCCTCCCCCCTCCCTCTGCCCTCCTCCGTCGCGCTCTCGCCTCTCCCCCCCCCTCCCTCTGCTGCAGCTCTCGGCCCCCACCCCTCCCTCCCGCATTCGTAATCGTACCTCTGTGGAGGGGGCATCCGCGGAGCCTGGGGTAGTTAGAATTAAAGAGGAACAGCAGTGGCGGCAGAACTGTTTTTATTATGGGAGCGCATAAAAAGCCCACCTCATCTGCAAACCTTGACCCAGCAATCACAGCCACTAAAGTTCTCTGCGCCTTGAAGCCCCCGAGGACCCCTTGCTCCAACCCCTGTGAGGGAAATCTTTCCTATCGAGGCGCCCCGCTGCAGAATCTCTCAGTGCTAAACCTACCGAGCGCTGAATTATGCATCGCGACAGTGTGTGAGCGCCAGCTGTCCGGGTTAATTCACTTTAAAATGGACACAATCTGCAAAATAAAGCGCAAGGCTCAAAAGAGACGCAGCGCGGGACTGTGAGGTCGAAACATGTGCCGGGCAGTTCAGAAACTTGGACGAACAACACGCAGATCTCAGCGGAAGGGAAACATTCACAGGCAGCTGGCAAGAAAGAGTTAAACGCGGCAGTGCCCACTCAGCCGCTGACCCCGCAAACAGAGGTTTAACGGGGGAGTTCAGTGCCGGGTCCGTGGCAGCCGTGGGGTGAAGGCAGCAGGTTCAGGGCACCGGGGTACCAGCACAGGAAGGCGCTGTGATCACGCGCACACCCAAAGCATGACCGAGTCAGCAGCACCACGCACACAGGGCACGCACAGCAGCTGTCAGCAGGCGACGGACCTGCGAGCTTACCTGGGAAGTGCTGCTGTAAGGGTAGCCAAACTGTGAGAAGGACATCACTGCCCCTCAGTCGTTTCTTCTTTTTTCCACCATAAGGCAATATTTCTCCCCGATCGATGAAAGGCTAACCTGCTGCAGACGCACCTTCACACACACAATTCCGCATATGGCATCTTTTTCTTAGTTCTCAATTATAGATGACTGCACTTAAGCAGCCGGCTCGGGCAGGCGGCTCGGAGCTGGAAGCCAAGACCCCCCTCCCTGTGCCTTCACAATGGTAAAACACTTAAAACAGAGACTTTGGCATAGGCTAGAGAGGGGTAACACCACCAACCCGCACGGCTGGCAGGGCAGGGAGCCGGCTTGTTGTATTATTTGCAGCCTGTGTACTTCTTTTTGCCTTCGCCCCGTGGAAGAGTATCAAAGTGACGTCATACTAATCCCGAACCGACAGGGCAGCCTGGATATAATAATGTCTTTGCCAATCATATTCCACATCTAATATTCTGAGATGCGCCCAACACTTGTTTCATGTTGTGTTAATGTTGTGCTCTGATGGACGTCAAAGGCAAGGGACCTGCAAGGCTTCCTGCTTGCTCTCTCTTTTTTTTAAACCCAGCAAATTATATTTGGGAATAAAGGAGGGGGGGGGGGGGTTCAGACACGACGCAGTCCATTAAACGTAGCAGGCAATCAAAAAAACCTCCGTTGTTCTTCAGCAAGGAGGCAGGCAGCGTGAATAGCTTCGCAAATCCATTCCTTTTAATATGTTCGCGTGGGTGATTGAGGGATGTTTTTATTTTACAGAGCACCTGTCATCTCTGTAATTCCATGATGGTCGTGTGTCTGCACTGGGCATGTTACTTTACAGTTGGGTCTCAGTGAACGCCTGGCGTGACGTTGGCCACAGCCAGAGGTGAACATGCCACAACTCTTGTCTTTTGCATTTTTGTGCTATTGACAGCTAATTAAGACATCAGTGGATTGCGAGGATGCCGGCACTTGAACTAAAATCACACACTGTCCCTGCCAAAAAAAAACACCTAGATTAGAGAACAGGTAGAAATAGGGTTTTAGTGTCAAGCAGGGAATTTGCACACTTCATCTAATCAGCTATTTCTGCTGTTCTCTGTTTAAATATCACAGCGTGATGCCGCTTAACTTTCATTTTTTTCTACAAAGACCACTAGACTCGCATCATTCTGCTTCAGATTCTGAATGGAGAGGGAGGTGCGATGCTACTAATGCCACTGGCTTCGAATAAAAGCGTCGCACCTTTTATTAGCACGGGACAGGCACGGGTGTTTGTTGATAAATCCGGTACACAGAAAGGGAAGTCAGGCAGAAAGCGAAAGGGCTGAAGCAATAAACAGACCTTTTGTACATATAAAGCATGTGCTCCTTTTGCAAATGGCCAACAGTGTTACCGCCTCATGTCCCCGAGGCCTCGAGAAATGAAAACAACATTTCCCAAGGCGCGTGATGATCCCCGCGCCCCGCCTCCTCTCACCCAGGAGGCGCGTTGTGTCAACCTCAGCCACAGAAAAAGACAGCAGGCTAATAACCAAACAGAGCCAGCTGGGTGTTCCTAAGCCCCACCCGGCCGGAGGGGTTGGTGCCCAGTAATTAATGATGATGGGCTATCCATTTTTAGGTCTCGGGACGAAGCTGCGAAGCAGCTTCCGGTCAGAGAATTAATGTCCTCTAGTGGGGCTTCAGAACCCGCCTCCCTGCTCTGTCTCTCACCATTGGCTGGCTTCCTAAAAGGAGGCCAGCCATTGGAGGAGAGAGCCGTCCCTCCAAAGAAGCTCCGTCTTTTTCGGATTCGGGGGCATGATTTTTTGCATTCTTTAGCCCTGTGACGTCGTCTGTCACTCAGGGCGCAAAGAACACACCCCCGAATCCGAAAATGGCCGTGCGTTTCTCCGAGGCATTGTCTCCTTGCCTCGGAGAGACGTGGTCGTGTTTTCCTAGCTGCTCGCCTCCCTTCCCTGCTGCTTTTAGGAGCTGCTCGGCTCCGCTCGCCTCCCCCCTCCCTCTGCCCTCCTCCGTCGCGCTCTCGCCTCTCCCCTCCCTCTGCCCTCCTCTGTCGCGCTCTCGCCTCTTCCCCCCCCTCCCTCTGCTGCAGCTCTCGGCCCCCACCCCTCCCTCCCACATTCGTAATCGTACCTCTGTGGAGGGGGCATCCGCGGAGCCTGGGGTAGAGGGGGTAATTTTGTTAAATTAAGTCTGGTACCCAAACGTTTTGATTAGGCCACGGCAAGGCTGAAGTTTTAAAAAAATGAGCTCCGCCAGGAGCTGCGCGTAATTGCCGAGCTACAGGTGTTGTGCTCCTGGCCCCCACCGAGCAGCCTGGCTCCAGCAGCTGCACATATAACATGAGTTTCGGAATGAAGATTACGAACAATAAAATACGAGGTATCCCGATTAAATGATCTAAACGAAAATGTGTGTGTTTTCCGTCCTTTACAGAAAGCCGTTCTTTGAATGTAAAATTAATCATTCCCATTCCAAAATGGCCACCGGACGGCGAGTTTAGTTCACTTTTCTACTTTACTTTATCTGGGTGTATTACTAGTGCTTCTTACAGACAGCTCCGCCCACGTAAATACAACCTATCAAAGAATGACCGGTGACGTCCTGAGCTTCCTTCCTATTCGACAGTACGCTCACCACAGTCGCTGGCGCTTTAAGGCAGATGACTGAAGACGAGAATCACGAAATGTAAAGACTGGTTAATAAGAATCTTTAGGTGCTAAAGCTTCAAAAACGATTGACGCAACTGGACATAATTATTAATAACAAAGGTCAAAATGACTTTCAGTGACGTTTATCCATTCGCACACGCCTCAGTAGTAGGATAACTGCACTTCCGATATGGCGCTTGTTAGCAGTCTCCTGATTGGCCTCTTGTTCTGAAAGTCGCCATGAAGTGTAAAGAGGCGACTGGCAGCCGAGAGATGGGTGTGGGCATTGTTTGGGCGCGTGGTCCTAGAGTTGAGGTAATATCAGAATCTACGGTGGTACTATTGACATTGAGCTTCAGATCTGTAAAGAGCGTGTCAATTTACTCTGTAATTCTAGGTGTTTGCTCTAGAAGAGGTTGTTGTATACTGTTGGTAGTTCTGTTGGGTTTGGGGAGGTTTCCCAGCTCCTGTCAGGCATTGGCTGGAGTTAGTGTTCATTATTACTGAGGCAAGCACACAGAACCCATCGCACAATTGTAACCTGTGAGATGCATGTTTTATGGCTTCAGCTTCCCTTCCGATTACCCATTAAACCCTGTGTTTGTTGAATCTTAAACCTCGGCTGACACATGTTTTCTTGTAGGGAGTTGGCTGATGTCTTATTGGACTGCTCATATCTTTTCCTCTATAACTTCCCTGTACAACCAGAGCCCTTATAGCTCCTTTTTCCCCATATCCTTGTTGTACTTACCACGGGACTCTGCCAAACTATACACCTGCCAGCATCCTCTCCTCTGACACCTTGTTAATAAGTCTTTGTTCGCTCTCCCAACTGCACAATATAAAAATCATTAGTCTGAATTATGTTTTTTACACATTTCCTAAACTTTTGTGGATTCGGGAGTGTTGCCACGCTTTTAAACGAGGGTCTGATTCTCTCAGATGGGTCACGAGTGACAAGTACTGTGCTACGTTTTCTGACACCTCTGAGATATCCCTGTGCAGTCTGCAAATCTTGTGTTCATTTTGAAGCTGTAGGAAATCTGTGATCAGCAGGTGAATTCCTCATAACAGCAGGTCTGTTTTTCCTCTAATATCATATATGTTGGGGTAGCCCACTTTTCACAAGGTTCAGGTATCAGTTGACACATCTGGTCTGCTTCTTCTTTCCAAATATGTGTGAGCCATCTCCTTCCTATCTCTAGTCTTTGATTGTTAGCATGTACTTAGTAATCAGTCACCAGTTTGAGGTTCTGCTTTGTGGTAAACTGTTTTGCTATACTGTTATCATTTGTGTTGAACATTTTACCAACAGTGTGGTCTCCGACTGCTCTTTAACGCTGCAAGGCTCCTCCTGGCATCTTCTTCACGATCGCGGCCACAGGTACAACTTCTCCTAGCGGGGGGTGGGGGGGCTGGGAGGAGTTATGTGATCATTCAGAGCCTTGAGTTGTGTGTTTGTGCAATGGGGGAGGGGGGTTACTAGTGACCTGGCTGTGTGTGTGGCTCTGTGGCTGTGTGTGTGGCTCTGTGTGTGTGTGTGGCTGTGTGTGTGGCTATGGGTGTGTGGCTCTGTGTGTGGCTCTGTGTGTGTGTCTGTGTGTGTGTGTGTCTCTCTCTGTGTGTGTTTGTGTGTGGCTCTGTGTCCGCTAATACTCTCTAATTCTCACCTATTGTCATTGTAAATGACAATAACATTTATTTATGTTTTTAAAAAAAAATGAAAAAAATTCCATTTGCAATGCCAATAGCTCTAACTTTAACAAAGCCGAGACCATTGCATTGTAAATGCTTGTTATTATTTGGAATGGGAGCCAAAATGATTTTAAAGAATACTTTGAACTCCTTAACAAAAATGAAGTAGGATTGCAATTTACCTACAGCATGAGCCCAAAAAGAATCTAATACTTGGACGTCGAAGTATATATAGAGAAAGAACAGATCCAAACCAAAATCTATCGAAAACCTACTTCAACAAACAGCATTATCCATGGAACAAGTTTCCATCCGTCAAAACTATTGAAAAGTATTCCGTATGGAGAATTCATAAGAATGCGACGGAATTGTTTAACTGAAGAAATGACACATAACAGCCTCTTACACAGTAAAAAACGGTTTCTAAAAAGAGGATACAAACACAGTGATGTAGAGATGGGACTGTCACGTGCGAAGGAAATCCCGAGAGAGCAAACTTTAATCAACAAAACTAAACCAATGAATGATGAAACAATGAGATTGATTCTAACATATAGCAAGGAAAGCTATAAAATCAAAAAGATATTGAACAAATATTGGAGTGTCTTAGAAAAAGATTCAGATATTGGAACATCGATCAGAAATTATGCTCAGATCACATATTGAAAAGCCCCCTCCTTGAAGGATAAATTGGTAAAAAGCCATTTTTCATCAGCAAAGAAAACGACATGGCTGACACCGAAACAAATGGGATTTGTACATTGCAACAAATGCAAAGCTTGTAAAATCGGAAAATCGGTATCCAAATTGAAAGATGGAAGAGGCAAATTTTTCACAATTAGAGAAAAAATCACCTGCGAGACACCATATGTAGTCTATATGTTGGAATGCACATGCGGGATGCGCTATATAGGAAGTACTATTTGCCCTTTGAAAAAACGCATCTTGGAACATCTAAGGGCAATTCATAACAAAGACATGTCATATGCAATCTCTAAACATCTTCATCTACAACATCAAACAAATTGGGAAGAAATCCGCTATTTTGGAATTGCCACTGTGCCGGCAAATGAAAGAGGCGGTAATTGAACTCTAAAACTGAGAAAACTTGAATCACGTCTTATCATTCGTTTCAAAACTAAGACCCCGTATGGTTTGAAGGGGGATGAAGAAATGCATGTTCATTTGTAATATTGTCGAGAATAGATGACCCTACGAGTTAAAAATGTCATTATTGTTAAAATCAGGTACTATACCTCATAACAGATCAATAACAGATCTTGGGTACTAAACCGAGACATGTCTGCAAAGAAAACGCCTGATAATATGCCGTTGTATAGACTATAACTAATGTTACAATAATGCATCCAACTCAGGAAATGACAACAAATGCGGAAATACTTGCCTTTTCCGATAATGATAAATGTGACATAATATGCAAAAAAGTAAAAGCAATAAGAGCTATATTCATGTTATCTATTTGATAAAGTTGTATCTGAAACGAAAAAAAAGGAAAAAAAGAAGTGTAAAGGGGGCTGATGTCTCTATGAAAATACAGGGACCAGAATGCACTGTTCTGGCTTTTTAACTAAGACTATAAATACTGAAAGTAAAGAAGGACTCACAATACCGTGAGAAAGAAATTTTTTTGTTCGAAACGTTGGTGGGTGATGGTGACTGTTTCTTCTATGCAATAAAGACACTTCAAAACGAAAAAACTTCGTGTTCAGGAGTGCAATTTCTACAAAGTTTTGCTGGTCAAAGATTTCACGAGACTTGGTCTGGTCTCGGAAGCTGCACCCGCTATATTGTTAGCACGCTGCTTACAGACTGTTTGGTGAAAGGATATATATATATATATATATATATATATATATATATATATATATATATATATATATATATATATATATATATATATATATATATATATATATATACTAGCAGCCCGTCCCGACGTTGTCCGGGGCAGAAGGGGGCTGGGGGCAGCACCGCAGCAGGAGACGCACAGCAGAGCGGCCAGCAGCGGGAGCAGCACAGCGTACTCACCAGCATCACGTGCGCAGGGTGTTGTTTCCTTGCTCCCCTTTTCTTGCTCCTGGCCGGTTCTGCCCACGCTCCTGTCCGCTTTTACTCCGTGCTCCCCTGGGCATGTCGATGTCGACGGTCCTCCCCGGGCTCCTGGCCGCTCCTACGCGCTCCGGACCTCGCAGGGTATCGCTTTCTTTCTACTGGGCGCTCCTCGCAGGGTGTGTCTTCCGCGCTCCGAACCTTGCAGGGTGTTGCTTCGGCACTCCTGTCCGCTCCTCGCAGGGTGTCCCTTCCGCGCTCCGGCCCTCGCAGGGTGTTGCTTTCGGCTTCCGCGCTCCTGGCCGCCGACCCGTGATGTCAGCACGCACGTCGTTAGGTGGCACTACTTCGAAGGGACTACTTTTCCTTAAAAATTACTTTTCCCTCCTAACATATATATTTTTTTCTTATATAGCCTATGTCCATCTGCTTGCCCTGACGTTTTCAAAGATGTATTGGGTGTTTGGATTGGTGGTGTACTTTTCGAGTTTACCTTGCCTCAAAGGACACAGTTCTCTCTTTATAATAGTAGTATATATATATATATATATATATATATATATATATATATATATATATATATATATATATATATATATATCTATATCAGGTAATCCTGTCAGGATAGCTGCCACGGCTTCAATCACGCGCTGCCACCAGCAAACAGGACACAGACCCGGTATCGGTGCTTCAGATATTTATTTTCCCAAAAGTCAGAGACGCGTTTCGCAGCGCGAACGCCGCTTGTTCACTCGACAAATGACTTGGATTGAGGAAGCAGTTTTTAAAGTGACAGTGCACAGTATTAGTGAATCACATGAGTTTCATTCTGTATTGTAGTGTAGTTCCTATTTTCCCTATAGGCCCTGCGCATTGGAATAACATAAACAGCAGTGTAGACGTAGAAGTGCGGTCTTCTAGGTCTCTACTGACTATGTTAGACTTAATTGGGTTTGTACCAGCAGCTCAGAGGTCACTGGAAACTTTCTTGACTGAATAGGAAGTGATCAGCTTCCCTGGCTCAGACAAGAAGGGATTCAGTTTTCCAACAACCGCATTAACATGACAACTTTGCTCCTCAGAATAAGAGTCAATCTCTAGAGTCGTGTGAAACAATAGACAGCTATTTCACTCAGTCAGTTTGTGCAGAATTACTTTCACCTGGATGCAGAGAATAGAGAGAAGGGCGTTCTAAAAAAAAGGTATTATTTATTGAACAGTCTTTCTTCTCATGCAAGAGAATTGAATTGCCACAATTGCAAGACTTGTTATTATAAAAAGTGCGTACAGTAAAAGGAGTATTGTAAAAGCATTGATATGGTTTCTTAGCCATAAGATGGTTAAAATGAATAAAATATATACATTCATATATACATTTGGCTAACGTCCTCAACTGGTGCTTATAACTACGCCTACCCCAGTGTACCTGACCTAAGCCTAATAGGAGGGAGTAAGTAAGTAGCAGTTTAAGTTAAGTTGGTTTTGCCAAGGGTTGCCAAGGGTTTGCTTCAAGAATTCTCTCTAAGGGTCTAGTCAGCACCGTACCTCTGGAATAGAATGTTGGAGGTCTGGTATCTCCTCTCAGGACTCGATATTCCAGTTACTCGCAAGGGTAGGCTGGAAACGCCGGACCTGGATTTTCTCGGCAGGAGAAAAGACAGCGCCTTTCTCAGCGCGACAAGGAGGAGGAGGGGCAGCGTCCGTGGGCTTCTCGCATCTGCTGGGCTCTGCAACGGACAGCTGTTCTGCTCCTGTATTCACCACCACCATCGTGTGTGTTTAAGGCAACGTTGGTATTATTTATACCTGAAAGGTGCCTTGTTTGACGTAAGTTTTTGGACATAAGACGTCAATAAAGATGTCACTAAGAACTGGTCGTTCTTACAGTGCTCGTTAGAGTTCTATTACTAATCAAAACAAAGCAAGCGGGGCTTTCCCAGGTTGCTGGGGGTTTTATCTGTTGAAAGAACTCGGTGTGTTCTCTAGGAATCTAAGGAAGTGGCTTCTGCTGTGTCATGTACTGTAATGAGCTGCAGAGACGAGTTACTGAAATATGGCTCTGATCGTTTAAGCCATTATAGGGATACCTATTGCTTATAGCCATATAGGGGCATGAGGTCACAATATTGATCGGGGTCCAAGATAGAACACAACACCCACTCCATGAATTTATGTCCATCAAATTACTAAAAACTAAAGCAATAGGATGCGCATGTATTCCTACCCACCCCAAAATACATATTGCATTTGAAATGGTGTATATGAAATACATGAGAATATAGGTACTGTATGTTTTCAAGCATAGTAATCATTAAAAAATTATTGCATATGTAATAAGTTTGAACGATTTTGCGAAAAATTACACATGAAAAGTCTTTAAATACAGAAAAGAAGGGCGAGACTATTTCATCACATATAAATACAATTGCTGTAAAATGTGCTAGAGGCCGTGGTAATATATTGTCTCTAGATTTACTAAAAATAGAAGCTCTGTTCTTTATGAATAGTTCTACTTTAAGCAAAAGTATTTGTGCCAGAAAAAGGTAAATATTTTGAAAAATGTTCAATTAAAAAAAAAAAATTCCATGGTGAACGGGGGAATAGAGTTCCAAACGCTTTTTAGTAGTTTTTGTTGATCAAAACTGAAGGCCAAATTCAGAGTTCATGGGAACGCTGTGCGCCGGAATGTTTTTTCAAAAAAATCATTGTTGCTGTTCAGGGGAGAACATCATATCAGACAGGCTCTTAAAGAATAGGTCTACATATTCAGGTGACAGTTCGACCAGATTTGATAGTGCAGTAACCTGGCAGTTGTGAGAATGATTGCTATCATCGATGTTTGGATCAGCAATGCTCACAGAAGGCCATACCTGTGTGATGTTGCTTTCATTTACCGCTTCACTGCCGCCACCTAGTCGTAGCGCAGAAGTCTCAACGAATGCCATCATCAGGATTGGTAGCCGCTGGGGACAACACGATGCGTGAGCCGTTACAGGACTTAGCAAAGTATCGATATCCATTGGTACTGCTGATGGTAGTGCAAGACAGGTGTCTAATACGCATTCTTCTCCGCATAGCATACATCGAAGCGCAGGTAAGATGCAGGTCTGCCATATAGGTCTGAATGAAAGAAACCAGCTCATGTTCAGATCTCTCAGCCGGGCCAATCCAAGGACTCTAGTTATGCGGTCCCGGTAGCGTACTGCTAGGATCGTTTCTTCCATCCTTGCCGGAGTCATGTCTGTGTTTTGGCTTGCCATATCGGAGCAGGAGGGTAAAAAATAAAATGCCTGCTACAAGTCCCAAAATTAGGGGTATGCCGACAAAGACTGAATGGACAAAATTGGGAATAATGCCCAGAATTGCGTTGAATGGTGTTAACAGTCCCAAAAAAATCGTCTTAAATACGTTTGAGATACCAATGGCATCCGACATATTTAGAATTTGGCTTAGCATTTCTGTGAAATGCACGGGGCAATTTGTTGATAAAAGTTCATGTATCTCCGATGCTGTCCTTGCAACTTGGAGATCATACGTCTCTTTTGATGACGTGATGGGCACTGTTGTCTGTAAAAGCACAGACTTCATTCTGCTTAAAGTATCAATTCATAAAGAAGAGACATTCAAAGGAGGCCAAATCGGCGTCTCAGAATCTCCAGGGCCGTTTGGAAACAATGCTTGCATACAGCAAGTGACCATGGAAGTTACGCTTACGAGATATGCTTTCCCTGGCACCAAGCCACAACAGCTGTGATCCGTTATTAGAATGTAACTCCCGTTAGAAAGTTGCTTAAAGAAAGGCTCTATCTGCGTTGCAGGTGTGACGTGCTGGTGACATGAAAGGTTGTTTGAAGTCCCTTCACAGGCCCCATGTAAATTAATACCCTGGCACAAAAGTATACTGCTTAGTGAATGTTTGCAGTTTTCACCACTAAGAAATACATTTTTGTTGTTGTCACTGTAGCATGTGTGTGTATATGGTAATTTCCATGATGACTTAATGTACCCTTTACCCAATCGTTCATACTGGCCAGTCGTTATATACTCAAGGCAATTTTTAAATCGGAAAGTTGTTATCGGAATTGTGATAATCCGGTGTATTATCCATTCAATGACAGGTCTTTCTGACATTGTCAATGGTAATCTCTCAAGTTTTTCGATGCTCAGGATTGTATAGTCTGCTCCTTTCTGTGACAAACTGATTTGTTTATCAGTAAGGTTAAAGATGGAAAACAATGACGTTGTGTTGATTAAACGCCATGGCACATAGCCTGAACGAAGATTTTGCAGCGTCCAGCCTAGCTGTACAATAGAACGTAATTGCGACTGGCCATGTTGTAACATTAGCAAGTCTTTATCTATTATATCGATGGCAGATGATACAATGCTGTCCAGAGAATATATTCTGGAGGACAGAGTCATTAACCCATTGTCCACAACAAAAAGTGATTTTTCCAAATGAATACGATCAATTTCTCGTATTTTTTCTGCTGTTTCAATTTGTGTTACTTTCCATGCCTCGTTGTATGCCGCATATACACTTGCCGCTATGAAACGTTTCTGACGCTGTTTGCGTGGTCCCATAATGAAATCGTGCAAATCAGCACCATCTTTAAGTAAAGATAAGTGTTGCTTAATTTCTGCCAGTGTGGATGATTCTAGCCATTCAAGGCACAGTTTCCCTACACTGTATGTTGTTACTATCCCTGGATGTTGTCTCTGGGAGTATCTAGGGTCTGGTCTGGTCATTTTTAACCCCTGTGTTTTGTTCAGGAATCTATCTTGACAGTTATTCGTGTCACTAGGCCAGATTAACCACTTTTTCCAATCAGGATGTGTTCTGTTTAGATGTAAAATTTTTGATACATCTTTTTCAATATCTGTGGTTGCATTATCAGGTATTGGCTTTGGAATAGACGGTTTGTTTAAATCCTTAATCTTAGCTAAGCCAAGACAGGTTGTTTGATGAATTGTGTCATTTAAGAACATTATTTGTTCTGGGATCATGCAGGCTCGAAATAATGCTTCTAAGCCTTGTACCTGCCAATCTTTTGTACCCCAGATGTTTTTTGTTTCAATGTTGTTTTTCCAATAATCAAAACCAAATGTCATCAATTTTTCATAAAATGCTTCTGAATATATCAATTTAGTATTTGTCAGCATTGTTTTTGTCCCTGTTTTATCCAACAGTTTATAATAAAATGTTTCTGCATTACTTGTGTTAAACCCTGAGAAGTATTGGAATTTCTCAAAAAACGTTTTTGAACTACTTTTAGGTGGAGTAGCACAATGTTCCCATTGGTTATATTTAAAAACATTTCTAGGTTGAGCAGATTTATGTAAGTAATGATCTGCGTAATGTGAGAAACAGTACATTTGTTCATAATGATATGAACCTTGCAAGTAATCATGTTCTGTAAATTTTGCTGACAGCACTAAATCCGACATCATATTATTTATACTTTCAAAATCCCAATCATCAGAGAATGTACTTGGTTTTACAAAGTCACTTAATGAAACCTTGAACTGGCGAGGATATTTCAAGATCTCGACCGGGCCATATACTTCATAGTCAGTCTTGTCCCACACTACCCCGGCGGGTATTGGAATGGCTGTGACATTTACTGATGATAGTCCTCTTTTCTTGACGTGAGATGATTTGTGAGGTTTTAGAACTAAGTTGATGTTCTTACTTGCTGTGTCCATTGAACTGTATTTTCCTTCAATGAATTTTCCCAAACAAAGTACCATGATGAGCCAAAGCAGGAGGAAAAATACACCTAACCCAATCCAAAATTCTAACCATGGAGAAATAAGATAGGTTTCTTTGATTTGATGAAAGAGTTCTGTTGCTTTTTCTTTAAAAGTCTTTCTTTCTGGCGTTACTTCAGTGTCGCTTTGATCTTCAGAAAAATTATCGAAATTGATGAAGTAGCCAGATGCAGTTCTGTCAATTGTTGGAATTGTTTTCTCCATTTGCTTTTCATTAGCACATTCTGATGCCACATCATTGTAGACTGGTGTTTCATGACGAACTGTTTCAATCTGTGTTTCAAGAGGCACGAGTTCCATGGCATTATTGCATAGTCCTTTTCTGTGCACTGCAGGTTTATCAAATGTGATTAGTCTTTCAGTTTGAACCTCTTGGATTGTTGCAAATGTGGGTATTCTGTTATGTCTTGGGAGTCCACTTGGCCTACTCTTGATTATAGGCCACATGTTTGTGGTTTTACCAGGTCGATGGATACAACTCGGTTCTCCTTTTTACCAGCAAGGGTCGGTAGTACTACTGATCTTGTTCCGTTGATACTTAAGACAGGTACTGCTTTTCTGTAAGAAGGCCCGAATTCCTTCTTTACCGCTATTTTTTCCCTGACCAGATCCCCAATCTTTGGAATCCAGACAGGTCTTGCTGGGACAGGTGGTGTGTCTTCAGTGGTAGCTGGCTGTTGTTTTAACTTTATGTTGCTTAAGGATTTTCTTGTTTCATTCAAGTCCTGTAAAACAGCCAAACAATCTTTGATGTCAAAGTCTTTATTTCTATCTTTTACCACTGAAGCCTGACTATCAAGATCCTGAACATGCATTCTAGTTCCGAACAATAGTTTGTACGGGCTGAAACCTTTTAGAGAATTTCTTGGCAAATTATTAAGACTACGTTGGACACTTATTAAATGTTTGACCCACCCATCACCCGAACCTAATACCCTCGCTGTTATAGATTGCTTTATCTCTCGGTTTTTTCTTTCCACTACACTGTTTCCCTCAAGGTGAAATGGACAAGAGAATCGCAACCCAATTCCCATACTGGCCATGGCCTCCTTATAAGCTCGAGAGCTGAAAGCAGGACCCTGGTCAGAAGGAAACATGGCAATTGCGTATGTGCCGATAAAGACTCGCAGATCTTTTATAACAGTTTTGGCGTCAGCCGAGCCCTGGGGCCACATTTTTATAGTGAACGTAGTCTTATACAATTAATAGGACGCTGGATTGCATATAGACAGCATTACGCTACCTACATACCAGGCCATGGCATTACTCCGCTTGACTCGCTGCTGCGATCTCTGTCGCAGTCGGGACAGTTCTTTACATATTTATAGTGATGCAGGCTCATCTCCGGCCACCAGTATACTGATTGTAATTCGGTCAGAGATTCCTTCATCTGCTTGTGCCTTGGACCTTCACCCATGTGTGCGTCTGCTATTAGTAACTTTCTCCGGTTCATGTTTGGAATTACCCTATCCCCCACTCAAGGGATTCGAGCAAAAGGAACGGAGTTTGCATCAATTACGTATGCATAATTGAGTGGATAGTTCACGGGTAGTGCTGCACAGTCGCCTTTTAAGGACGTTTTTACTGCCAGCATGGTTTCCCCGTCTATATATTTTTCTGAGCGCTTTTTTGTGGCTACGGAAGCCGGTTTAGTTGCTTCCGCTATGGCTGTTTTAGCCAATGAATTCCCTGCAACGTGAACGCCATCACGTTGATGACTCAGAGTGTGTATCACATGAGTCTTTTGTAGTTCTTTCTGTAAAAGAACTACTTGCTTCCAAAGCATTTTATGCTTGATTGTGGCACCTGTGTCATCTTTGTAATCATTTTGAATCCAGCTCTGCAAATCATTATTGTAGGAGTTGACGCAAAAATGCGAATTGCACACGATTAGTGTCGGGAATTCACGTTCCGCATTTTCAAGCGCCATCTTTAAAGATCTGATTTCAGCTCGCTGAGCCGAACATTTTCTCAGTGTTTCAGTTTTTGTTATTTTCGGTCTGAATTTACCGCAGAGCCAGCGACCTTTAACAATCGCACAGGCTGCATCGTAGGATTTATTTTCTACGTTGTAATGCTGTACAAATCTGTCTGTATAGATTATACAGGAGTATTGTTGTAGAGGAAGAATTTCGATTGGCAGAGGATATTCTTTTTCATAATTTAAATCATTCAGTTTTTTTATGTGCGGGACAAAATAGTATTTCACGTCTTCTGCAGCAAGAGAATTTTCCCACTGTATCCATTTCGGATCCAGTGACACTGTAGGCAGGTTTACTGGGCTGAATTGTGCCTTGAAGGCGGATTCTGCTGTGAGAACAGTGATCCTTTTGCCTTGTGCTAGTTCTCGTTCTTTACCTATAGCAGTTTGCACTGCCTTCACAGTATTTTCTGTGAGACTGAATGTTTTTTCTGCTTGTGTGTACAAATGAGATTTGTAAGCTATTGGTACAGTTTCTCCCTCATTAGAGGTCAGGTACGTGAATCCGCATCTTCCTGGGATGACTCGGATTACAAGGTTGATTGTATTGTCACGTGTATCTAATTTTGTTTTTGCTAACATGTCTGTTTGCAATGATCTCAAAATTTCTGTGTGTTTTTGAGTCCAGTTGATTGGTTTAAAATCAGGTTTAATTAATTCGTAGAGAGGTTTAACCCTATCCGCATAATTTAGAATGTAAGTTCTTCCGAAATTCAGGAAGCCTAGATTCGATTGTAAGTTCTTTAGCGTTTTTGGTGCTTGGAGTACAGCGCACTTCTCTAAGAAGTTATCCGCTAGGCTTTTTCCTTCACTTGATAATTCGTATCCTAAAAATAATACTGTCAGATGGGCAATTCTTGACTTTTTATAGTTGAATTTGTAACCCTCTGCAGCGAACCCAGGTATTATGGTGTTCACCCTTTTCAAGTGAGTATCCAAGTCGTCGTCTGTTAGATAGATGTCATCGACATAAGATAATGCCTCATCATCATACATTTGTAGTAACTCTGTTACTCTGGCTGAGAATAGTCCTGGGCTGTTCTTGAACCCCTGTGGGAGCCTACAGACATTTTTCTGTGACCCCATTATTGAGAAAGCGGTCAAGTACCTGCTTTCTGGTGCTATATTTTGACAAAAGAATCCATTAGATATGTCTAATGTCGTTTTATATTTTTTGCAAACTATGTTATTCATTAGTGCAGCACTATGCGAGTTCTGTACCGCAAAGGTTTTGCAACACGAGTTAAGGTGCCTGTAGTCCAGGACTAGATGATATGAATCGTCTGGTTTGGAGACAGGAAACAAAGGATTGTTCATTTGAGAGGTGCATGTTTCAATCCCCCCCTGGTATTCAAGTTGATCTAAAATCTCCCTGACTTGTTTTTTAGCTTCTTGCTTGACTGGGTACTGCCTTTGTGCAGTCGGTTGACATTTTAACTGGATTTTGTGAGGAGGAGAGTCCTCATCCCATCCTACATGATTTTTATATAATGCTGGTGCCTGGGCTACTGCCCATTTCCCCTTGCATATATATATTTAGTGTGAATTGGAATGTGATTTGAGAAGGCAGGCATAATCATTTCTTCGCCACGAGGGCACTCCCTGACAAACTCTGGGACCAATCTTTCTCAGCTAACAGGATGTCATAGCCTTTTGAGAGGTTATCCCAAAATAGACCCCTTATTTTCCTAGTCTTATCTCCCTCTATACGCAGTGTTATTTCGTATATCTTATGAGGTTCGCTAACTCTGGTGTTGGCAGTTTCTACTTGAATGTATTCATTCGTGTCCACTGTCTCCAGATGACTCATCAGGATATTGCGAGGTATGGTGATTTCTGCTGCAGTTGTCTGTGCCCACTCTCTGTTTTTCAGCAGTGTCCTCAGTATTCTCGGCATGTTCGATTACTCTAATACTGGCTACCTTCTTTGTTGGGAATTGTAATTTTTTGCTTTGAGCAGGTTCCTTGTCTTTGGACTTGGTGTGCTCCCCTGGGTATGACCGTCCTCTTCTTTCCGATTTCCGCGAAAAAGATTGAGAGGGACGTGTATCAATACTTTGATATCTTTCAGGTTTTTTCAAGTTATCCCTATTTCTAAGGTTATATCTTTTCTCGGAGGGCTCCCTCTGGGGAGACTGGTGTTCTCGAGTCGGAGTTCTTTTCCTCCGTCGAGGAGATCTTCCTCTGGACTGGAAAACATTTTCCTTGGGAGTGGATTGTTTATTTCCACCCCAGCTCTTTTTAGGAGTGTTTAGATTATTTTTAATAAATCATTTTTCAGGATTTTCGAGTAGTTGGGATTTTACTGGTTTCCCACCCAAGCTGTCTCTACCTAGTTCCTCATAGCATTTTTCTATGATTCTGGCAAGCTCAATTGGTTGATCTGTTATATCTGTTTCCTTCAATTTCTGGCGGATCGCCACAGATGCTGCTTCTCCTTTTATATTGGCTAGTAATATAGCCGAGACCTGCTTGAAGTCTTTCAGCAATTTCATACCAAGAGTTAAAGCAGGTTCTGGACCGTATTCATTCTGAATCTGTTTTAGCACATCTGGTATTACCGCCATTGACGCAACACCATGTGTTTTTGTGTAAATGGAAGCAAAGACTGTACCCCAAGTGCCACAGTCTTCCACGTGTGGTGCGACCCCATTGGAAGGCAGATGGTCAGAATTCTGTGTTTCTCAATAGGGGTAGTATTCGGAAATACTGCCTCTATTTGAGTAATTTTCTGCGCTAACCAGAAAGGAATTTGTTCCCGTTTTATGGGTGTTTTACCAAGACATGATTGTATGTTCTGTGGTGTAATTTTATTTGTGTTCCCCTGATGAGGGGTCAGCTGTGGAACATTAACAGCTGTTTGGACTGTTGCAGTCCGCATTACATATTGGACTAACTGTCTATGTATTTTAATTAATGTTTTTAGCTGTGCTAACAGCTCTTCTTTTGACATTTTATCAATGTCCGGATGTGGTGTGTAGCTGGCTAGAACCGGCCACGTTGCTCCTGGTCTACCTAGTGGACCGAGCCTGGTAATATGATCATTGTGTTTTAGGGCGCCTTTAAACCAGAGCAGGTACTCTTGGTATTTTAATGGGATTTCAATCTCCTCAAAAGGAGCGTACTCATCCGGTGGATCCTCTATTTTGTAATAGTGGAACTCGTGTGTTGTAGCGTTTGCCGCTAGAAATTTTATCCAAGAATAGAATACCTCCGTCTGCCGATATTCCTGTGCCTCTATCACGAAGACGACTGTGCCACCTTGTGTGGTCAGTCCGTTTTCTATAAGTTTTAACGTTATAGCTTTTCTTATGTTGACCGGGATGATTATTGCACCCGGTTCATTAATCCCTGTAACATCGGGACCCTGCTGAGTCGCATTTACTGCGGCTTCAGCGGTTCCGTTGTCTTCTACTGACATTGTATAAATGAAAGTTTTGCAGAGCAGGTCTCCAAGGAGACAAAGATTAGGTGCACAATATTTTGGAACACTGTATCCTTCAACGCTGAATAAACCAGAAACTTTACTTAGGAATCTCTTCCTACTAAGTTCGGGCGGATTTTAACCTTTCACCCACTCCAGACGTCTATTGGAGTATTTACGGGAGAAAGGGTCTGTGTGAAAAAGTACGACTGAGTTACTCTAACGTCTTGCGTTAGTTTTATCGCCTTACCAAATGTTGGGCGCCATGTAGTGTAGTTCCTATTTTCCCTATAGGCCCTGCGCATTGGAATAACATAAACAGCAGTGTAGACGTAGAATTGCGGTCATCCAGGTCTCTACTGACTATGTTAGACTTAATTGGGTTTGTACCAGCTAGCTCAGAGGTCACTGGAAACTTTCTTGACTGAATAGGAAGTGATCAGCTTCCCTGGCTCAGAAAAGAAGGGATTCAGTTTTCCAACAACCGCATTAACATGACAACTTTGCTCCTCAGAATAAGAGTCAATCTCTAGAGTCGTGTGAAACAATAGACAGCTATTTAACTCAGTCAGTTTGTGCAGAATTACTTTCACCTGGATGCAGAGAATAGAGAGACGGGCGTTTTAAAAAAAAAGGTATTATTTATTGAACAGTCTTTCTTCTCATGCAAGAGAAATGAATTGCCACAATTGCAAGACTTGTTATTATAAAAAGTGCGTACATTAAAAGGAGTATTGCGGAATAATACTGTAAAAGCATTGATATGGTTTCTTAGCCATAAGATGGTTAAAATGAATAAAATATATACATTCATATATACATTTGGCTAACGTCCTCAACTGGTGCTTCTAACTTCGCCTACCCCAGTGTACCTGACCTAAGCCTAATACTTGGGAGGGAGTAAGTAAGTAGCAGTTTAAGTTAAGTTGGTTTTGCCAAGGGTTTGCTTCAAGAATTCTCTCTAAGGGTCTAGTCAGCACAGTACCTCTGGTATAGAATGTTGGAGGTCTGCTATCTCCTCTCAGGACTCAATATTCCAGTTACTCGCAAGGGTAGGATGGAAACGCCGGAGCTGGATTTTCTCGGCAGGAGAAAAGACAGCGTCTTTCTCAGCGCGTCAAGGAGGAGGAGGGGCAGCGTCCGTGGGCTTCTCGCATCTGCTGGGCTCTGCAAGGGACAGCTGTTCTGCTCCTGTATTCACCACCACCATTGTGTGTGCTTCAGGCAACGTTGGTATTATTTATACCTGAAAGGTGCCTTGTTTGACGTAAGTTTTTGGACATAAGACGTCAATAAAGATGTCACTAAGAACTGGTCGTTCTTACAGTGCTCGTTAGAGTTCTATTACTAATCAAAACAAAGCAAGCGGGGCTTTCCCAGGTTGCTGGGGGTTTTATCTGTTGAAAGAACTCGGTGTGTTATCTAGGAATCTAAGGAAGTGGCTTCTGCTGTGTCATGTACTGTAATGAGCTGCAGAGACGAGTTACTGAAATATGGCTCTGATCGTTTATGCCATTATAGGGATACCTATTGATTATAGCCGTATAGGGGCATGAGGTCACAATATTGATCGGGGTCCTAGATAGAACACAACACTATGGACATGGAAAACATACTCATTTCGCGCGTATTTACATTGCTGAATGCGCGTTATTTTCCAACTTTTAGATAATGGTTTGTATGCAATAATACACGATACACATATGCATATATATATTCATGAATTAATACATATATAGCAGTAAAATACTAAAATAATTAATAATACTTTAATAGGCTGCCTTGCGCCGAAAAGACACTTGAAATGCTCGTATTTTACCTTTTCCGCTGCCAATTGTAAAACTGAAATAGTTTATACATATATCAAATATTGATAAGGCACGTCCCTTGCTATCCTGTTGGAGATATTTTTTTGTATATCACCGTCCTTAGAGAAAACTTATAAATAGTGCCTAATGTGCTAGTGAAAATTAAAATTATAACCAATATATAACATTTGGAAAATTTCATGAACCTAATGGGCAATTCAAGCTGTTGTTATCAATATTGCCATAATTGTTTGCTACTATTAATTTCTTTCATCACTCTATCATAATTTTTTTACTTTTATGTTATTTCATACCTGATATTTATATATATATATATATATATATATATATATATATATATATATATATATATATATATATATATTCAATGAAAAAACCATAGGTTATAGGCCATATATAGTTAGGAATTAGCATTTACAAAACCTTATTTTACTCGCATAAAACCATTGAAATTCCATATATAGTTAGCTAACTATAAGCGCTAACTATATATCGCGCACCCGCAATCCACTGCTGATGATGTCACATATTACATCATTCATGACATGGTCAGTGACATCACTGATGACATCACTGATGACATCTCAAATGACATCACTGATGACATCACTGATGACAACATCCAGTGACTGTATGTTTCTGTAAAGTTAAAATATGTCTTACATATTGAAGAATGAGTGGATGTATAAGTGTCTGGATGAAGGATTTAGTAAGTGCATGACTGACTGTATGAGTGAGTGATTAAATGTGTCTCACTGAGTGCATGGGTTAGTGACTAAACTGTCTTAATTTGTGCATCATTATGTCTGTTGTTCTATAAACTGTTGCATGTGTTGATAAGTAGCTATATGAGTAACTATATGGGTTATTGATTGGTTGCCCAAGTATTTGTATGGGAGACTGTGTGTGTGTGTGGGTGGCTGGGAGGTGTATGACTCTGTGCATAGATGTGTGAGCAGTTGATTCACTAGATGTATGGTTTCAAAAGTGCATGTGGAAACAGCTGTATGGGCGGTTGACTGTGTGCATGAGTGTATTGGTGAGTGAATGGATATCTCAGTGCTACATGTCAAAGTAAGTACATATGTAAAACACAGTACATGTGAGAGTTGACATATATAAATAACTGTGCATAAGAGCCAGTGAATGTGTGAGTGGCTGTATGGATCATTGTGAACTTGTATCAGGGATTGTATAAGAGAGTAAATATGTGTTAGTATATGTTTGAATAAGTAAAGTTTGTATAACTGTATAGTTGAGGAAATGGAGGTGTGATTGATTCTTTGCATGACTGACTAGGTGTGTGAGTAACTCCATGGATGAGTGACAGTCTGTGAGTGTCTGTTTACACTGATTGTATCTAAGGTTATATTAGAGTCTGAAGAGGTTCATTGTATTATCACATGAGTGATGTGATCAGTGATGACAAATGAGATGTCATCAGTGATGTCATTTGAGTTGTCATCAGTGATGTCATTTGAGATGTCATCATTGATATCATTTGAGTTGTCATCAGTGATGTCATTTGAGATGTCATCAGTGATGTCATCAGTGATGTCACTGACCATGTCATGAATGATGTAATATGTGACATCATCAGCAGTGGATTGCGGGTGCGCGATATATAGTTAGCGCTTATAGTTAGCTAACTATATATGGAATTTCAATGGTTTTATGCGAGTAAAATAAGGTTTTGTAAATGCTAATTCCTAACTATATATGGCCTATAACCTATGGTTTTTTCATTGAATTTTCAAGGTTTTGTAAATGCAAATTCCTAACTATATATCCACTATAACCTATGGTTTTTTCTGTGAATTTCATTGGTTTTTTAATAGCAAATATGAAAAGCTTTAAAATGTCAAGTACGTGATAGATAAAAACATTTTCGTATTTATGCACGCTGATGTGCTTTGAACGCTGCCCCCCCCCCTCCCCTCTTTTGCCTTTGTTAGTACTCTCTCTTTGCAGATACAGAAGGGCAGTTAACGCAGGCCTTTACCCCCGTTGTAATCCGTCGTACCTCCTTGTCTCTCCATTTGATTGATTGTTGTCCAAGCATTTACTGTTTTAGAATTGGTTCTCTTTGGATCATTCTCTATTTACAAACAAGCACAAAGTCGCAATACTCGGTTTAGTCTTTGCAGATAGTGAAAAATCGTGTAAAAAAATAAAAGTAATCGAGCAAAATCAGTAGGCCACTAATTGGATCTCTTTTTGACCTCGCTAAAATAGAAATATTAGGAACAACCCTTCTTGAGAAATACGAAAATAGTGAGATGAACTGAGCTCCACACCATGAGGGCTGCAAGACAGCTCGGCTCCATCACCCATCCCGCACAAAATAATGACAAACCCTATGCAAATATTAAAAATATAGACAACACACCAGCAAAGAAATAGGGTAAAACATTTTATTAAAAAACTATTTACATAACGTTGGTTTATAAGATGATGTCAGTAGTGGACCGATGTGTGAATAGATCGAAAACAGCACAAGGCTCCAAGATCCGGATAGCAAGCTCCTGGATGTTGGGTGCCATAGTTTAGAGTTCTGAATTTCAGCCTTTTTCAATGCCTGTGCTTTGTTGAATCAAAATGGCGGTTTGACACAAAGCTGACTCAAGCGTTGTTACTGATGCTATGCAGACCAAAACTGGTTTTCAGTTTGTACATTTTTCTAGATTTTTCAATCCAAGTTTGGTTGACTTTGTAGAACGATGGCTTCAGATTTTCAACATACGGTGTGGTGGCGCTGACTGGGAGGGGGCGCTTCGCTCCTGCCCCCTCCCCAAGTAAGATTTTCATACGTGAAAGTACGTTAATGGTTTTGGTCCCCGAGATGCTTCGATGTCACTACCATTCTCAAATAGCATAAGTTCTGGATGTTGGGTGCCATAGTTAAGAGTTCTGAGCAGCGCTTGTAACACTGTCTGAAGCTTATTTCCTCCTACTGCAGCTTCACTATTCTCAAAGTAAGTGAGTGTCGTTTGTGGACCTGACTGCATTAGAAAACAATATGATATGTTACCTTCCTAAACAGCTTGACGGAGGCCCCTGAGGGGCGCTGTGATGGCCATGGACTCGGAGAAGACGCTTGGCTCCGACACCCTCCCCAAGTCTTATAGCACTGGTGTAGCCTGAGATCGCCCCCGACATAGGCGGCCGGCTCCCGGGGTCCGGCGGTACTTTTTGCCTTTTGATGACTCTTCAATTCTGGACCTTGTCCCACAATCCGTTTGACCTGAAGACAAGCTGTAGTGAGGCGCCCCTTTATCGTTTTAGTTGCCATTCCGCCCGCTTTTGCTACACTGTGCCTCTTCCGCCATTCAGCTGTTTTCCGCCCGCTCTTGCGACTACAGCGTCTCGCTCACCATGTAGTTGAGATGCGCCCGCTCTAGCGGTGCAGCGATAGGCGGCTGCCACAGGACTCTCAAAATGGCGGCCGGCTCTTCGGTTTTGGGCCTGGTCCACTAAAATGGCCCTGGGACACCTTGGAACTCGGACGCTTGTCTGCTAGGGCTTGGATCCCATTCTCGAAAAGCGTCCCCTCAGCCGTGAAGATTCTACAAAAGTCATGGGGGCCTCCGACTCCCGCAGGCTTCTGGTGGGGAGCGGCTGCCATGATTGCTCGTGGAATGGCCACGACGGAGCTACGAGATGGTAGTGGTCTCATGCTGACGCCAGCTTTAGTCTGAAACATCCAGAAACACTGTAGACTAC
This sequence comes from Lissotriton vulgaris, assembly GCF_964263255.1. Classification (NCBI taxonomy): domain Eukaryota; kingdom Metazoa; phylum Chordata; class Amphibia; order Caudata; family Salamandridae; genus Lissotriton; species Lissotriton vulgaris. Next base: position 75,562 of record NW_028249604.1, read on the forward strand.
CAATTCGATCAGTTCCGGTAGCGCCCCAACATGACCCGGAAGAGAAGAACTTGCCCTCCCCTCTTTGACTGATGGTTCTTGTTGCCTGTCCCCTCTGTTGTCATTTAACAGAACTTTTTGGACTACTGAAAGGGGTTGTGTTCTGAACGCTGGTTGGTGGAGACATTTAGACTATATTCTTGACCTACGTTGTCGCGTAATGCGTTTTATGACACGCCGCGTTAGCGCACCCGGAAGTGATCCGAGGCGCGGCGCGCAGCGCGTAACGTAAGCATAACAGGTCATGTGACTTGTTAATAAAACTTTTCATTGGTTCATTTTACTTTTGTTAATTTAATGATGAAAAGCTTGGTCATATGACCTAAAAATTACGCTTTTTATTATTTTCGAACAATATTTTTTTTTCAAACATATGTTATAATATTCCAGGCTAATGTACTTTCCCGGAAAATTTACAACTGTCTGGCAAGTAAAATATATTCCTTTTTCGAGAAAAAGGGCGTTTCTTCCTTCCATGACGGAGCCGTTGAGTAAAAGAGATTCGGCCTGCTGTCTTAGTCGCCGATGCGCCTGATTATCAGATTCTTATCGATCACTTTATGTTGCAGACATGAAAAACACAACTGCCCTTGACCATTTATCTTTACTGCGTTCCTACATATTATACCTTTTATCCGTCATGTAATTGGACTGCTTTATTTCACTTGCCTTTTACTGATTCGAAAACAGTCACTAAAAGTAAAAACTTTACAAATGAAAATACTACTACCGTGTTTTGTTTTAAAAACCTTTATTGTGAAAATGTCAGTATACAAATACGGGCCTATAACCACGTGGGCCGGCCACGGAGCAAACTCAAATCGTATATGATGAGGAGACATTTACACTGTAGAAGAACGTAACGAGCGGGCCATTAGGTGACAAGAACAAAGATGTCTAACAGTTGCGGAATCGGTGGACGTACATTTTGTAATTAAAATACGACAGGGCCACTTACAATAACATTTTCTAGATATACATTTGCGGGCAAAGAGTTACGAGTCCCATTTATACCGGCGCCATTTTGGGCGAGGCCGGGCAGGTCCAAGATATAGTCAAAATGTCTCCACCAACCATCGGCCAGACCAGAACCCCTTTCGGCCCTTTATGCTACAAGATGGTGTCTTCCATTCAGAAAATATTGGTGGCAGCATTTTGAAAGGAAACAGAAACAGCCGTTCTCCTAGTGAGTTTCACATTGTTACATTTAGGAAGAATGTTGAAGAGTAGTATGTGGAAAATCTGAAGCCATTTTTCTACAAACTCTCAATCAGACTTGGATGGAAAAAAAAAACATGAAGAATGTACAAACTGAAAACCAATTTTTGTCTGTATAGCATCAACAGTAACGCTTGAGTCAGCTTTGTGTCAAGCCGCCATTTTCATTCAATCAATAGCGTCCCCCTGCACACATTCAGGGACCTGGTCGTGTCTTCAGATGAAACGGATTGTAGGAAAAGAAGCAGAAAGGAAAAGGCAAAAAGTTCCGCCGGACCTCGGGAGCCGGCCGCCTATGTCATGTGCGACCTTTGGCCACACAAGGGCAATAGTGAAGCTGCAGCAGATGCAAATAAGCTTCAGACAATCTTACAAGCACTGCTCAGAAATCTCAACTGAGGCACTCAACATCCAGGACTTGCCATTCGAATCTTGGCGCCTTGTGCTGGTTCCGACCTATTCACACATCGGTCCTGGATCTCGGCGCGTTCGACTCACTGTACCGCAACAGTGACCGCAATTCAGCTGGACACGCCGTCTTTCGGCGCAGCATTGTAGGATGGCCACACCAGTGCGGAAATTTGCTAGACACCACCTCGGTGCCATCCGGATCTCGGCGCGTTCGAGTCACTGTACCGCAACAGTGACCGCAATTCAGCTGGACACGCCGTCTTTCGGCGCAGCATTGTAGGATGGCCACACCAGTGCGGCAATTTGCTGGACACCACCTCGGTGCCATCCGGATCTCGGTGCGTTCGAGTCACTGTACCGCAACAGTGACCGCAACTCAGCTGGACACGCCGTCTTTCGGCGCAGCATTGTAGGATGGCCACACCAGTGCGGCAATTTGCTGGACACCACCTCGGTGCCATCCGGATCTCGACGCGTTGTGCTGCCTTCGGCCTATTCGCACATCGGTCCGCTACTGACAGTGACCGCAACTCAGCTGGACACGCCGTCTTTCGGCGCAGCATTGTAGGATGGCCACACCAGTGCGGCAATTTGCTGGACACCACATCGGTGCCATCCGCATCTCGACGCGTTGTGCTGCCTTCGGCCTATTCGCACATCGGTCCGCTACTGACAGTGACCGCAACTCAGCTGGACACGCCGTCTTTCGGCGCAGCATTGTAGGATGGCCACACCAGTGCGGCAATTTGCTGGACACCACCTCGGTGCCATCCGGATCTCGACGCGTTGTGCTGCCTTCGGCCTATTCGCACATCGGTCCGCTACTGACGCCGCCTCACGTGCCAACGGATTTTCTACGCTTTTTGTAGCCCTATGCCGCAGAACAGGTCATGTGACTTGTTTATAAAACTTTTCATTGGTTCATTTTACTTTTGGTTTCCTAAAGATGGAAGGCTTGGTCATATGACCTAAAAATAACACTTTTCATTGGTTTAGAACATTTTTTTTCCCAAACGATGAAAGCCCCACCTTGTTTCTGGATCATTCAGACTGAAGCTGGCGTCAGCATGAGAGCACCACCATCTCGTGGCTCCGTCGTGGTCATTCCGCGAGCAATCATGGCAGCCGCTCCCCACCGGAAGCCTGCGGGAGTCGGGGGCCCCCAAGACTTTTATACAATCTTCACGGCTGAGGGGACGCTTTTCGAGAATGGAGCCCAAGCCCTAGCAGGCAAGCGTCCGACTTCCAAGGTGTCCCAGGGCCATTTCAGTGGACCAGGCCCAAAACCGAAGAGCCGTCCGCCATTTTGACAGCCATGTGGCAGCCGCCTATCGCTGCACTGCAAGAGTGGGAGCAACTCCACAACATGGTGAGCGAGACGCTGTGGCCGCAAGAGCGAGCGCAACTCAGCTAGATGGCCGCCACCTGGGGAGGCCCGTTCACGCCGCCTCCCCCCCCCCCCCCGGGCCGCCGCACGCCAATTTTCGGAGCAGCATTGTAGGATACCAAAACCAGTGCGGCAGTTTACTGGACATCACCTGGGTGCCTGTCGTACATGTTGTGTCAGCCATGTGACACTGGACACAGACCGCTACTGACGAGGCCTCCCCCCGCACCACCCGGGACGCCCCACGCTGTTTTTCTGTGCTGCATTGTAGGATCCCTAAACCAGTGCGGCACCCAGGCGACATCACCTGGGTGCCGTCCAGAACTCTGCACGTTGTGCTGCCTTGGGACTATTCGCACAACAGACCGCTACTGACGAGGCCTCCCCCCGCCCCACCCGGGACACCCCACGCCAATTTTCGGAGCAGCATTGTAGGATCCCTAAACCAGTGCGGCACCCAGGCGACATCACCTGGGTGCCGTCCAGAACTCTGCACGTTGTGCTGCCTTGGGACTATTCGCACAAAAGACAGCTTCTAACCATTGTTGCTTTTTGTGTTAATAAATGTTTAAATGTTTTTAGTTTTTGTTCTGTTCATTATCGTTAAAAGTTAATAAAGTTTTATAACCTTACTTTGTTGGAGTGTTATCTATTTTTTGAAAAACGGGTGAATGGGGCCTTGAATCGGGTTATTGTCATGTGTGGGCTTTGGAAGTGTGCTGCTGCAGGATCGGACATTTCAAACTCAAATGCACGTTCTTTTTCTTACCTTTCCGAAGCATGGAGCGCAATAGCAAGCAGAGAAAGGGTGATGCACGTGTTGAACACTACCTGACCTGGCAAGTTGCTGGCAGTGCCCCCCCGCCCGCTCCTGAAAGAGGGCACACACACACCGCCGCCCCGAGTACTTCAGAAATCTTTAAAAGACCATGCGCTTGTTCATGAGGCTTAAATGGTTTATCACCTCTTCTAGAACCCCTACATCGACCCTCTGACGTTTCATGGAAAAATTACCATGTAACACAATACCAAGCCCTATCAGCTGAAACCCCCAAGGAATCGTGGGGCATATTAGCAAGGGGGTTTATCTCCGCTTTTTTGGCTTTAAAAACCATGAAAGCGGAGATAAAATTATTTCCCTATTATCAAGCTGTCGCTAACACCAGTTAGTGACACCTAAAAGGAGATAGCGACCATCTTGGGCCCGGCTTTGCATGTCAGTGATACTTATCACTAATGACATGCAAAGTGGCGTGCCAAGATGTTAGCGACTGGAAACAGTCCCTAACATCGCTACCTTCTATTACCAACTTTTGGAGATATTCGCACTAAGCGCGAATATCTCCAAAAGCTAACACCTGCCCTGAGCAGGTCTTAGCCATGTTATCCAATGGGAGGTGGATAACATGGCTAAGAGCATTAGGTCGATAATACATGAATATCGCTGACTTTTCTGCGATAATAGCAAGGTTTATCTGCGATAAAATTCGCCGATGTGCGGCGATAATTTTTGTCTCTAAACAAGTTATAGACAAAAATTATCGCTAGTTGTTAGTAATATGCCCCCGGGTTTTTGCTTGCAGAAATCGGGAGGCGGGAGACTAGCACTGAAATCAGTACTCACACGCCTGAATCAGGAGAATTGGCATGTCTGAATTCTCTACAGCTGGGGCCATAAACTACATCCGCAGGGGTAGGTGATAGCCTGGGACCAGCCTAGCATCTAAAATGGCTGCCGTGCACGACAAAATTGTGGCATTCGAAAAAAGGCAAGATGGCGCAGCCGCTGGAAGAGATATATCAACATATATCAGCCTCCTCAGCCACCCTCAGGAAACATAGGGGATTAGGATATGTCTCCCGCACCCCCTTATACCTAGTACTTTAATTAACGAAGCACAAAATGGCGAATTCCCGTTTCGCTACCAGTTTGCGGCCCAGTTCGCGGCCCGTGAAGCGCTTCTACCGTGAAAAATCATTTTTTTTTTATTTTCCCCACGGGACCCTTTAATAACCCCAACAACATTCCTAGGGGGTCAAGAGGGGGATACCTTGCCCCCTTTCATTAAATTCCCCCTTAGTTTTTCACCTTTTCTTCTCTCTCGATCCTACCGAGAGACAAGATGGCGGCCGCTCCGGACTGTCACGCAGCAAAAAAAAAAAAAAAGCTCACGCACAGCCGCTGGAAGAGATGTATCAACATATATCAGCCTCCTCACCCACCCTCAGGAAACATAGGGGATTAGGATACGTCTCCCGTACCCACTTATAACTAGTAATTTAATTTACGAAGCACAAAATGGCGAATTCCCGTTTCGCTACCAGTTCGCGGCCGCGCTTCTACCGTGAAAAATCATTTTTTTTTTATTTTCCCCACGGGACCCTTTAATAACCCCAACAACATTCCTAGGAGGTCAAGAGGGGGATACCTTGCCCCCTTTCATTAAATTCCCCCTTCGTTTTCCACCTCTTCTTCTCTCTCGATCCTACCGAGAGACAAGATGGCGTCCGCTCCGGACTGTTTAGAATGTTGACAGACACCGGAGAGCCAATCAGCTTTCTGCGCGCAAAGTTCCGATAAGCGAAAAGTAAGCGGACCGGATCGCTGCCCAGAGCGCTGTTACAGATATATATCTTGGTTTGAACGTTAATTTCTCAAAAACTACTGGAGCACATATATTGAGACCTAGCAAAGGCACATCGGGCTAACAGTCCCTACAATTTTGCCAAGTTTCGTGCAAATCCATTCAGCCGTTCGAGCTAAAAGTGAGTCCAACCGCCCTATGGAAAACTCAATGCAAAAAACGCGTTTTGGGACCCCCCTTTTTTCTCAGCCCCCCCTTGACGAAACCCCACCAAATTTTCAGGAGCTGCTCAGAAACAAAATGTGCCATTTTCCTGAAAATTTCAGCCGATTCCATCCACAAACGCCAAAGTTATTAGACATAGAATTTTCAAAAGTCCCATAGGGAATTTATCCTAACTATATATACCTACTGGCGAACGCCAGTAGGTAATATATATATATATATATATATATATATATATATATATATATATATATATATATATATATATATATATATATATATATTCACAGAAAAAACCATAGGTTATAGACCATATATAGTTAATATAGTTAGGAATTTGCATTTACAAAACCTTATTTTACTCACACAAAACCATTGAAATTCCATATATAGTTAGTTGCACTAACTATATATCGCGCACCCGCAATCCACTGCTGATGATGTCACATATTACATCATTCATGACATGGTTAGTGACATCACTGATGACATCACTGATGACATCTCAAATGACATCACTGATGACATCTCAAATGACATCACTGATGACATCACTGATGACATCTCAAATGACATCAGTGATAAAATCACTGATAACATCTCATTTAACATTACTGATCACATCACTGATGATATCATTCATGTGATAATACCATGAACCTCTTCAGACTCTAATATAACCTTAGATACAATCAGTGTAAACAGACAGTCACAGACTGTCACTCATCCATGGAGTTACTCACACACCTAGTCAGTTATGCAAAAAATCAATCACACCTCCATTTTCTCAACTATACAGTTATACACACCTTACTTATTCAAACATATACTAACACATATTTACTCTCTTATACAATCCCTGATACATGTTCACAATGATCCATACAGCCACTCACACATTCACTGGCTCTTATGCACAGTTATTTATATATGTCAACTCTCACATGTACTGTGTTTTACATATGTACTTACTTTGACATGTAGCACTGAGATATCCATTCACTCACCAATACACTCATGCACAGTCAACCGCCCATACAGCTGTTTCCACATGCAGTTTTGAACCCATACATATAGTGAATCAACTACTCACACATCTATGTACAGAGTCACACACCTCCCAGCCACCCATACACACACACTCAGTGTCCCATACAAATACTTGGACAACCAATCAATAACCCATACAGTTACTCATATAGCTACTGATCAACACATGCAGCAGTTTGTAGAACAACAGATATAAAGATGCACAAATTAAGATAGTTTAGTCACTAACCCATGCACTCATTAAGACACATTTAATCATTCTCTCATACAGTCAGTCATGCACCTACTAAATCCTTCTTCCAGACACTTATACATCCACTCATTCTTCAATATGTAAGACATATTTTAACTTTACAGAAACATACAGTCACTGGATGTTGTCATCAGTGATGTCATTTGAGATGTCATCAGTGATGTCATCAGTGATGTCACTAACCATGTCATGAATGATGTAATATGTGACATCATCAGCAGTGGATTGCGGGTGCGCGATATATAGTTAGTGCAACTAACTATATATGGAATTTCAATGGTTTTGTGTGAGTAAAATAAGGTTTTGTAAATGCAAATTCCTAACTATATATGGTCTATAACCTATGGTTTTTTCTGTGAATTTCAATGGTTTTTTAATAGCAAATAGCAAAAGCTGTCAAATGTCAAGTACGTGATAGGTAAAAACTTTTTCGTGTTTATGCACGCTGATGTGCTTTGAACGCTGCCCCCCCTCCCCTCTTTTCTCTTAGTAGTGCTCTCTCTTTGCAGATAGTGAAGGGTAGTTAACGCAGGCCTTTACCCCCGTTGTAATCCGTCGTGCCTGCTTGTCTCTCCATTTGATTGATTGTTATCCAAGCATTTACTGTTTTACAATTGATTCTCTTTGGTTCATTCTCTATTTACAAACAAGCACAAAGTCGCAATACTCTGTTTAGTCTTTGCAGATAGTGAAAAATCGTGTAAAAAAATAAAAGTAATCAGCAAAATCAGTAGGACACTAATTGGATCTCTTTTTGACCTCGCTAAAATAGAAACATTAGGAACAACCCTTCATGAGAAATACAAAAATAGTGAGATGAACTGAGCTCCACACCATGAGGGCTGCAAGACAGCTCGGCTCCGTCACCCACCCCGCCCAAAATAACGACAAACCCTATGCAAATATTAAAAATATATACAACACACCAGCAAAGTAACAGGGTAAAACATTTTATTAAATAACTATTTACATAACTATTTTATACTTTTTGTTGCCCGATCCGGCTAGCTCAATCGATCGAGCATGAAACTCATGCACTCTGATAGCAAGCGTTGTTGCTGATGCTATGCAGACCAAAACTTGCTTTCAGTTTGTAAATTCTTCTAGTTTTTTTCATCCAAGGTTGGTTGAGTTTGTAGAACGATGGCTTCAGATTTAAAAACATACGGTGTGGTGGCGCGGACTGGGAGGGGGCGCTTGGCTCCTGCCCCCTCCCCAAGTAAGATTTTCATACGTGAAAGTACGTTCATGATTTTGGACTCTGAGTTGCTTTGATGTCACTGCCATTCTCAAATGGCATAAGTTCTGGATGTTGGGTGCCATAGTTCAGAGTTCTGAACAGCGATTGTAACACTGTCTGAAGCTTATTTGCACGTACTGCAGCTTCACTATTCTCAAAGTAAGTGGGGGCCGTTTGTGGACCTGACTGCATTTGAAAACAATGTGATATGGTACCTCCCTAAACCGCTTGACGGAGGCCCCCGAGGGGCGATGTGATGGCACGGACTCGGAGAAGACGCTTGGCTCCGACCCCCTCCCCAAGTCTTATAGCACTGGTGTAGCCTGAGATCGCCCCCGACATAGGCGGCCGGCTCCCGGGGTTCGGCGGAACTTTTTGCCTTTTGATGACTCTTCTATTCTGGACCTTGTCCCACAATCTGTTTGACCTGAAGACACGCTGTAGTGGGGCGCCCCTTTACCGTTTTAGTTGCCATTCCGCCCGCTTTTGCTACACTGTGCCTCTTCCGCCATTCAGCTGTTTACCGCCCGCTCTTGCGACTACAGCGTCTCGCTCACCATGTAGTTGAGTTGCTCCCGCTCTTGCGATGCAACGATAGGCGGCTGCCACAGGACTCTAAAAATGGCGGCCGGCTCTTCAGATTTGGGCGTGGTCCACTAAAATGGCCCTGGGACACCTTGGAACTCGGACGCTTCCCTGATAGGGCTTGGGTCCCGTTCTCGAAAGCGTCTCCTCAGCCGTGAAGATTCTACAAAAGTCTTGGGGGCCCCCGACTCCCGGAGGCTTCCGGTGGGGAGCGGCTGCCATGATTGCTCGTGGAATGGCCACGACGGAGCTACGAGATGGTGGTGCTCTCATGCTGACGCCAGCTTCAGTCTGAAACATCCAGAAACACTGTAGACTACCAATTCGATCAGTTCCGGTAGCGCCCCAACATGACCCGGTAGAGAAGAACTTGCCCTCCCCTCTTTGACTGATGGTTCTTGTTGCCTGTCCCCTCTATTGTCATTTAACAGAACTTTTTGGACTGCTGAAAGGGGTTGTGTTCTGAACGCTGGTTGGTGGAGACATTTTGACTATATTCTTGACCTACGTTGTCGCGTAATGCGTTATATGACACACCGCGTTAGCGCACCCGGAAGTGATCCGGGGCGCGGCGCGCAGCGCGTAACGTAAGCATAACAGGACATGTGACTTGTTAATAAAACTTTTCATTGGTTCATTTTACTTTTGTTATTTTAATGATGAAAAGCTTGGTCATATGACCTAAAAATTACGCTTTTTATTGGTTTCGAACATTATTTTTTTTTAAACATATATATTATAATGTTCCAGGCTAATGTACTTTCCCGGAAAATTTACAACTGTCCTGCAAGTAAAATATATTCCTTTTTCGAGAAAAAGGGCGTTTCTTCGTCCCATGACGGAGCCGTTGAGTAAAAGAGGCTCGGCCTGCTGTCTTAGTCACCGATACGCCTGATTATCAGATTCTTATCGATCACTTTATGTTGCAGGAGTGGAAAACACAACTGCCCTTGACCATTTATCTTTACTGCGTTCCTACGTATTATACCTTTTATCCGTCATGTAATTGGACTGCTTTATTTCACTTGCCTTTTACTGATTCGAAAACAGTGACTAAAAGTAAAAACTTTACCAATGTAAATACTACTACCATGTTTTGTTTTAAAAACCTTTATTGTCAAAATGTCAGTATACAAATATGGGCCTATAACCACGTGGGCCGGCCACGGAGCAAACTGAAATCGTATATGATGAGGAGACATTTACACTGTAGAGGAACGTAACGAGCGGGCCATTAGGTTGCAAGAACTAAGGTGTCTAACAGTTGCGGAATCGGTGGACGTACATTTTGTAATTAAAATACGACAGGGCCACTTAAAAAAAAATTATCTAGATATACATTTGCGGGCAAGTACCATGGGTGACGTTAATTCGAACTTTCAATAGTACAGTAATCAATAACACATCAGAACTTAATATCAATAGGGATGTCAAAATATTCAATCAATTCTCGTCCCCACCCGCCATGAGTATCAAAACTGCATTCATATCTCGTGATATCAAGGTTGTTCAACCAGTACACAACAAGGAGTTACGAGTCCCATTTATACCGGCGCCATTTTGGGCGAGGCCGGGCAGGTGCAAGATATAGTCAAAATGTCTCCACCAACCATCGGCCAGACCAGAACCCCTTTCGGCCCTTTATGCTACAAGATGGTGTCTTCCATTCAGAAAATATTGTTGGCAGCATTTTGAAAGGAAAGATAAACAGCCGTTCTCCTAGTGAGTCTCACATTGTTACATTTAGGAAGAATGTTGAAGAGTAGTATGTTGAAAATCTGAAGCCATTGTTCTACAAACTCTCAATCAGCCTTGGATGGAAAAAAAAATCCTGAAGAATGTACAAACTGAAAACCAATTTTTGTCTGTATAGCATCAACAGCAACGCTTGAGTCAGCTTTGTGTGAAGCCGCCATTTTGATTCAATCAATAACGTCCCCCTGCACACATTCAGGGACCTGGTCGTGTCTTCAGGTCAAACGGATTATGGGACAAGATGCAGAAAAGAAAAGGAAAAAAGTTCCGCCGGACCTCGGGAGGCGGCCGCCTATGTCATGGGCGATCTTTGGCCACACCAGGGCAATAATGAAGCTGCAGCAGGTGCAAATAAGCTTCAGACACTGTTTCAAACACTGCTCAGAACTCTCAACTATGGCACTCAACATCCAGGACTTGCCATCCGGATCTTGGCGCCTTGTGCTGGTTCCGACCTATTCACACATCGGTCCACTACTGACATCACCTCATAAGCCAACGGGGCACCCCACGCTGACTTTCGGCGCAGCATTGTAGGATGGCCACACCAGTGCGGCAACTTGCTGGACACCACCTCGGTGCCATCCGGATCTCGGCGCGTTCGAGTCACTGTACCGCAAGAGTGACCGGAACTCAGCTGGACACGCCGTCTTTCGGCGCAGCATTGTAGGATGGCCACACCAGTGCGGCAATTTGCTGGACACCACCTCGGTGCCATCCAGATCTCGGCGCGTTCGAGTCACTGTACCGCAAGAGTGACCGCAACTCAGCTGGACACGCCGTCTTTCGGCGCAGCATTGTAGGATTGCCACACCAGTGCGGCAACTTGCTGGACACCACCTCGGTGCCATCCGGATCTCGGCGCGTTGTGCTGCCTTCGGCCTACTGTAGCCGCAAGTGCGGACGCAACTCAGTTGGACGGCGAGTGAAACGCTAAGGGGCGCCCCACTGCAGCCGAGGAGCCTCCATCTTGGGGGAGACGCACAGCCCCCACTGACTGACGCGACCTTACAGGCCAACGGGGCGCCCCACGCCGACTTTCGGCGCAGCATTGTAGGATAGCCACACCAGTGCAGCAACTTGCTGGACACCAACTCGGTGCCATCCGGATCTCGGCGCGTTGTGCTGCCTTCGGCATATTCGCACATCGGTCCGCTACTGACGCCACCTCACGTGCCAACGGATTTTCTACGCTTTTTGTAGCCCTATGCCGCATAACAGGTCATGTGACTTGTTTATAAAACTTTTCATTGGTTCATTTTACTTTTGGTTTCCTAATGATGGAAGGCTTGGTCATATGACCTAAAAATAACACTTTTCATTGGTTTAGAAATTTTTTTTTTTCCCAAACGATGAAAGCCCCACCTTGTTTCTGGATGATTCAGACTGAAGCTGGCGTCAGCATGAGAGCACCACCATCTCTTGGCTCCGTCGTGGTCATTCCGCGAGTAATCATGGCAGCCGCTCCCCACCGGAAGCCTGCAGGAGTCGAGGGCCCCCAAGACTTTTGTAGAATCTTCACGGCTGAGGGGACGCTTTCGAGAATGGGGTCCAAGACCTAGCAGACAAGCGTCCGAGTTCCAAGGTGTCCCAGGGCCATTTTAGTGGACCAGGCCCAAAAAGGAAAGAGCCTGCCACCATTTTGAGAGTCCTGTGGCAGCCGCCTATCGCTGCACTGCAAGAGTGGGCGCAACTCAACTACATGGTGAGCGAGACGCTGTAGCCGCAAGAGCGGGCGCAACTCAGCTGGATGGCCGCCACCTGGGGAGGCCCGTTCACGCCGCCTCCCCCACGCCCCCCCCCCGGGGCGCCCCACGCCGTTTTTCGGAGCAGCATTGTAGGATACCAAAACCAGTGCGGCAGTTTACTGGACATCACCTGGGTGCCATCCACATCTCAGCGCGTTCTGCTGCCTTGGGACTATTCGCACAACAGACCGCTACTGACGAGGCCTCCCCCCGCACCACCCGGGACGCCCCACGCTGTTTTTCTGAGCTGCATTGTAGGAAACCAAAAACCAGTGCGGCACCCAGGTGACATCACCTGGGTGCCGTCCAGAACTCAGCACGTTGTGCTGCCTTGGGACTATTCGCACAAAAGACAGCTACTGACCATTGTTGCTTCTTTTTGCCAAAAAATGTTTAAATGTATTTACAGTTTTTGTCTGGATTCTCTACAGCTGGGGCCATAAACTACATCCGCAGGGCTAGGTGATAGCCTGGGACCGGCCTGGACAATCGGACACAGAGGAAGAGGAGTGTCAGAGGGTGCGGTAGTGAATAGGGTGAAAGGGAGGTGTCGGGCGGGCACAGGGTGTGATTCTCAGGGAAGAGCAGCGCAGATGGGGGGAAGTTTATGGCCCATGCATGAGAGAGAGAGCGGGGGTGACCAGTGCGTGGGGGAGATGCTTGCGAGGGTGGGGAGCCGTGCTGAGAATCAACGGCGTGCAGAGAGTGGGTCTGGTCAAGGCATCTAAAAGGGCTGCCGTGCACGACAAAATTGTGGCATTGGAAAAAAGGCAAGATGGCGCAGACAATGTTTATCAATAAGGATTCATTTATAACAAAATATTTTATCGCACTGACAAATTGGCGGTCAACACTTCCTGATTTCCATCGAATCGAACGTTAACAGACGTCACGCAGCAAAAAAAAAAAAAAAAGCTCACGCACAGCCGCTGGAAGACATGTATCAACATATATGAGCCTCCTCAGCCACCCTCAGAAAGCATAAGGGATCAGGATACGTCTCCCGCACCCCCTTATACCTAGTAATTTAATTAAAATGAAACACAAAATGACGAATTCCCGTTTCGCTACCAGTTTGCGGCCCAATTTGCGGCCCGGGAAGCGCTTTTACCGTGAAAAATCAATTTTTTTTTATTTTCCCCACGGGACCCTTTAATAACCCCAACATCATTCCTAGGGGGTCAAGAGGGGTATACCTTGCCCCCTTTCATTAAATTCCCCCTTCGTTTTTCACCTCTTCTTCTCTCTCGATCCTACCGAGAGATAAGATGGCGGCCGCTCCGGACTGTTTAGAATGTTGACAGACACCGGGGAGCCAATCAGCTTCGCATCGCAAAGTTCCGTTTCGCGAAAAGGAAGCGGACCGGAGCGCAGCCCGGAGCGCTGTTACAGATATATATCTTGTTTTGAACGTTAATTTCTCAAAATCCACTGGAGCACATATATTGAGACCTAGCAAAGGCACATCGGGCTAACAGTCCCTACAATTTTGCCAAGTTTCGTGCAAATCCATTCAGCCGTTCGAGCTAAAAGTGAGGCCAAACGCCCTATGGAAATTAACATGGGAAAAACGCGTTTTGGGACCCCCCTTTTTTCTCGGCCCCCCTTTACGAAACCCCCCCAAATTTTCAGGGGCTGCTCAGAAACAAAATGTGCCATTTTCCTGAAAATTTCAGCCAATTCCGTCCACAAACGCCAAAGTTATTAGACATAGAATTTTCAAAAGTTCCATAGAGAAATAATCCTAACTATATATACCTACTGGCGATAGCCAGTAGGTAATATATATATATATTCAGTGAAAAAAACAGAGATTTCACAATCGTTATAGTTAGGAATTAGCATTTAAAAAACCTTTGAAATTCACTGAAAAAACCATAGGTTTAACACCAGTTATAGTTAGCTGGACATTTTACTCATACAAAACCATTGAAATTCCCACGTTATAGTTAGTTGGACTCACTATAACTCGCGCGCCCGCAATCCACTGCTGATAATGTCACATATTACATCATTCATGACATGGTCAGTGACATCACTGATGACATCACTGATGACATCTCAAATGACATCACTGATGACATCATCCATGTGATAATACAATGCACCTCCTCACACTCTAATCTAACCTTTGATACACCCAGTGTTAAATATAAACTACCATTCCTGAAATTATTGACTCACCAATACCAGTAACTACATACGCACTCACTGATTGCTAGGTCTACACACACATCCACTCATTCACCCATACAATCACTCATACATACAGACACTCATCAATAGGACACTATAATATCCAGTCATATTCCTATACAGACACTTACACACTGACACTCATTCACAAACTTACTCAAACACCTAGTCAGTTATGCAGAGAATCAATCACACTCCCATTTCCACAACTACAAAGTTATACACACCAAACCTTACTTATTCAAATATATAGTAACACATACTTACTCTCTTTTACAATCACTGAAACAAGTACACATTGAACCATATAGTCACTTACGCAATCACAGTCTCTCATGTATAGTCATTTATATATGTCAACTCTCACATGCACTGTGTTTTACATATGTACTTACTTGGACATGTAGCACTGAGATATCCTTTCACTCACCAATACACCCATGCACATAGTCAACCGCCCATACAGCTGTTTCCACATGCACTCTTGAACCCATACACCAAGTGAATCAACTGCTCACACATCTATGCACAGACTCACACCTTCCAGCCACCCACAAACACACTCAGCCTTACATACAAATACTTGGGCAACCAATCAATAACCCATATAGCTACTCATATAGCTACTGATCAACACATGCAGCAGCTTACACAACAACAGACTTACTGATGCACACATTCAGACAGTTTAGTCGCTAACCCATGCATTTAGTAAGACACATTTAATCACTCACTCAGACAGTCAGTCACGCACCTACTAAATCCTTCATCCAGACACTTATAGATCCACTCATTCTTCAATATGTAAAACATATTTTAACTTTACAGAAACACACATTCAATGGATGATGTCATCAGTGATGTAATTTGAGATGTCATCAGTGATGTCATTGACCATGTCATGAATGATGTAATATGTGACATCATCAGCAGTGGATTGCGGGCGCGCGAGTTATAGTGAGTCCAACTAACTATAACGTGGGAATTTCAATGGTTTTGTATGAGTAAAATGTCCAGCTAACTATAAGTGGTGTTAAACCTATGGTTTATTCAGTGAATTTGAAAGGTTTTTTAAAAGCTAATTCCTAACTATAACGTTTGTGAAACCTATGGTTTTTTCATTGAATTTCATAGTTTTTTTAAAAGCTAATTCATTTGTATATCGACTTTGTAACCTATGATTATTTTTTTTTGTTAGCTGTTTTTTACATCAATTATTATTTATTTTTTTGTTAAAAAAACATTTGTTAAATGTATATATTTTTTTATCATTTTTTCCTGGTGCGCGCACAGTGCGCGAACCGGAGAGCGCACCCGGAAGCACACCCAGCGCTTACCCTGCGAAAATAAAAAATAAAAAAAAAAAGGTTTTTTGCCTGTCAGGGTCTTTCTAGGCCCCCCTCAGAAAACCTAGGGGGTCAGAGGGTGTCTATTCTGCCCCTTTTTAATTATTTCCCCATTTATTTTTTCACCTCTTGTGTCTCGATTCTACCGAGACACAAGATGGCGGACTCTCCGGACTGTTTAGAATGTTGACAGACAACCGACAACCAATCAGCTTTCCGCTCGCGCACTCCCGTAGCGCGCGGGGAACGCTCCCCAGTACGCGTACCCGTGAGCGCTCGGAGCGCGCCTATAGATATATATGTGTTTTTTAAGTTAATTTTCATAAAAACCACTGGAGCAATTTTCACCAAACATAGCAAAGGCACATCTGCGTACCAGTCCCTACAATTTTGCCAAGTTTGACGTAATTCCGTTCAGCGGTTCGGGCTGTAGACTTGTCAGACCGTCCTATGGAAATTAACACGGAGAAAACCAGTTTTGGGACCCCCCTTTTTTCTCAGCCCCCACTTCACGAATCCCCCCGAAACTTTCAGGGACGGAGCGGAGCCCAACGAGACCATTTTAAGGAAAATTACAAGAAGATCCCTCAATCGGCGCCAAAGTTATTCCCAATAGAATGTTCGGAAATTTCTATGGTAGCCAATCCTAACTATAACTACCTACTGGCGACCGCCAGTAGGTAATATATATGCACAAACGGAGTACCGATGAGCGCTCGGTTCCAATTATAAAACACAGGGTCCAATTTTTTTAAGCCAAAGCTGTGAGGTTGGTCATCATAAACCTTGTTGTGGCACATTTCGCACTCCACAGAGCTCTTGTTCACACAACATTTTTTCGTAAAGTTCGTGCTTAAGCAACAATTACCATCAGGCTGCAATCATAGTCAACAAAAGCAGATTTCAATGTGAGATGCCATCTTGGAGTGTCTTTAAGTTATGCACCTCATACATTATGTTAAAATCATAAACAGCGACTGATGATTTTACATATTTTTTAATGCCCACTCTTCGTTATCAAGACTTGATTATTTCTATATGCTGGCTAGTAAGCTGCTGCAGTGTGAGTAGCCCAGATCCTTCCAAGGGGACCTTCTGATCACTCCTCTGTAGAGCTTTACCTTGGGAAGCAGGTGGGTGGATATCGAGGTGTTTGGAGACTGAATGCTTGGCAGCTTCAGAACCCTCACCTAACTGTCATGATCAGGGATGATATAGATGAACTCTTAAAAGCTAATAAAGACTCTGTCTTTTTACAAGTAACTGTGTGGGAATCATTTAAAACATTTATCAGAGCAAAGCCATGACATACTGCAGAGGGTGCAGAAGTGTACGGACCTCGAGGAGCAGCTTCGCCACCTATAGGCTCTATGGGCCTCATTTATGAGGCTGTGCGTCACTTTTACGCTGCCGGTGCGTCACTTTTTGTGATGCACCAGTGGCATAAAAAATGCGCCTTGTTGAGCCATATTTACAAAGTGACGCATCTAGGTAGATGCGCCACTTTGTAAACCCCTGCGCCACATTATACCTGCGCCAGGTATAATGTATGCAAGGGGGGGCGTATTAACGCAAGAAAGGGTCGTAGAAGTGACGCAGTGAAATCTATGAGATTTCACTGCGTCACTTTTAGGACGCCGTTGCGTCAAAATCTTGCGCCTGCCTCACAGCAGGCGTAAGACTGACGTAGGCCCTTTCACATGGGGCTTGCCCCATGTGAAAGGACGCATAGCTGGAGTTGCGCCACTTTTGTGACACACTCCAGCAATGCGTCACTTTTGCGCTTACAGATACGTCAGAAAAACGGATGCATCTGTAACTCCTCGCGACATGATGCGTCATACATTAAATATGACGCATCAGGAATGTCGCAAGGAGTGCGCACTGAGAAGTGACGCATCGCTGCTTTCACGCAGCGATGCGTAATTTCTCATAAATGAGGCCCTATGAGTTGATGGTCCTCATGATGAAGTTTTACAGTCTATACTCACCAGTTAAGAGTCCCTCACAAATAACCTCCTAAACACTGCTCCAAATCCCTGGCTCATTTCGCAGCATTGGATATATGAATGGGGAGACAAAGTCCCCAAACTCCTATATTGGCTGGCAAAAAAATACACCGATGCATGAATTATACCAATGGTTTGGGATTCTGCAGGCCCATTTTGGGTCAGAGAGGAGCATTCCGGTTGTGATGGCCATTCTGGAACATTTCAAGGACTCCACATGCAGCCCTGCACAAGCTGCGCTGACATCCCAGAACGAGGGATGGCCAAGCTAGCGTGATATCCAGGTATGGTGGCTTCGGCTAATCTCCGAGATCACGCAGATAACACCATCACCATGCTCTCAGAGTATGGGGTAGATATAGATAGGGAAATACTTTTACCATAGTTGGAATAATCATTCTTTTTACTATGTTCATGATGCTGGTTATATTATTCTGCTTCGTTTGCTTAGTAATCGCAGCTCATGTATTGTATACAAGATTAATATAGTTTCGATAAATGTATTTTAAACTCCCTTTGCGTCTTTCTTGTGCTTACCCTAGGCATACTTAAGTATACAACAAAAGGGTTAAGATTTGTTTCCACGATTCCGCTGGGGATTAGAGTGCATTGTTCGAGGTTACGGAAACTCTCTTGTTACTCTGGGAAGGATAAGAGTTCAGGTGAGGCACTATGAGCTAGCCACGATTTAGCAAAGCAGGTTAGGAGGGGGTAGATGGACACATTCCCGACATCCTGGTGGTCTGTCTTCCAAATACATAGTCCTACTTTCCATAGTAGGATCTGTAATCTTGGAGGGATGGGGGTGCCCAGCAAAACATCAACGCATCTGATGCAAATGGATACAGTACAAAGTCGCCAAGAGTTGCGGGCTTCAGGGATGGTGTCAGGTGGTGGATGTCACTTAACGAAGAATCCAGTGTGTGGTACATTTAAGGTTCACTGGAGAGGATGGGCTCCTAGAGTGGCTGAACACCTATTGTATGTAGCTGTGGAATTATACGAGCTGTACCTAAATCATCACTGATTGTTAAGTATCACTTATTCTATTACGGTAATACAAATAATACGTTTTATTCAAAGCAGTCACAGATTGAGCCATTAACAGACGAAAATGGTGTTGTAAATTGGGCATCTAGTTTTCTAGGCTTCCAAATGTTGCTGACAGCCAGCCTGGCTTTCATGTTAAAAATCTAGTGAGAAGCATGAGTAGTACTTAATAGTCGCCAGCAGGTGGCAATATCTGCACACATTAAGCAAAATTACATATTAAATGTAGGCTTGCAGAAGCATTAGTTTTACAGACCCCTGCCTTAGAGACAAGATAATGTTAGGACAAATACCTCAAATGTAGCGCTCATTCCGGTGGGTATGTTTGTTTGCGTACAGTGTTAAGGGCACATAATATCACTCAAGCTTATCCCCTTAACTGCTTAGCATCGCCCCACCGCTAAATCCTTCTTTGGCTATTTGAGGTAGCGCTTAGGTCTCCAGGACTTGTTTTCCAAATAAGGTATTCACACCAAATTTGCAACCTTTTTTACAACATCCTGGGGATTCTACAGGTACCCACGGTTTGTCGACTCCCTTGCAGCAACATTTTCAACAGTTTGCTGTACTAAAGCCACCATCTTCACAGCTTTCAGAAACATGCAGCGCAGACTCAAAGAAATTTATTTTGTACCACAGTGTTCAAATTTTTCAAAGAAGTAGCCCATTTTCCCTATGTTTTGTGGTCTTAAACCTACATCCAGTTTGTGGAGAAAAACAACGTGAAACCCATGGGTGATCCAAGAAAGCTCTAGATTTCTGAAAAGTAGACACATTTATGAATTCGGCAAGAGGCCATATGTGTAGATACCTCAAGGTTTTTCCAAGGAAAATAACTGTTGAAATAAAGAAATATTGAACATGAGCAGAAAAAAACAGCTATGTGACAACGTTTTCATCTGTACCTTTTTGTCACGTTGGGCGATTTGCAAAAGCAATATACCATTACATCCGCCAGACCATTCTAGTTAAGGTCATATAGAGGGTTTGTAGGTTCTCCGCGTACCCAAGGTACCCATAACCAACAACTGAGCTGCACCGTACAATGATTTTTAATTGAGTACAGAGTATGGGATGTATCTGCATACATACACTCTAAATGTTGCATTTACTGTGTTATCTTGTAAGACTGTTTCTACATTTTGACATAGGAGTTATATGCGCATGTGTATGCATATGTATATAGATATATATGTATATATGGTTGTTGTATATATGTGTATATGGGTGTATATGTACGTATATATAAAAACACTTTTTTATTGACAGGAACTGCACACTATACATGTTTATATAAAGATAAATCTAATTCTGGTAGCAGCATTTTGTATCCACATACAAATATTTGTATGATTATCAATTATAGCAATGTATAATATAAACGGATGTATGTCGTTACAACGCATGCTTTTACAACGCATGCCTTTACGACGCAACTTTTACAACGCAAGTCGTTACAACGACTTGCGTTGGGGGGCGCTGGATATTAAATAGTTTAATTTACTATTCCAACTCCAGTCCCTGTGGATAGTAGGGAAGGTGTTGGATAGTAAATTAAAACTATTCCGTATCCTAGAGCTCCCCCCAGCGCAAGTCGTTGTAATGACTTGCGTTGTAAAAGTTGCGTCGTAAAGGTACTGCGTTGTAAAAGTTGCGTTGCAAAGGCTGTTCCCCATATAAACTGTTGGTTTTACTCAATTTTAGATTTTTTAACTTGATGGTATTTCCTGACGAAGACACGACTGCTGTCGAAACGCGCGTCGAAGCTACCATCATTCACCCTCTTTTTATTGTTCTAAGTATAATGATTTACAAATGTATCATTGAAAGCCATTGATTTTGTTTTTAATAATTGCCATGATCATTAAAATTTAAAGTTTTGTTATCATAATTTTCTGCTTGAACTCCTTGTCCTACATTGCTTGTGTCTCACAGTGCCTGGGAATGTTGTTTTTCAAATTTTTTTTACCCTGTCCCTGGATTGATACCTTATTACAGGGGGTCCTTGTTATTTACAAGTCTTATAGACCAATACATATGGTGAAATATGTAGAGTGAAAAATGGGTATCAAGGAAACCAATATATCTATGGAATTGGCAATATATATTGAGTTTAGGAGCAGTGGTTATTTCTATCTCTCTGGATTTGTGGGTACCTGTACTAGTGTATGATTTAGAGGGTATTTTTTCAAAATGTCTTCTTTCTTTTCCATTGGCTTTCCTTTGAAAGACACAAATGCAGGGAAATCCAATTGGCAATAACAAATGTTTCACTATGCTGTACTCCCACAAGTCCTACATGATACCTCACTTGTGTGGGTAGCCTAGTGCCTGCGACAGCAAATGGGCCAAAACCCATGGACGCATCACATTTTTCCACTGAAAACGGACCCTTTTTTCCAATGTAGGAAGCTGTCGATTTTGGACCCTAGCTTAATCGAAACCTAGGGAAACCTAGCAAACCTCTACATTTTTTAAAACTAGACACCTTGGGGTATCCGGGGTTGGGGTGACTTGCGTGGCTCTCATCAGCATTTTTTACTCAGAATCCCTTGCAAACCTCAAAGTTTTTCTAAAAAAACAAATGTTCCTTAGATTTCTGTGATGGAAAGTTCTGGAATCTGTGGAGAGCCTCAAACTTCCACCCAACCAGCATTTCCCCAAGACTACCGATAAAAATTGTACCTCACTTGTGTGGGTAGGCCTAGTGCCTGCAACAGAAAACGTCCCAAACCACAACATGGACACATTGCTTTTTTCCACTGAAAACTGACCCTTTTTTTCCAAATGGGTAGCTATAGATTTTGGACCTTCGCTCAACTGGGACCTGAGGAAACCTAGCAAACCTATACATTTCTGTAAATTAGACACCTAGGGGTATTTATGGTGAGGTGACTTATGTGGCTCTCACCAGGTTTTGTACCCCGACTCCCTTGCAAACCTCAAACTTTGACAAAAAGAACACATTTATCTCAAATTGCTGTGATGGAAAGTTCTAAAATCTGCGGGGAGCCACAATCTTCCTTCCACCTGACATTCCCCCAAGTCTCCAAATAAAAATGGTATCTCACTTGTATGGGTAGGCCTAGTGCCCACAACAGGAAACATGAAACAACAAAGGGTTTGGCTAGAGCGCAGTAAGGCCGCGCCGTATATAGGTCTCAACAAAACAAGATGCCAGTACTGATTTCTGATTTAACACATTTGAATGCACAATGACTTAAACAATTGTAGCATTACCACACAACAAATTGTGACTGTCTTAATCTTTTTTATTTTTATATATTCTCAAATATTCCCAAAAGCATTATTTCAAGGATTCTAAAGAAATTTCATAGGGAAGAGGGAATATTTAAAAGCTATAATCCATTCAGATGTGAAAAAGTGACCTTTTCCAGTTGAGTCTTCATGTTCTAAGTGGAAATATCTGGAGAGTCCATCTGCATTGGCATGGTTACTCCCAGGTCTATGTTCCACTGTATAGTCCATCCCCTGTAGGGTAATGGACCACCTCAAAAGTTTGGAATTTTCACCCTGCATCTGTTTTAGCCATAAGAGGGGCTTCTGGTCAGTCTGAACAGTGAAGTGAGTGCCAAACAAGTCTATCCTAAGCTTCTTCAGAGCCCAAACCACAGCAAAGGCCTCCCTCTCAATAACTGACCAATGTTTCTATCTGGGAGTCAACCTTCTGCTAATAAAAGCTACTGGCTGGTCTTGACCTTCAGCATTCAATTGTGATAACACAGCTCATACCCCCAACTCAAATGCATCTGTTTAGACAATTAATTCTTTGGAGTAGTTAGGACTTTGCAAAATGGGAGCAGTGCACATGGCCTGCTTCAGGTCATCAAATACCTTTTGACATCTGACTGTCCACTGAACTTTCTTAGGCATTCTCTTGGAAGTTAAGTAATTCAGGTGTATCACGACGGATCCATACCCCTTGACAAATCTTCTTTAGTACCCAGTCAGGCCCAAGAAAGCTCTGACCTGAGTCTGGGTGGTGGGAGCAACCCAGTCCATGATGGTCTGGATTTTGCTCTGCAATGGTTGAACCTGGCCTCCACCTACAAGGTGGCCCAGGTAAAAATAGTATTAATGGACTCCTCTTATACCGGCCTCCAGGTAAGACTTCACAGTTCTGCAATCAACTGACAGAGCTGATAACTCAGCATGCACTTCGGTATAAGAAATTTCTCATTTTAGGAGACCTCAATCTCCACTTTGAGGATCCTAATTGTAAGGAGGCACAGGCTGTGTGTGGTGGATGCTCTGAAATCCTGGTCGCTCAAATTACAATCTACATCCCCGTTGCATAAACTGGGCCACCTTTTAGACCCCATTTTTGCTAACTGGGAAGGTATTAAAATTGCCACACCACTGCAAATTATATGGTCAGATCATTTCATTATTCCATTCGAAGTTGAAATTGGCCCCCAGGATTGCAGTACGACCAAATTTAGGCCTCAGAAACGTAGAGACTGGAAGAAGTTCACGCAGGAAAACTTTAGATCCGCTCTACTTAAAGAATCCCCTCTTCCCAGCGACACCCTGATTAAGGCATGGGCTGATTACGAAAAATGGATGTCTAGGGCTCTGGACACAGTAGCGCCATGGACACTCAAGCCCCCCGCCAGGAAAACTAAAAGTGCTCCATGGTTCTCCAAAGAACTTAAAGAAGCTAAAGCCAAATGTAAAAATACTGAACGTGGATGGAGGAAAAATTATAATCCAGAGGATAAGCTGAACTATAAAAGAGAATTAAAAACATATCACAAACTCGTAAGAGCAGCCAAAGGCGCTCATTTTAAAGAACGCATTGAATCTGCTAAAAATCCTACCAAGGAACTCTTCTCGATTTATAAAGAGCTCACTGTCCCAACCAGACTTGAGGCCCAAGATACCTACTCTAATGAACTATGTGATTACATCGCAGATTTTTTCGTAAAAAAAGTGGATTTAATACACGCCACCTTTACAGGTAGCATGCCGACTAAATACTCGGTAGTGAGAAGTGATGCTGCTACCAAGTCCCATCTGACATGCTTTATAGTTCCTGAGAGGCTAGATCTGCTTATGATCGTAAACGGCATCCAGTCTGGCTCTCACCCTTGATGTGATCTCTCCCAATCGCTGTAAGGGAGTCTTTGATTGTATGATTGAGCAGATTGAACACCTGATCACCTTATCTTTTCAGGAGTGCCACGTGCCTGACGTATGGAAAACGGCACAGGTTATACCCCTGAAAAAATCACCAATCCATTTGTACACCTTCTTTCCACTGGTCCCTACCTACAGTGGAACAAATTAGCAAAGAAATGATGACAACTAACTCGGGCAGTCCCTTAGACCCTTGTCCACCGAAGGTGATGCAAAACTGTTCAGAACAAATAGGACCAGTACTACAAAAACTGTTTGAAGTAATTCTGAACACCAACATATTTCCAAACGATTGGAAAACCATTTCGATCCGACCACTCCTGAAAAAACCCAATTTGGACAGTGAAGTCCCTAGCAACTATAGACCCATAGCTAGGATCCCTTTTGCCGCAAAAATACTGGAGAAACTGCTGAACAAACAGTTCTCACGGTACTTACTGGACAACAATTGGCTTGACCATTCCCAATTCGGATTCCGCGAAGGGCACGGAACAGAGACAGCCCTCCTTACGGCAGCTGAAGAACTTAGAAGAATACTAGACAACGGGGAGAAGGCCGCCTTGGTGCTATTAGATCTCTCGGCGGCCTTCGACACGGTCAGCCACGAGATACTAATAAAACGAATTAGAGAAGCCAGAGCAAGCGATCATGCATGCAATCTCATTGCATCCTACCTAAAGGATAGAAAATTCACAGTGGAACTAGGAGAAGCAAAATCTGACTCCTTCAAGGTACCATGCAGCATCCCACAGGGCTCTTCATTGAGCCCAACGCTTTTTAACTTGTATGTGGCCCCTCTTGCTGAAGTAATAAGGGAAAATGGCTTTACGCCAATCTCCTACGCAGACGATACACAAATCGTCATTTCCATAGGCAAAGACAAAAAAGTAACAGCCGAAAAATTCCAACAATGCATGCTAAGAGTTAGTCATTGGATGCAACAAAATTGCCTCAAACTCAACGGAGAAAAGAGTGAGGTAATGATTCTGGGAGATAATGCTGACATCTGGTCCCCAGACTGGTGGTCTCCTGAACTGGGAATAGGACCAGAACCCTCAGAGAAGGTAAAAAATTTAGGATTCATGATAGACACCAAATTAGCATACGAAGCCCAAGTAAACAAGCTAGCCTCGTCTTTTTGGCTGATACTAAAAATGATGAGAAAGATACTCCCATATCTGCCCCAAGATACACGTAAAACGGTAGTGACAGCTCTCGCACTGTCTCGACTGGATTACGGAAATGCATTATATGCAGGAGCCAGAATAAAAATTATTGAAAAAATGCAACGACTTCAGAATGCAGCAGCACGACTAATACTGGAAATTCCAAAGTTTCAGCCCATCAGCCATAAATTAGAGTCACTCCATTGGCTACCAGTGGCCAAAAGAGTCAAGTTTAAATCACTATGCTTGACATACAAGGCCCTGCAGGGCAAAGGACCCCACTTCCTGAAAACACACTTGAAACAATACGAACCATCTAGACTACTTAGATCTGGACAACAAAAACTGATAGCAATACCCAAGTTTAAACGATCAAACTGGGGAGGAAGAAGCTTCCTCGTTCACGCAGCGGGACATGGAATCAACTGCCACTAGATATAAAAAACAGCCCAACTTTGGAGTTATTTAGAAAGAAAATCAAAACTTGGCTTTTCGCTGCATAAACCTCAAGAACTGCACTAACTTCAGGCCTGCCCAGGAAAACGGACAAATCATAGCGCCAAGACGCCTTTGGGCATTCGTGCGCTTTAGAAATTGATAAATCAAATCAAATCAAATAAAAAAAAACCAATATACATATCTCCCAGCTACAAAATCTCCGCCCTATCTCTCTCCTCCCCTTCTGTGGGAAAGTTGTGGAGAAGGTAGTGAACAGTCAACTCATGAAATTCGTTGAGGAGAACTCTCTTCTCCATTGCACACAGTCAGGGTTTAGAGCAGGTCACTCTACAGAGTCGGCGGTTCTCTTCTCCACAGAATGTCTGAGACAACTTGTAGATGAGGGGCAGACGGCAGCGTTGGTTTTATTAGATCTCAGTGCAGCTTTTGACACCGTGCTGCACTCGATGCTGCTGTCTCGCCTCTCAGACTTGGGAGTAGAAGGATCAGCCCTGAAATGGATAGAATCCTTTCTAGAAAGCAGGAGTTTTCAGGTACACTGCCCTCCTCACAAATCGTCTCTTCGCAAGCTGAGACATGGGGTTCCACAGGGCTCAAGTCTGAGCCCTACGCTGTTTAATCTTTATATGGAGCCCCTAGCCCATATTGTGGAAGCCTTCGGTGTGGATATCGTCACATATGCTGACGATACCCAACTAATAATTAAACTTACCCACAATCAGGCAGAGGATGCCACTAACTTTTCCAACTGCATGCGGTCTGTGGCAGGGTGGATGAACAACAACTGCCTATGCCTTAATGGCGATAAAACAGAACTGTTGGTGGTTGGAAAGTCCCCCTCTGCCTGGTCGCAGGCCTGGTGGCCAACAGAATTAGGTGTGATCCCCCTCCCGGCGGACTCCGTTAGAAATCTAGGAATCTGGCTGGATGCGGAGCTTTCTTTCAAGCAACAGATCAGCAAAATTACGGGAAAATGTTTTGGAATATTAAAAACACTCCGTAAAGTCCTCGACCTGCTCCCCATCAGTGCCAGGAAAACACTTATTCATGCCCTAGTCACTCCACATTTGGACTACGGCAACGCCCTACTCCTAGGCCTAAGCAGAAAAGGCATAGACCAATTGCAGTGCGTCCAAAATGCTGCCGCCCGCCTGGTACTCGACCTTCCACGCAGGGCATCTGGAAAAACGGCATTACGAAAACTTCACAGGCTCCCTATTGAGGAGCGCATCAAGTTTAAAGCACTCTGTTTTGCCCATCGCATTGTCCAGGGAAAAGGTCCAGGTTACCTGCGAAACCTTCTCACTATCCATCGCCCCACCCGGAACCTCAGATCTGCTGGAGCGATGTTGTTTCAGCTTCCTCGCGTGCGCAAGACTAGGATGGGAGGTAGCTCCTTTCGCTTTCTAGTGAGTAAGCACTGGAACAATCTCCCTCTTGACTTGCGCATGGAGTCCTCCGAAATGAGATTCAGACTAAAATTAAAAACGTACCTTTTCCCAAGCTAATAATTGTCTCTTTGTAGCCTAGGATCCAGACCTGTTCCGGACCTCGGCCTCTTCAGGGAGCAGTAGCATTTCTAAGCGCGGGGACACACCGTCTTGAGTTTAACCAGGCGCTCTAAAAGTGGTTTTATTATTATTATTATTACACAACCTGACTCTGCCCTATCAGGCCTGGCACTTAATAGTTATGCCTTGATAGTTAGGTCTGCTTTCTGCATAGCCTCCAAAACATTTCTCAGGTGGACCAGGTGATCCTCCCAGGTGGAGCTAAAGACAGCAATATCATCTAGATATGCTGCACTATAGTCTTTCAGGCCTGTTAGGACTTGAGTCGCCAACCTTTGAAAAGTGGCAGGTGCATTCTTCAAACTAAAGGGCATCACCACAAATTTGTATTTTCTTATTTATGCGTTTTTATATAGCGCAGACTTTACCCGAAGGCGTCAGAGCGCTTCACAATAAGGAACAGAAAATTACATGTGAACAAATTACAAAAGCAGACGTTAAGTTACATGAGGTAAAAGTGACAATTGTGAGCAAACAAAATACATGAGGTAGCAAACAGTGCAATACAGGAGGAAAAAGTGACAAGTGTGCAGGTTACAAGAGAAAACAAAGTACAATTAGAGGTAATATACTGCAATATATGCTAGACACTCAGGCACAAGAACAAACGTTACGTAGGCAATGGTGGCACTTGTGCAAGTATCAAAAGCAAACAAAATGTGAGAGGTAGCAAACAGTGTGTTATAAGAGAAAAGTGGCGTGTGCATGTTACAAAAGAGTACCAAACACAGGTACAAGGATAATACTGCAATAAATGGCAAACACTCCAACCACAAGAACACACTGGGAAGACACTTCCATAGTCATGGAGAATAGAATTTTCAGTAATGGGAGGTCTTCCTTCAGATAATAGAGAGGGTGTGAATTACTTTTGGAGGTGTCTTTGGAGGAGGAGAACTTTGAGGTCTGTTTTGAAGGCCTCGGAGGAGGTGGTGGTCCGGAGCTGAGGCTGAAGTGATTTCCAGATTCTCACTGCGTTGCCTGAAAAGGATTGGGCCATCGATCTTTCCTTCTTGAAAGTGGGAGGTTCAAGCAGTAGATTTTCCTCATTACGTGATGGTCTAGAGCCTCCAGAGAGTTTCAGTTTATTCGCCAGGTAGCGAGGAGAGGAGGAGTGCAAGGCTTTGTGGGTGATACAGGCAGTCTTGCAGATAGCTTTAGCCTCAATGGGAAGCCAGTGGAGGGTGAATAACATTGGTGTGATGTGGTCGCTTCTTTTGGCCCCATAAATGAAACCAGCTGCTGAATGGAGAACAGATCTAAGGGGGGACAAGTGGGATTTGGGGAGGCCAGTAAGAAGAGAATTGCAGTAGTCCAGTCTGGAGAGGACCAGCGATTGCACCAGGGTTTTAAGGTCCTGCTCCGGGAAAAAACGACGAATTCCCCAAAGAAGGTGCAGTTGGTATAGAGCAGATTTTGCAATGGAATTGATGTGGGAGATTAGATTGAGTTTTTTGTCGAGTATGACACTAAGGGATTTTGCGCTGTCGACAATGATGGGTTTATTGTTCAGTAGATTTATCTGATACATCCATGATTGAACCGGGGGAGGAGAGAGTGAGGAGGAGAGGAGGAGTTATTCAGTTTTGGAGGGATTCAGAATCAGTTGATGAGTTGACATCCAGTTTTGAATGGAGTCAAGAGTAGAGTTTAGGATGGAGAGATCGTGAGTGGAGGCAACCTTGAGGTAGATTTGAGTGTCGTCTGCATAGAGATGATAGTGGATCCCAGATTTACTTAGGAGATTTTCCAGTGGTTCTAAATAGAGATTGAACAATGTGGGTGCAACTATAGAGCCTTGAGGAACACCTTGACCTACCGCCACAGGAGATAAAAGACTGTTCGCTATTTTGATCATTTGGGATCTATCTGAGAGCAAGGAGGCAAACCATTTAAGCACAGTGCCCTCCATGCCCATTCTCTGTTGCAGAGTGTTGAGGAGGGTGTTGTGATTGACAGTGTCAAAGGCTGCAGAAAGGTCTAGGAGAATTAGAAGACAGGACCCCCCCGAATCGAGTATCCTCAGCGCGTCATCAACCACTTGCAGTAGGGCTGTTTCAGTGCTGCAGTTTTGGATGAAGCCGGACTGACAAATGTCAAGAAGATCATTGTCCTTGATATGACAAGAGAGTTGTTTTGCTACCCATCTTTCTGTGATCTTCGCAAGAAAGAATAGGTTAGTGATGGGGCGGAAGTTGTTAAGGTCATTCGCATCAGCAGTGGTATTTTTAAGCAGAGGGGTGACCTGCCCAGTTTTGAAGGAGACAGGAAGGGAGCCTTGACAGAGGGAGAGGTTGACCAGAGTTGTCCAATTGGAAAGGGCATGGGTATAGAAGTCAATGGCAATGGCACCGGGGATGGGGTCCAGAGAATGGTTGGAGGGCTTTGTTTCGAGGATGCACTTGAGAAGGGCATCTTCAGATATGGGGTCAAAGTTCTGCCAAATGGCTGAGGATTTGCGCTCCTCTGGAGGGGTCGGATGAGCGACCTGATCAACAAGTGATTTCACTTTTTCATCGAAGAATATAGCGAAATCCGCTGCTTTCTTTGTAGAATCCTCCAACTTTGAGGTTGGGGGAGAGCATTTAGGAACCTTGATGAGATCGAATAGTTTTTTGGGTCTATTTTTGGCTGAGTCAAGGAGGGTTTTGAATGCGACGCTTTCCCAAGGAAGATGTGCTTGTGGTACTTGAATCTTGCTGAACGAAGCGTGGTCAAATTATCGGTGGAGGGCACTTGCCTCCATTGTTTCTCCAGAAATCCTAGCTGCTTCCTTTCTTCATAGAGGGATTTGTTGAACCAAGGTGCTGAGGGAGTGGGCCTTATCTTTTTGCTTTTGAGTGGAGTGACGTTAGTTACCCACTAGGGGTAGAAAATGCTGTCTTAGGCTTTACTTATTTAAACAAAAAAAGTCCCAAAACACAGCTTGAGTACAAATGGAGCAAAAAACAATCATTATATGACCCCACTCAGGTCAGTATAGAAAGCCCTCACTCACCACCCTGGTTGGTAACATGCTTCAAGTGATAGTGATGGTAAAAAATGTCTTGCGTGTCTCAAAAAAATGTTTTATTATTTGATCACTTGGACAGATTAAAAACAGTGTGGAAAATAGTCCAAATAAATTGTTTGGTTATTTCCAATGGATTAATAGTCAGTCAACATGTTTCTGCCTTGAAACGGTGTGAATTTACCAGGCATTCATCAGGACAAAGGTGAACTAAACCCTGGCGGTATGAGCACTCTAAGGATGACCCTGACCTAGGGACGCGAAAGTAAAAACGTGTAAAAAAGTGCATGTAGAAGGAGCGAGCTCCTATGGTACTCCCAATTCAGGAGACCTCAAGGTTAGTGTATATGCACCTGTTGAGAAAAAGGACAAAGACATACACATAGGAGACAGGACAAACAGTTAAAAGTTGTTCTATGCTCATAGGTATATCTACTGTGCTCCAGTTGTAGTGAGAGGACAGTGGATGGCGGTATAGCAATATTGTTAACACCATACTAAGTCCCGAGGAGAAATTACGTTATACTTAGGGGTGCAGTAGACTACAGGTGGTTAACAGATGATATCACGTTTAAATGTCAAGTAGCCCTTGCTTAAATGCTTGCACGTGTAAAATAATGGATCAATGGACCTCAATGGCCAGTGACCTCACCTGAAGACAACACAGAGGTCAGGAATAAAATGTCTCACTTGAATGGTAAGTCAGTTGGACACCATGGATCTCGGGAGGGGGGTGGTGGCGTAATTGGCACACCCTTGAGAAAGAAAACGACATAATCCGAAAGTTACAACAAAGGTTATGAGGACGTTCTACTTAGCTTAATCACGCCGGCTCTGGTAGGACTGTGGATGCGGATACACAACTTACGCCCTCGACGCCAGGCACCCTCTCAGAACCTGATGATACCCTCGTAAACCGGATTCCGAAGACGAATGCGGTCTCCGGTGAGGCGGTATGAGTGCCTAGATGTTTACGCGCCTTCCTTCCATGATGGCCGTGGCATCATGAGAGAATGGGTGTGGGCTTGACTTATCGACCAATTAGCAGTAAGCGACAGTGATGCGTCACGCATACGTCATGCAGGTGATGATGTAGGCCAATCCAGAGGTCAGCTAGTGTCAATTATGACTAGACCGTCGGATATAAAGAAAGAGACGACACGAGTGTGCGCGTGTCTCCATGGTTACTGATACACTTGAAAACTTTATTGTTCCACTATCAACACAGTACACACGTGCGGATGCATCGCACCTCGACCGTGAAGTAGTGGAACTGCAAAGGGGGCAGCGCATGACTGCGCATATTTCTAGAGGTTTACAGTTGAAGGAAAATTTTGACAAGTTGTGAGGACCCAAAGTGTGAGCGTAATCAGCAATTAGGTAGTAAAGGGTCAAAAAACACACTGGGGAGGTACTGGAGGGTAAAGGCCCCAGTCAGTGGGTGTCGATATCGGAATTATGTTTGAGCTGCAAATAATAGCATTAGCTACCAAAAATAGACTGCAAAACATATGATAAATAGCTGACTCCATTTAAACAACGTTCTAAAAGCGTTGCTTTTCATTACGGACATGAGGGTGAACACTGGCAATTGGAGTGCATTCTGGCAAGCCTAAATGTGTACATCAGCACAACCAAGACCAAAGAGGCTGAGAAAATAAAAGGAACAGGTGAGGAATAATTTTTTAAGGTTTAAGGACTGAGTTTTAGGGGATGTCATCATTAAGACCTGTGATATGGGTCCCCAATCTGTACACCCATCTTTGTTCCTTTTCGAAGAGTCTGTTGGAGATATTACTACCTCCATTAATCTGTTCAATTATCGTCCACCGTAGATCATTGGTGGTATGGTTTGACTGTAGAAAATGACTGCTCATTTTGGTGGTTGTTTTCCGACACCTGATGTTGCTCTCGTGCTCGCATATTCTCTGCTTGATCGTCCGGGTAGTCATTCCTATATAGCTCAGACCGCGGGGGCAGGTGATTAGATAGATGACATTTATTGAATTGCAATTAGTATGGGCTCTTTGGGTCCATATTTTTCCTTGTTCAAGGGATCGCTTCTGGGATTGGCTCCTTACTCGAACCATTATCACGTTTCTGCGACCACTTTCTCAAACCCATCGTGCAGAACACCCCGACCTACCTGAAGGACACGAAGAGCCTTCTACAGCTCCTACAGGCAGTGACCTTTGAGGAAAACACAGTGACACTGGTTACTTTAGACATAGAGAGTCTGTATACCAGTATTCCTCAGGACAATACCATCAAAGTCCTAGGGTCTGCCCTTATTTCAATCATATGGGACTACCAGACACCTAAGGTATTTATCCTGGAATGTGAAACCATAGCCCTGAAAGAAAATTTCTTCGCTGACAAAGGGCAGCTTTTCCTACATAGCACTGGGACCTCGATGGGCAGTACCTTCGCCCCAAGTGTGGCGGGGCTGTACGTCGCAGATTTTGAGACCAAACATATCTTACCATCGAATGGGCTCTTTACCTCCTGTATCCACCTGTGGAGGAGATACATCGATGATGTGTTTTTGGTGTGGAAGGGCAGCGATAACCTTCTGGAAGACTTCCTCAAATGGATCAATACCTTGGATCACAATTTGAAGTTCACCCACACCATGACCAAGACTGAGATTGTTTTCTTAGATGTGACCATTGCTGTCACAGGCACCAGCCTCTCAACCAAGACCCATTATAAACCAACGGCAAAAAATAACTTGCTAGAATTCACCAGTTTCCATCCACGCCCCTTAAAAGAGAACCTACCATATGGGCAGTATCTAAGAATCAGACGTAACTGCAGCAATGTAAAAGACTTTAAGGAACAGTCAGCTGGCCTCACCGAAAAAATTACAAGCCAGAGGCTATCCTACAAAAACTTTGGACAAGGGGTACAAAAGGGCCCGCAATCAACCATGTGAGGTACTCTTGGAAGACAAGATCAATCTACCCCAGGAAATCCCCCTAACCTGTGTGACCACATACAGCAGCCTCTCTAACTTAATGAAAAAGTCAATAAAAAAAACTGGACAATCATCTCCAGTATCAAAAAAACTTGGGAGAAACCACTTTTTTCCTTCAAGAAGGGACGAAGTCTGAAGGACGCCCTTGTCCACACACGTCCCAAAGAAAGGACACCTCCAGGACCACGCTCTATCACAGACACCTGGGGCATGCCTAAAATAGTGGGACATTTCCCATGCTCAGACTGTAGCCATCCACAGAGGTCTTACAAAAACAAATGTTTGCCTATCGAAAGAATAAAAATCTTAAGGATTTAATAGTGAGGTCACGCGTGCCGCAAACAAAACAATCTGTACAATGCAGTATAACTGACTTACAACCGGTCCACGGCAATTTCAAATGTGGAACGTGCAAATCCTGTCCACTGGCCATAGAAAGCAGATTATTCTGCCACAATGGAATAACAATCGAAAACAAGGGTATGACAAACTGTAAAAGCAAAAATTTGGTGTATGTACTGTTATGTCCTTGTGAAAAAGCGTATGTAGGAGAGACTTCTCGATCTATGCATATAAGGCTTACTGAACACAGATCGGCAATACGCACTCAAAAAATGACTGCACCAATGGTATGCCATTACTTAGAGAATCAACACTCACCAGATGACATACGCTGGTATATACTGGAAAAAATCTTACCAACAGCAGGGCTCTGCTGTGACAAAATAAGAAAAAAACGAGAGGTATACCACATCTTTATGCTTAACACTGTTAACAATGGACTGAATTCTGAGATACCTTGGGACCAAGCAATTATATAATGCACAGTAGAAGTATATCTATGTAGAATTTTGAATATCTGTAAACTTAGAATACACAGTAGAAGTACATCTTTATAATATTTTGGACATTTGTAACCTTACATCTATCTAGGCATCTCTTACTTATGGAATAATGTACACCTTGTGACAAACAGGGAGTAAGATACTATGAACAACGGTTATCATCTACTGTACTCATTGTATTCATCTTTCTATGCAATCAAATATAAATATATTTATTGTGGGATCATCACATGACGTATGCAATGGACTGACATCTATTAATGATGTTTTAATTATGTCAGGCTTTTCATCTCACTGTTAAGTTATCCACCTTAACAAACACTTATCCCTTTCTGGCTTTGCTGCATCCAACCTGGACTATCGTGAGACACAATTATTATTTTCAATTTCATCCTTTGCTATTTGTCTATATAGATAAACGGTTCATATTATTCACCCAATAGCAAAGAATACCAATCCGCTCTCAGTTTTTATCTTCATTTTCTGGATTCTGTAAGTACATCACTTGATGTCCTTTTTATTTTATCACCATATCACTACGAATATTTTTCTGTTCTATTTAATCTTCCGATTTTACCCCCGGTTTTTTTGGTCTTATATCTTCAACTTTAATATTTCTAATTCCTTCTGCTTTAGCCATTTTTTTATCATTAAATATAAAACTCACTTTCTGTCTTATTTCCGTTTTCTTTACTGGAAACATACTCATATATTTACCTTACTTAACATAAAGGTTACCTATAATAGTCCATTTTCTATGTTTCCATTCCACCCAACACACTGGTAATACACCTACCAGTCCGTTATTTATCTCTATTTCCTAACTCTATCGCATACACCTGAACTATATAAAGCGGTGCTGTTCCGAGTAGCGGGTGTTTGTATCCGGCGTCCCCGCGTGCAGGCAGTCGGCTTTTCGTCAGACCGGGAGCTTATAGCGTTCTGCTATTATCGGCAGGTAAGATAGTGAATTGGTGTCTTTGCTATCCGGCAATACACTTACTAGTTCGCTGTGCATTTTCATCTGTTTGTTAACTCTATTGCAAACACCTTAACCATTTAAAGCGGTGTTGCTCAGTATAGCGGTTGCTTGTATCCAATATCTCTGCTTGTAGGCATTTGGCTTTCTGTTATTCACACATACCGGGAACTTAAAGCGCTCTGCAACTTTTGGCAGCTAATAATGAGTACATGGTCTCTTTGCTACCCCTCCCATAATTCCGAATGGTGAAACAATATGTATTAAAGTAAACAGAACTATATCGCATATGATGTACTTTGTGACCTTTGCGTGTAACATCGCAATTTATCAAATCAAGGCATATTTTAAGTTACAAGTCAATTAATATGACATTATTTGTCACAATACTGCAATATGTATGCAAATCCTAACGTATCTAGGAGAAGGTCGGCATTTTAGACCAAATAGCCACAGCTCTATTAGTTTACTATGGGTTAAACGGAGAATACATTACATATGTTGCTCGCTTTCTATCAGACCGTTCATCTGTAAAGTGGTGCAAATTTACATCTCATGTATGCTCTAGCCATAGATATGGAAATATGAAAACCATGCACCATATAGGTCCAAGCTCCTGGGAAGTTATTTACAGTCTTTTTTTTAGGTAACCTTATGTGGCATTTATATAAAAAATAGACTTTTCTCACAATCTTGATAAACCAATTAACACATGTATGGTTTATTTCTAGACTGCTAAAGAACCCCCCCCCCCCACATCACCATCGTTTTTTCATCATTCCTACCTTGAAACAACGCTCAATTTTTGAGGTAAATACATATTGAGATTGGATCTATCATGGCTGCCACATATCAAATATGCAAGTTTACCTTCGGATTTTTCTTTCTGTTGTTTTATTTCTATAGATATCATTTGAAATTCTAGTTACAGCAGCCGTATTTATATCATCTCCAGCGTCAATATTGCAAAAGGATCCGAAAAGACTATAATTATTGACGTCTAGGTATTTACTTACGATTACATCTCAGCCCTTTCTCATCTTTCATGAAGTTATGATTCAGTAAAATCTGTCTATTTATTTGATAGATACCTACTAAGTCTTACCACGTTTGAAGCAAACGGTCTCAACATTTATTTGGTCTATCTGTGCCCGAAAAGATCCGACAAGACCATAATTATTGACGTCTAGGTAATTAATTACGATTACCTCTCAGCCCTTTCTCATCTGTCATGAAATTATGATTCAGTAATATCTGTCTATTTGTTTGATAGATACCTACTACGTCTTATCACATTTGAAGCAAACAGTCTCAACATTTAATTTGTCTACCTGTGCACGAAAGGTATAGCAACTGAGGTTCCGGGTTTTTAGAGACCCGGTGGTGCCAGGGGACCACACCCGAAGACCTCTGGTTTCTCCCTGTTCTGGACTACAGAAACACGGAGTCTTCTAGGTGAAGTCAAAGATCGAGTTTTATTGGCTGCAACCAAGTAACATGTGTCCTATAAGTACGACAGCACGGGCCGTAAGTTCTCAGGAGACTGTTCGTTTTTACAGAACCAGCCTTCTCCTTATATACAGAAATAACAGCTGCGGGCAAGAATTCTTGAGTTTATGATATGGTTATACACATATTTCTACAATAATACAAAGAGCGAAGTCATGCTGGTCAGCACATATTTTAGATGTCCGGATCGTGATGGATTATCCCGCCAGACCCAGAATTCCCATCAGATATCGATGAAACACCAATAAGGTCAGGCACCCTCCCGTCGTAAAACTGGTCATAAACAAGAATCATGGACAGGTGTATGTGTATGGAAAACATGGTCTGTATGTAGTGAATGGTTTATGGCATGTTGTGCCTTGATGATATCTTACTCGGCCACTGGGCGAGGAGCTGCCCAAACAGGTTTGGCTGGAGGCAGTGGAGTCAGTTCGGCCAGGTCATGGGGAAGTCAGCTACGGTGGACGTGTCCTTTCAGATCAAACTCGGCCTTAATCAATTGACTATATGAGGGCAAGTCATAAGATGGATGCCGTTTACAAAATGGAGTCTGAGGGTTCGGAACGGAAACCACGATTTAAGGGTGTTAGCATTATTCAATCATGACGCAAATGCATAGGGATAATGTCCTAATCATTACCGGTCTGTCGATACCAAATTCGTCATGGTACGATGATATTTTGTGACACGAGTGTTGGACCTTGGTACCGGTATTACAGCGGGGCCCAGAATTTCAGCACCACAGACCCTCCTTTTGCCCTCATATTAGGCAATGACTCATGCTAATCTGAATCCAACTCGGTATTAATGAATTCATGGAGATGCTGCTGTAGCATCATTCTGTTGCTCAATTCGTCCCTTGATACAGGCTTCCTTACACACGAAGTAGCACAGAGGCCACATATTGCAGGAGCGCACTGTACAAACAGACAGAACATAAACAGAACGGCCAGGATCATCCCAATGAAGATCAGAGTTTTCCATCCCCAGGCAGAGATCAGTTCCCACAGCCACCCGAGCAAGGACCAATCCCCTTTCTCCACGTGAAGGGAATCAGAGATTTTATGTAATTTGGAGATGGCCTGGTACACTGTCGGAGCATTGTCAGGGATGAAAATGCAGCAACTAGATTGGATCACTCTACATACACCACCACGGTCTGCAAGTATGACATCTAGGGCAACCCTGTTCTGAAGGGTCATAAGTCGATCCGACGGAAGCTCAGCTGTCAAGTTGCTAAGGGCACCGGCCGTTTCAGTCACGGCGGACTCAACTATCCTCGTCAATTGTCGAATGTTCCTGCTGTTCACCATAGGCCCCCAAAATGGCAGAAAACCCTTTGCGAAGTCCCCAAACTCTTGACCCGCAGTGTCGTCTTGACTCACGACACCCCTAGCTGTCCTTGTCCGATGGTAATCTGCCCCGGCCGTGTAGGTGGGTGGCAGCAGAAACGAGATAAAGCATGTGCCCGAGAAGTCAGGGGGCAACCATGCATAGGCTTTGTCATGGCAGACGAAATAGGTGCCTCTAGCCGCCAAGAATGGAGGGGAAGTTCGGTAGGCAAACACATATGTTTCCGTGCATACGCTCTTCCCCAACTGAGCTTTGGGATCCCTGCCAATACCTTGCAGACATAAGTGACCTCGGTGGGGCACTATCCACACTGGGGAAGATTTCTTTGTTTTCTGGCCTTTTTTCAAAGAGATCCCGTATTTAGTTACATTCCAACGGCTGTAGGGAGTGAGTTCATCTTTAGGAATCGTTTGATACGTGTCAACATCCCTACTCATATTTCGTATTCCTACCACTAGTGCCTTGTTGCTGGAGTCGCTCTCTGTGGAACGGGGCGGGTTTGGTTCTAGGGCGAACAGGAACATGGTCTGGAAAGCCCACAGAGAACCATAATAACTGAATGGCAGGATGAAGTATGGAATGCCCTTATCTGTCGTGTGCGGCATGAGTCCACAGATCCAACAATTCGATGGGTTCATTATAGACTGGTGCTGGTGTAGGAGCTGGATGAAGGAGTTATTTACGAACTCTAGTCTTCTGGCAGACTCGCGTTCAGGAAGAGGGTGAAAGGAGTGTAAAGAAACAGTTGGAGGAGGTGTGGGCTGAGTGTTGTTCACAAAGGTGACTCGAAACGTGGATTAAGTATAACCAATCAAGAACATCGTTATGCTACATATCATCAAAATACATGTCATCAAGAATTTCCTTTTCGCCATTATAATGCACATTTTCTTGTTAAAGTTCATGTTTCTAGCAGGTCTCTCTACCCTCGGAAACTCCATCCTCTGGTGGCTGCCCGCGGTGGGAGGTTGCTTCTGCCAAGATGTGCGCTCTGTCCAGTCCGGGGTAATTCCCTCAGACCGACCAGAACCGTTGACCTAGGCGTTCCCGGCTGCACTCCTCAGACTTCAACCGCGGCCCTAGCAGCAGAACCGGATGGCGGTTCGAAAATCAAAAATGAGCTAGTTCCCTGGGCGAGAGAGCTGTAAAATCAAAAATAGTTCATGGGAAAAAGGGAAAATCGCACTGATTTGGTTACGTCAGTTCCTTGGTCTTGACCTCAGATTATATCGTTTTTTCCCAGGTACGGTGTGATCTTCAAACAATGTTTCAGGTTCTGTAATGTCCAACTGCATTGACGGTGGCACAGATCCTTGCAAAATACAATCGCTCTCTTGGTCGGTCTGAGTTCCTTTTAATCGTGCATCGCTGAAGGGGACAAAGCGAGGTATGAACTCTGTCTCAGAATCGGCGACTCCTTGCCGGACCCACCGGTCATATGGAAGGGGCAGCGGGACCCTTTTGCAATGGGCGCCGTGCACCCAGTGTTTCTTTCCGTGGACACGTACTGCAGAGCGGGTAGATAGCAAGACCTGGAAAGGTCCGGTCCAGCGAGGCTCCTCGTTCTTCGTTTGCCTGAAGTTCCGAACTAGGATCCAAGAGCCGGGTTCGATGGCGTGGCCTGGATCGTCAGACGCCGGTGGAGAGGAGCTGTGGACCTGTTGATGTAAAGCATGCAGTTTAGTTGTCAATTCGTGCAAATAGTCAGACAGTGCTGGGTACTCTATTTCACTCAATCTCTTGGGTCTGGGCACACCCCAGATGTTGGCTGGGCGGCCGAACACAATTTCGTGTGGACTAAGTCCCAATCTGGAATGGACAATCATTCTGGTGGACAGGAGTGCTAAAGGCAGGGCATCTGGCCACTTGAGACCTGTGCTGGCTTGGATCTTGGCCAATTTCAATTTTAACGTGCCATTATAGCACTCTACCAATCCTGCCGATTGGGGGTGGTTTTCAGCATGGAATTTCTGGTGGATGCCTAGACACTCACACACTCTCTTCATTACTCGTCCCACGAATTCACTTCCATTATCACTCCAGACAATCCTAGGCATGCCAAATCTAGGGAAGAGTTCTTTGACAAGGGCTTTGGCAGTTGACAATGCAGTGTTGTCCTTAAGGGGGTACGCTTCTACCCACCTGGAGAAGGCGCAAACGACAACAAGCACATATTTTAGGTTATTGCACCTCTCCATGTGGATGAAATCGAGCTGCAAGACCTCGAACGGGTACGTTGGAGGCGCAAAATGACCAACTGGGGTTGGGGTTCCCTTACCGGGATTGTGCTTCAAACACACCATACAGTTTCTGACCAGATTCTCTGCACACTTTGGGATACCGCTATTCTGCCATACTGGGGCCAACAGTTTACATATTCCTTTCACACTGATGTGCGCCATTCCATGGGCCATCATCACCACTGCGAGCACATAGGCGTTAGGTAACATCCATCGCTGATGTTCTGACAGGTCGACCCAACAATCATTCACATCTAATCTACCCTTTCTTTCTCTCCATTCATTCACCTCTTTCTCAGTAGCATCAGCTTGTATAGATTTTACGCTTTCGATGGTGTCCTCACACATACCCACATCAGGGGTCCATCTAGCAGGACCTACAACATACATCCGACTCATTGTGTTCCTGGCAGTCTCTTTCGCAACTTCGTCTGCAAATGCATTCCCCCGACCAACATCATCTTGAATCTTTCTGTGTGCACTGCATTTCACAATTGCAACTTGTAGGGGCAAGGTCAGTGACTCGAGAAGGTCGTGTACTAGCTGGCCGTGTTGAATTTTTGCACCATGTGACGTCAGGAACCCACGTTCACGCCACAATCTTCCAAAACTATGGGCTACGCCAAAGGCGTATTGACTATCAGTATACACATTCACTCGTTTTCCTTTCGCCAACATACACACTCTTGTGAGTGCGACTAACTCTGCTGCTTGCGCAGAATTGTGGGGGATGCGAGCTGTCTCTACAATCGTGTGTAATGTTGTCACGGCATATGCTGCAATCGTATCACCATTTGGCAACTTGAAACATGAACCATCAACCCATAAGTTATCATTACATTCAGGAAGGGGAGTGTCTTGCAAGTCTATTCCCCTTTTGTTTCTTCTTCTGTCCTAAAGCAGCAATCATGCATTTCAACCTCATCTGTCTCTGCTGGAATAGGTAATAACGTGGCGGGGTTGAGTGTATCGCACCTCTTTATGTGTATGTGACTCGCTAACAGTGTCAGCTCATAGTTGGACAGTCGAGCGCTAGTTAAATGCTGTGTTTTCGTTCTGTTTAGTAAAATGTCTACTGCATGTGGGACCACGACGATCAGAGTATTATTCATAACTAACCCAGCAGACTGTCGAATACAG
Source organism: Lissotriton vulgaris (assembly GCF_964263255.1). Lineage (NCBI taxonomy): Eukaryota > Metazoa > Chordata > Amphibia > Caudata > Salamandridae > Lissotriton > Lissotriton vulgaris. Next base: position 117,068 of record NW_028249604.1, read on the forward strand.
ACAGCTGCTGCGGCAGTGGCCCTCAGGCAACTTGGTAATGCCTTAGCTACAGGATCTAGAGTCGCAGAAAAATACGCACATGGGCATTGTTTGTCCCCAAAGTGTTGCGTCAAGACTGATAATGCGCAACCTTCCTTCTCATGGACATATAATGTAAAAGGCTTGCTGTAGTCGGGGTTGCCCAATACAGGAGCCGAACATAATGCCTCACGTAACTCATGGAAACTCGTCTGACAGTCTTTAGACCAAGGCAAAGGATTGGGTGTGTCTTTACGCATTAATGCCAGCAAAGGTTTGGCCAATAGTGAGAAGTTCGGTATCCATTGTCTACAGTACGATGTAATGCCCAAGAAGGCACGCACTTCTCTTTGTGTCCTTGGGACACTCAGTTCTGCAATTGCTTGTATTCTTTCTGGGGTCAGTCTCCTTCCCTCCTTCGATAAGATGTGACCTAAGTAGGTTACTTCTTGTCGACAAAATTGTAATTTGGAAAGCGAGACTTTGTGCTTCATGTCACATAAATGATGTAACACTGACAATGTCGTTTGTTTGCAAATTTCTTCGGTGTCTGCAGCGATCAGCAGATCGTCCACATACTGAATTAAAGTTGCACCATCCTGCAGAACAATCGTGTCTAGTTGTGTTTTCAGAGCCTGACTAAATATTGATGGACTTTCACAGTAGCCCTGAGGAGCGCGTTTAAAGCGGAAGCTTCATCCTCCTAAATTGAAGCCAAAGATATCTCTGCTCTCCTCGGCAATCGGGATGCTGAAGAAAGCGTTCTTCAGGTCAATCACTGAAAACCAATTGGCTGAAGCTGGAACCATTGTAAATAAGGCAGTAATGTCGGGGACGACTGGAAACTGTGGTACAACGATCTTATTCACTTCCCTGAGATCAATCAAAAATCGGTACACAGGGGGCTGTGAAGGATCGGTACGCTTTAAGACAGGCAAAACAGGACTGTTACAAATGTTGCCAGTTGTCTCTTCGATGACATCTTTCTCGATCAGATCGTAAACGATCGCTAACAAAGCCTTTTCACATTCGTTTGATATTCTATATTGGGGAATGCGTGGTAACCTAACATTAGCTTTCAATGTTATGACATATGGCGCTATTTCCAAATGACCTACATCATTAGAACCATTCGCCCAAAGTACATCCGGTAGGGATGACAATTCAGTCGGAATATCTTCCTTTGACAAATACATCGGGGTAATCACTTTCTTACCAAGGGTAAGTTGTACTCCCGAAGGAGAACAGTATAAAGTCGCATATAATCTCTTTAACAAATCCAAACCTAACAAATTTTCGCCACAACCTGTTGTAAGAATGAGGGGTGCTTCTAATTCGCATGGGCCAACAGAAAGGGGCATGGGACTGGAGATCGGGTTTCTAACAGGGGCGCCAGAAAAACCTACTGAAACATTCATTTCGCCAGACAAAGGTGCGCCAGGAAGTTTTGAGTGCATAATAGAACTTTTTGTAGCACCAGTATCCAGCAGAAATGTCTCCGACACTCCGGATGTAATCACCTCGACATAAGGTCCCTTCTGATCTACTGGAACTGAAACAACTCCCTCTCTTTGTCCACGGCTGTCCTAGCAGTTATTACCCTCATTCTCGTTTTCTGCATAATAGTCATCTGCATAGTACTGAGCTGACCTGGAAGACGCATTATTCTGTTGGTCAAAGCTATTCATGGAATTTTGAGGCGGAAAAGAAGTGGTATTCTGGGGGAAATTTCCACGGCCCCTACCTCTAGGAGCCTGTTGAACACCTCTACCTCTTGTACCAGTAACACCGTTTAAACGTCGCGCAAGGGCTGGACAATTACTTTTGAAATGACCTTCTTCTTTACAGTAGGCACATTGATTCGGGCCATACGGCGAACGCTGATGGGAAAACTCGTTTCCTTGCGCGTTTCTCGAATACTGCTGTGGTTGCTTATAATTGGGCTGACTAGGAGTGCGAGGCGGATAAGCTTGCTGGAGAAGAACTTTAGTTTTTAACTCTTTAGTCTTTTTGTCTGCCTTATCTAGCTCGTCTTTGCGCCTATTTTCGTAGTACTGGGCGGTGGCTAAAATCTGCGCTGACGTGGAAACAGCCCAAGCACTCTCTGAATCTTTCAATTTATTGCAGAGTTCAGGAAGCAAATTATGTACAAATTTGTCCACAAACAACCTTTGGCCACCCTCGGTAGCCATATCCTGACCACTATGATCGACGAAGGTCTCCTCGAATCTCGTGAAAACGTCAGACACATTCTCATCTTTCTTCTGTTTGCATGCAGATAGCTTGTCCCAATTTACACGTAATTCAGGCATTAACGTTTTCATGTACGTGATAATCCTACCGGGAAGTTCTGCTATTAAAGGCTCGGGTTTAGAACCACCGACTTGTCTAGCATCGGTAGCAGTAATGTTAGCCCATGAGTCACCTAGTTCTTGATCATGATCTGTATGACGAATTTTACTCCATAAAGGAAGCGGAACAACATTCCCGAACAACATGTCTACATCCGCTAAATTCATTATACATGAGCTGGCAGTCTGTGATAACTCCTTATAATATCCTGCAGGATTTTTACGTGGATCAGGTAGTGTCTGCTTGAGTGCTAACACTTCAGATCTTTTCCAGGGGACATGTACCCATACACGCTGGAAATGCGGTGGAACAGGTGGTTGTGCATTCGCATTACCTTCCCTCCAGACTGGAGGAACTTCTCTCATAGGGTATTGTCGCGCCTTTTTCCTACCTGACACATCATTCTCATACAGTGATCTAGACACATTTCCCTTACTCCTATAGGATAATAACAGATCTATTGCTTTTTCAACATCGGCACCTACAATCATGCCTTCATAGAATTTGAAACGCATACGAAATAATTCCTGCATTTTGCGTTTGGGGTCGTTTGTCTCCAAATCTTCACAAAGATATATACACATCTCTTCAAATACGTATCTCTGAGTGGGAGCATCCCACTGACGGAAAACTTCCATAATGGACTGAACATCATATTTAGCAGTGTCAGTAACCCATTTGCGTGCTAACTCATTCAGCACTTATCTTTCCTCGTAGTCGGGCAGTTGACTACGCAACTGTCTACGTCCCGTTTTAGGGGTCGTTTTAGGCGACCCAAAGAAGGGTGAGAATAGACCAGTGACAGTACTTGCCATTCTCTGTCTGACAGAAGGAGAAGCTTGCGGCGAGGCAGATGCGCCAGAAAAGACAGGCTGATGTAAAGAGGAAGTCGAAGCAACAGCAGAAGAAGTCGAAGCAGTAGCAGAAGTAGTATCAGGGTCGACAGGTGGAGCGGTAGGAAAAGTTGTAGGAGAAATAGACGGAGTATGTAGCAAAGGCGGCGGCCCTTGAGAAGGCTGCGCCGGAGAAGTAGCAACCAGCTGAAGAGGAGCTGGTGCTTGTGCAAGAGCTGCTTTTCGTGCACTGGGGCGTGGTATAACAAAGCGCTTTGGGGGTGCAGTAGCGTCTAACGCATATGGGGGTGGTGAGCTTAATAAGTGGGACATTAACGGATCTTTCTCTGATGTTCCCTTTGAGCCTTGTCCCTCATGTGGTAACATCGGGTAGCATTTATCTACTGCTAGTTTCTTGCTTCCGAGCATTTGTTCACTTTCTTGTTCTTCCTCATTATCCCTGTATGCGACGGCGGCTTGCACCATTGACATATTTCTTTTATTTTTCTTAGCTAATTTTATTTCTTTCTGTTTGGCTTCTTTGCGCCATAAGCGAAAAGAGTCAAACATCGCCGGCCGGGCTTTCTTCTTGAACAATTTGACCTCGAGGTTGTCTAATACTTCTGAGTCAAAACTACCATATTGGGGCCATTTTAAAACACCATCCTTGCGGGTGTATTTTATCCATATTTCATTATACGTGATAGGACCTACTCCGTGCTTTATATATAACTCATATGTTGGAGTTCCAATCGGAGGAACCGGACACGAATCCTCTAATCGGGAGTCCTTACTACAACCAAGACAAAACAAGTTTCCAAGTCTGCTAAGACCAGGCATCTTCACTCACTAGCCTAGCTTCAAACGTCAAGGGATTATCTAATTATTATATTGTCGTGAATACACGAATCCCTCGGTTTTGGTGCTTGCAAGAACCAATACAAACCGTATCTCTGGGATACCAAGACTAAGAACCAAACTAAGGACTGGTAGACGCTCCACTTATACTTAACTGAATATTGAAGATCGGTGACGTCACTAGAAGACTCGTCTATCGTTTCGCTCTACCAAGGATCACTGGGTCCAAAACAGGGCGATAGTCAGGGCAGCAGTCCTTCGTAGCCGTCGGGACGCGGGGAACCTCGCAGCAAAGACCTTCGGAACCATGTCGACATGCAGGGGTCGCTGAAGTGGCTGGCCTTCCTCCAGAATTTTCACACGAAGCTCCTCACGAACATCTGGCTTGGACCGTCACCGCTTGATATCGCCTCGAGTTGGGCGCCAACTGAGGTTCCGGGTTTTTAGAGACCCGGTGGTGCCAGGGGACCACACCTGAAGACCTCTGGGTTCTCCCTGTTCTGGACTACAGAAACACGGAGTCTTCTAGGTGAAGTCAAAGATCGAGTTTTATTGGCTGCAACCAAGTAACATGTGTCCTAGAAGTACGACAGCACGGGCCGTAAGTTCTCAGGAGACTGTTCGTTTTTACAGAACCAGCCTTCTCCTTATATACAGAAATAACAGGTGCGGGCAAGAATTCTTGAGTTTATGATATGGTTATACACATATTTCTACAATAATACAAAGAGCGAAGTCATGCTGGTCAGCACATATTTTAGATGTCCGGATCGTGATGGATTATCCCGCCAGACCCAGAATTCCCATCAGATATCGATGAAACACCAATAAGGTCGGGCACCCTCCCGTCGTAAAACTGGTCATAAACAAGAATCATGGACAGGTGTATGTGTATGGAAAACATGGTCTGTATGTAGTGAATGGTTTATGGCATGTTGTGCCTTGATGATATCTTATTCGGCCACTGGGTTTGGCTGGAGGCAGTGGAGTCAGTTCGGCCAGGTCATGGGGAAGTCAGCTACGGTGGACGTGTCCTTTCAGATCAAACTCGGCCTTAATCAATTGACTATATGAGGGCAAGTCATAAGATGGATGCCGTTTACAAAATGGAGTCTGAGGGTTCGGAACGGAAACCACGATTTAAGGGTGTTAGCATTATTCAATCATGACGCAAATGCATAGGGATAATGTCCTAATCATTACCGGTCTGTCGATACCAAATTCGTCATGGTACGATGATATTTTGTAACACGAGTGTTGGGCCTTGGTACCGGTATTAAAGCGGGGGCCAGAATTTCAGAACCACACAACATGTCACTTACTGTTTCACATATGTTCATGCAAAGTGGCTCTTCAGAGATTTATCTCTGATATGTCAATCGTAACTTGCTTTCTTCATGGCTCTTTATTAACCAGCATTATAACAAGAACCATGCCTTGTTATATTTATAGTTATCAAGAAGCCCCCATTTGCGACTGACCTTTTACATCTACGCCACTCATCAGGTCTGGGTCTAAATTATTTACTGTAAGTACACTTTAATAACTTCATCTTTTTTCTCTAACAGTTCCTTACGTAAAGTCTTAATATTTAGGACCTTATATTGTGCTTATGTTTCCATATTTTCATGTTCTTCCACCCATGGTCTTTTTAGCTACACTGTCACCCACTGATTATGCCATGTGATGTTCCCAATTATCAGATATTAGTCTCTCTCCCATATATAGGAAGTCAATTTTCTACTATGTTTTTCTGAACTCATGCACATTATCTTCAATGATTGTCTTACTCTCCAACTTTTTGTATTTCTATTTCTAACATATATACAATGCACTCATGAATATGAACAGTAGTAATCAGAAGAACAATACTTAGTAACATACAGAATTCAATGGTATAAATATTATATTTATATTTGGTTGACATATTTAGATCATAAATGTTTTTAACTGTGCTGCTCATATTAAGATTTAGGGCCTTACAACTGTATATATTTGTTCATTATTGTCCAAGTCCACTGTATATATTATGTTTGTTATGTAAATGTATTGATATGTCTTTTTACAATGTATAGAGCAATAGACGGTCACCTGGAGAAGGCTCAAGAGCCGAAACGCGCGTAGTGTTACCTACCGCTTTGCCTTGAACAATTTGTATAGTTTCGAGTCTATTGATGATGTACTGTTTCTAATATGTTTTTAACTGAATGTGGAAAAAGAGTCAATACTATTTTCATATCTAAAAAGAACCACTAGAAAAGAAAATCCAAAAAAAAGAAAAAATATAAATGTTTGTACCTCTACTACTGAACACATATATAAAATACTAATAAAATTAAATCTATAAGTATTTATTATTTGATGTTTCTCAATACAGTTGGACTTTATATTTTCATGATGGTCACTATTGGTTGCATGTAATCACAAAAATGTTTGTTATTTTTGTCACTTGGCTATAGACCTTTTCTAAACCTATCTTCTCCCTATGTATAGCAAGTGAAATAGGAATATATAGGGGTCCCCTTTTTTCAAAATACTTACAGACTGTAGTGTATGCCATCTGACAACCACATCCAAATAACTATCCCTCGAACAAGGAAAAATATGGACCAAAGAGCCCATACTAATTGCAATTCAATAAATGTCATCTATCTAATCACCTGCCCCTGCGGTCTGCGCTATATAGGAATGACTACCCGGAAGATCAAGCAGAGAATATGCGAGCACAGGAGCAACATCAGGTGTCGGAAAACAACCACCAAAATGAGCAGTCATTTTCTACAGTCAAACCATACCACCAATGATCTACGGTGGACGATAATTGAACAGATTAATGGAGGTAGTAATATCTCCAACAGACTCTTCGAAAAGGAACAAAGATGAGTGTACAGATTGGGGACCCATATTAGAGGACTTAATGATGACATCCCCTGGAACTCAGTCCTTAAACCTTAAATAATGAATCCTCACATGTTCCTTTTATTCTCTCAGCCTCTTTGGTCTTGGTTGTGTTGATGTACACATTTAGGCTTGCCAGAATGCACTACAATTGCCAGTGTGCACACTCATGTCCGTAATGAAAAGCAACGCTTTTATAATGTTGTTATAATGGAGTCAGCTATTTATCATATGTTTTGCAGTCTATTTTTGGTAGCTAATGCTTTTATTTGCAGCTTAAACATATTTCCGATATCAACACCCACTGACTGGGGCATTTACCATCCAGTACCTCCCCAGTGTGTTTTTTGACCCTTTACTACCTAATTGCTGATTACGCTCACACTTTGGGTCCTCACAACTTGTCAAAATTTTCCTTCAACTTTGAACCTCTAGAAATATGCGCAGTCATGCGCTGGCCCCTTTGCAGTTCCACTACTTCACGGTCGAGGTCTGATGCCTCTGCACGTGTGTACTGTGTTGATAGTGGAACAATAAAGTTTTCAAGTGTATCAGTAACCATGGAGACACGCGCACACTTGCGTCGACTCTTTCTTTAAATCTAACGGTCTAGTCATAATTGACACTAGCGGACCTCTGGATTGGCCTACATCACCACCTACATGATGTATGCGTGACGCATCACTGTCGCTTACTGCTTATTGGTCAATAAGTCAAGCCCACACCCATTCTCTCATGATGCCACGCCCACCACGGAAGGAAGGCGCGTAAACATCTAGGCACTTATACCGCCTCACCGGAGACCGCATTCGTCTTCGGGATCCGGTTTACGAGGGTATCTTCAGGTTCTGAGAGGGTGCCTGGTGTCGAGGGCGTAAGTTGTGTATCCGCATCCACAGCTCTACCAGAGCCGGCGTGATTAAGCTAAGTAAAACGTCCTCATAACCTTTGTGGTAACTTTCGGATTATGTTGTTTTCTTTCTCAAGGGTGTGCCAAATTACGCCACCACCCCCCTCCTGAGATCCATGGTGTGCAACTGACTCAACATTCAAGTGAGACATTTTATTCCTGACCTCCGTGTTGCCTTCAGGTGGGGTCACTGGCCATTGAGGTCAATTGATCCATTATTTTACACGTGCAAGCATTTAAGCAAGGGCTACTCGACATCTAAACGTGATATCATCTGTTAACCACATGTATGTCTTTTTAGGTGCTGAGGAATTCCCTGGCGCTCTAGAGAGAATACACTAAAAGTATCTATAAACACATATTTCTCAAATGCACTGGTGCATGCAGAATGGGGAAGGCAGCACCTCGCTTCCCACCACCCAATCAGTCGATTAGGTATACCTTACTAACAATATGATACTGCAGCACTCAACATATCACAATAGTTAAGAGTCTCTTAAAGTAAAAAAAAAATTCAATGATGTCAAATCAGTCTCAAGGCTCTTCTACAGTTTCTTCTTTTATTTTCCAATCCCATGCCAACGCGTTTCGCCGAGGTTATATACAACCCATCGGCTTCATCAGGGCTCAACTTGGCTTTACACAGTTATCTCTTGTTTTTTTATCGCTTTTCTCTATTTATCTCACTCCTTCACCCCCTATATCTTCAGAATCAGTTATTGCACGCCATCCAACTTTTTACCTGAAATATTACAGGTCAACACCCAATTGTCAGTGTCTCAATTTGTTTAGCCCTTTTCATTTCCCTCGTACGCCGGTTAGAAACCTTGTAAGTCTGCCGGTTATCGTCTTATCTCCTATTCTTCATGCCGTATCTTTTCAGCCTTGCTCGGTAATTTCGGTCGCGTCCCGAGTGCAGGAGACCTCTGAAGATATAGGGGGTGAAACGCGTTGGCATGGCATGGGATTGAAAATAAAAGAAGAAACTGTGGAAGAGCCTTGAGACTGATTTGACATCATTGAAATTTTATTTTACTTTAAGAGACTCTTAACTATTGTGATATGTTGAGTGCTGCAGTATCATATTGTTAACCACATGTAGTCCACTGCACCCCTAAGTATAACGTAATTTCTCCTCGGGACTTAGTATGGTGTTAACAATATTGCTATACCGCCATCCACTGTCCTCTCACTACAACTGGAGCACTGTAGATATACCTATGAGCATAGAACCACTTTTAACCGTTTGTCCTGTCTCCTATGTGTATGTCTTTGTCCTTTTTCTCAACAGGTGCATATGCACCAACCTTGAGGTCTCCTGAATTGGGGGTACCATAGGAGGAGCTCGCTCCTTCTATATGCACTTTTTTACACGTTTTTTACTTTCATGTCCCTAGGTCAGGGTGAGCCTTAGAGTGCTCATACCGCCAGGGTTTAGTTCAGCTTTGTCCTGATGAATGCCTGGTAAATTCACACCGTTTCAAGGCAGAAATATGTTGACTGACTATTAATCCATTGGAAATAACCAAACAATATATTTGGACTGTTTTCCACACTGTTTTTAATCTGTCCAAGTGAACGAATAATAAAAAAAAAAATTGAGATACTTAAGACATTTTTTACCATTATTATCACTTCTAAATCATTCACTTCACGTCTATTTCACAAAAACCTGCTCCGCAGTAGTTCTGGCGTTGAAGCACACTGGGGAGGCACTCGGCCTCTCCAGTGGGGCCCTATGATGAAGCATGTCACCAACCAGGGTGGTGAGTGAGGGCTTTCTATGCTGACCTGAGTGGGGTCATATTCTCATTGTTGTTTGCTCCATTTGTATTCAAGCTGTGTTTTTGGACACACTTTTTTTGTTTAAATAAGTATAACCGGGGACTAAGAGTGTTTCCTCACTCTCCCTACCTCTCTTTTTATTGTTGTGTGTCTTAGGCTTTACATCATCAGCTAGTCTGATCTGCCAGTAGCCAGCTGTCAGATCAAATGTGCTCAGAAACTTGACTGAGGACGAAGTGTCTATAAGTTCATCTGCTCTGGGTATTGGATGGGTATCAGTCCTAGTGACTGCATTGAGACCCCTATAGTCTACACAAAACACCCATCTCTCACTTACCACCCTGGGTGTGAGGTATGGGTACCAAGACTACTGGACTAGCCCAAGGGCTATCTGAGGGTTCAATAACTCCCAAATCCAACATCTTCTAGACTTCATTCCTGATACAGTCCCTGACATGGTCAGATTGCCTGTAAATCTTATTTTTAACAGGAAGACCATCCCCAGTGTCCACTTCATGAGTGCACCAGGTAGTCTGACTTGAGTCAGAGAGAACATATGTCTGAACTGATTGAGCACCTGTCTGCAATCAGCTTGCTGCTGGGTAGTGAGGCTGCCTGCCAAGGCTATAACATCCACTGACCCATCATCAGGGTTCTGTGAGAGCAGGGAGTGGATCACTCTCTTCCTCTTGTCCCTCATCAGTAGCCATGAGCAAGCCCATGTCTGCCCTGCCAACATATGGTTTCAGTCTGTTGGCATGAAGCATGGTATGGGGGCTCCTGGGAGTTCCAAGGTCTTTCAAATAGGTAACCTCTCCCTTCTGTTCAACAGTTATATGGGATTATTCCACTTGCCATGGAGGGCTGCTGGGGCCACTGGCTCCAAGACCCACACTTTGTTCCCTGGCTGGTAAACAGTCAGCACAGCCTTTTGGTCATGCCAGACCTTTTGCAATTCCAGGCTAGCCTCAAGGTTTTTGGTTGCCTTTTTTATATACTCTGCCATCCTGGAGCAGAGACCAAGTACATAGTCCACTATGACCTGTTTAGGGGGTTTGAGAGGTAACTCTCATCCCTCCTTCACCAGACACAAGGGACCTCTTACAGGATGCCCAAATAGAAGTTCAAAAGGGCTGTAATCAACCCCCTTCTTAGGAACCTCCCTGTATGCAAACAAAAAGCCAGGGCAAAAGGATGTCCCATCTGCGCCTAAGCTTTTCTGGGAGACCCTTGATCATGCCCTTCAAGGTTTTGTTGAACCTTTCAAGTAAACCATTGCATTGTGGATGATAGGGTGTGGTGAATTTGTAATTTACTACACACTCCTTCCACATTGCAGTCAAGTAACTAGACATGAAGTTAGTATTTCTGTCTGATACTACCTCCTTAGGAAAACCCACCCTTGAGAACACTCCCAAGAGGGCCCTTGCCATCACCGGAGCTGTGGTGGTCCTAAGTAGAATAGCTTCTGGGTACCTAGTGGCATGGTCCACCACCACCAGGATAAATCTGTGCCCAGAGGCTATCCAAGGATCCATGGGACCAACTATGTCAATTCCCACTCTTTCAAAGAGAACCCCCACCACAGGTAGTGACATCAGGGGGGGCTTTGTTGTACCACCTGCCTGCCCACTGGCTTGAGAGGTGACACAGGAGCAACACAACTCCTTGGTGTCTTCAGACATATGGGGCCAAGGAAAGTGAAGCACAATCCTGTCCCAAGTCTTGTTTTCGCCCAGGTAACCTGCTAAGGGAATATCATGGGCTAGTGTTAATAGGAAGCCCCTAAACTTTGAGGTATAACCAACCTCCTGGATACACCAGGCGTGGGGTCTCTACTCTCTGAGTATAAGAGTCCATCATCCCAATAGATCCTATGGGTACCACTAGCATTCCAAGCATCCTCAGCAGCAGCTTGCTGTCTGAGGGGTTCATGAGAAGGGCAGCTCAGCTGCTCCTGGCTCAGATCTGCCCTGAAAGGGACCCCTGTCCCCAAGAACTCAACCTGATCAGTCTCAAGCTCATCTGGGACAGTTCCTTCTTCAGAACTACAAACAATCATCTCACTCAGGATACTGATCTGTATTCTGAGTCAGGGGGGAAGGCTCTGCCTTAACCCTACTGTTCTTTTTCTTAGAATGCACCTCGTCCATTCCTCCAGAATCCAGGGCCTGTTCAGTTTTTGACATTTTGGCCTGTGACCTATTATTATTATTGGGACATTTATTGAGCGCTGCGCTTACGCACACCGGCGTGTCCACGCGCTAAAAGTGGGAGTAGGCAGATGACAGGGAGCACAAAAACAGCACGGGCCATTATTTGCTATAAAGATAGGTTTTTAGTTTTGCCCGAAATCTGGCCTCATCAGGTTCCAAACGCAGGTCCTTTGGCAGTTTGTTCCAGTTGGTTGCCACCAAGTGTCTGAAAGACCTGCCTCCCATGCGGGCCTTCTTAATTCTTGGGGTCTTCAATAGGCCACCCCCTGTTGATCTCAGCGCCCGTGTTGGTATGTACGCTTTGATCAAATTCGTCAGGGGGGCGGGTGCCCTGCCATTCAAAATACGATGACAGGTACAGAGAGCTTTGTACTCCACTCTTCTCCTTACGGGGAGCCAGTGTAGCTGCTGGAGGGCCGCCTTGGAAGGCGCCCTTTTTGGCAGCCTGAGTATCAAACGTGCTGCCGCATTCTGCAGCACTTGCAGCCGGGCCATGCTTTTTTCTGGCGCCCCCAGGTATAACAGGTTCCCATAGTCCGCCCTAGCTGTTACCAGGGCATGAACCAGGGTTTGGCGTGCTGCCAGTGGGAGTAAGTCCAGGACCTTTCTCAGCTTCTTCAGGATCCCGCAACAGACTCCCACCACCCGATTAATCTGGGGGCCGAAAGTAAGCCCTACGTCAAACCACACCCCCAAATTGCGCGCCTCTAGGCACGGAGTGGGGGTGGGGCCAAGGCAGGAGGGCCACCATGCCGGCGACCAGGCAGACTGGGCTCTCCCTACCACCAGCACCTCCGTCTTGCTGCCGTTCAGCTTCAAGCAATTATTGGCCATCCATTCGGCAAGATCTTGCATACACGAACGGAAGCCATCGGCTGCAAGACAGGGCGCCTGCGACAGGGAGATCACCAGCTGTGTGTCGTCGGCATAGGAGACTAGCTGGAGGCCATGACTCTCCACGATCGATGCAACAGGCGCGACATACAAATTGAAGAGGGTAGGGCTCAAGGACGAGCCCTGCGGCACGCCTTGGCCCAGGGGAACCCCCCTAGAATAGCAGTCTCCCTGCCTGACTTGAAAACTTCTCTCCTTGAGGAAGTCTTGGATCCATCTCAGCGCGGTGCCAGAGATGCCACCTCTGTTCAGACACTGTAGCAAGATGTTATGTGCTACAGTGTCGAACGCCGCGCTGAGGTCCAACAAAATCAGAGCCATAGTTTGGCCTGCATCCACGCCCTCTCTCAGATGTTCCGTCGCCATGAGGAGGGCGGACTCGGTGGAATGACGTGGCCTAAAACCAAACTGCGTCGCATGGAGCAAACCCCTTTCCTCTACGTGCTTCATAATTTGGGTATTAACCACCTTTTCCGCCACTTTTGACAGAAAAGGCAGGAGGGAGATGGGCCTCAGATTTTCCAATACCTCGAAGCCTAAGTGAGGTTTCTTCCTGAGCGGGAGCACCACCGCCTGTTTCCATCCGACCGGCAGCTTCCCTGACTCAAAAGACACGTCGAGGATATGCCTAATATAAGGCTCCAAGACTACCAGGCTGTCTGCCAAGTCACAGCAAAAACATGTGCAGGGATTCCTAACATTTCTGCATGGGTCCTGAGCTCCACTTCAGCCCAAGCTGAAGTATCTAAATCATTGCCAAGCAAGCATTCAACAGGGAGGTCTGCACTTACCACAACCTTCTTGAGGCCAGTTACCCCTCCCCAGGAGAAACTAACAACTGCCAGGGCATGGTCAGTCCTGACATTGCTAGCATTGGTCACTTGGTACATTGTACCAAGTATGATAATCTCAGGAGCCACAGGGTCTTCTGTCACCATTGTGACACTTGCCCCTGTGTCCCTGAATACCAAACCCTCTTTTCCATTGATCAAAGGATGCTGTCTGTATTTGCCCAGATTACTGGGACTCACAAAGGAGGACATATCCATGCCTCCACCACAGACCAGTAGAGCCTGAGTTGGAACTCTGACTAGGCTAGGGTCCATCTCAAAACCCAGGGGTAACCATACCACACCCTTATTCTGAGCACCACCACTTGGAGCTGAACTAGGGGGAACAGTTGCCTTAGGGGCAATGGTGGCTGAAGTCGAGTCTTTGGACCTATTACGTTCACTAGTCCAATGGGTTTTCTGTTTACAGATTTTACACCATGGTTTCTTTTGGCCTTTTCCTTTTGATGATTGGGATTCCCCACCAGATGCACATTTTTGGGGACGTTGAGAAGACTTCTGGTCTTTATTCTTTTCCCCACCCTTATCAGAGTTCTTCGAATCTTGCTTCTTCTGGTAACCACCTTGGATCTGAACCTTCTGCTTCACCCTGGTTCTGACCCATTTGTCTGCTTTCTTTCCCAATTCTTGAGGAGAGGTCAGATCAGAGTCCACCAGGTACTAATGCAACAGCTGATTTTGACAATTATTAAGGGTTTGCTCCCTCATAATTACATAATTCACAATCCTGTGAAATCACACACCTTACTACCAAGTAACCAGCCCTCCAGAGCCTTAGTAGCACAATCTACAAAGTCAACCCAGTCTTGAGTCTGTGCCTTTTGGGTATCTCTGAACTTTATTTTATACTGTTCAGTGGTTAGGCCAAACTCTTCAATCAGTGCACTCTTCAAGACATGATAATTATCAGCATCCTCTTCTCTGACAGTGAGGAGCTTGTCTCTACCTTTGTCTGTAAAGGAGAGCTACAAGATTGCTGCCCACTGCTCCTGTGGGACCCTTTGAACTTTACAGGCCCTTTCCAGTACAGTAATCCACTTGTGGCTGTCAACCCCACTCTGGTAGGGAGGGACAATCTTGTTTACATTCCTATGGTCCTGAGATCTCTCTCTACCACTAGGGAAGTTGCTGCCACCATTGGACTCTAGTCCCATCTTTTTTATAACTCTTGGAGTTCTAGGGCCTCTCTCTCTAAGGCTACTTGCTGCCTTCTAATTCTCAGCTGGGCTTCCTCATACCTGAGCTGTCTTTCTCTCTTCTCCCGGGGGGATTCCCTCCTGTGAGAAGAAACAGAGGTCCCTACAGAAGTGTTAGAATGGACAGACTCCTGAGAAGGAGATCTTGACCTTCTAGGCACACCTCCAACTCTCCCTGGTGGGACAAAGAGAGGGCCTTCCTGGCCTCCTTCCTCATCTCCAGGAGGAGCTGCACTTTCCAGGTCAAGGTCATTTTCACCTTCCTGGTCAGCATCAGAGGTCTGGTCCTGGTCATCTTCCTCCCTGGGTCTTTCCTCATCTGCTCCCCCACCCATACTGTCTACCCTTCAGGCCCTGAGGCCCTTCTGAGATCATCCAACAGTAGTACCTCCTTGAGGCGTTGGGTGTTGGCACTTTTGCCTGTCTTTAATCTCCTAGCAGTACACAATGCTCTCAATTCCAAGAATGGGAATGTGTCATACTTGGATGCCAGTATGGTACTGACATCTGGCAGGGACCCACTGGTTCCTGGCCTTGAAGACATCACTAGTGAGGCGTGGTGTATGCACCTATCTACTCTAGTGTGGTCTATTAAACTCTCTTGAGTTGTAGAAAGGGCGTGCTGAGCCCTTGACACACAACTCTAGATTCAGTAGAACTTACTGTAGTTTAGGACTGTATTATTTTTACCTCAGGTACTTTTAGTGATTTTCAGTTAGTCAATCACTTGAGATTATCCGGCAAAACAATAGCAAGCTTGAATCCCATACGCTGCACACCATTGTGAGAGGTTGGCCTGGCATATGCTGTCCACTAGTTATAGTGGGCATCTTGCACCAGTCCAATCAGCCCCTTAGAGGTGATAGGATAAGGACAACCTTTATTGAAAGCTATCCTAGTGGTAGCTATAGAGAGCAGCCTTCAGGCTAAGTCTTGAAGGAATGTAAAGCAGCTTGTTTTACCAGTCTATAATCTCGTGAATGACCAAATGAAAGGAGAACCACACCAGGTATATGTATATAAAATATATGTATTTATTCTAAACACATCCTACTAGTCTCCTTATGAGGCTAGAGGTAAAAGCACATATGTTACACTTAGTATCACACAGTAAATGAGCACAACATACATTGAGCCCTAGGGGCGTACCAAACCATATATTAAGAAAGTGGTTTAAGAACCACGACTTGACTAGACACAAGGCCTAGAGCCTGTAGAATCGCTTGGTCCACAAGGAACCACCCAAGGTAGTGACACAGGGGACTCACGGGGAATACTTGCTGTGTGAGAACACAGCCGCGAGACGCCGTTCGCTTCTATGGAGAAAGTCGCGGTTGGAAATTTAACGATTAAGGACACTTGGAAGAGGACTTTGAGCAAACCCCTTTAGATTTAAGGGGTTCTAGGGCCAACACCCACAGGAGCACTGGAGTACTTGAGTTACCTCACCCAGAGATTACGGGTGCATAGGTGTCTTTTGGTGTCGGGAATCGTCGTCGATTTCAATGGCGATCTGCTGAAAAGTGCTGCTGTTGCCATCGAAGTGGAAAGTGTCTGGTGTGATCCAAGCCTGGATCGAAGATGAGAAGAACCTGAAAGCAGAGGGGACAGAGTCTGGGTCACTTGCCAGTGACCAGGGGCACGATAGTCGAATGCCCACCGATGACGGGTGATTTCAGGTTGAAGAGGTGAAGCTTGACTCTGCAACCACGAGGACCAGAAGGCGTCGACGACAACAAGGAGGTGGATTCAAGCTGTCCCACAAAGGATGTCAAGTGCTGCAGGCATCGGTGACCGGATTGGACCCAAGAAGCCTTGGCAACAGCAACCCATGCAGGAAGTGAAGAAATGCTTTGGTGCGGAACAGCAAGGTCCGAGGGACTCAGCAAGTGGTGTAGAGTCAGGGCACATCTGGAGCAACCAGAGAAACCCAATGAAAGTTAAAGTTGCCTTCTCAGGGACCCACCAGTCTATGGGCCAGGGATCACAAAGGTACCTCAAGCGAAAACACAAAGGGCCGGCTCACGGAACACTCGTGGTGTGTAGGCGAGCAATCTTCACTGGAAAAGGTACTCTGGGTCTGGGCTACAAGTAACCCTAATGTACTTGCAAATGTGCATGGTATCCAGGAGTTCCAGTTCCACACCACTCACGAGGGCTGCAGGTCTCGGCTTTGCTGGGGACTAAGGTCGGCCTCTGAGAAGTCAGAAAATCCACCTCCTGGGCTGCAATTAGTTCGGAGTCCGGCGGGAGCTTCGGAGATGCAGACCGGCAAATGCTTCGCTGTTGCTTGCCAAGCAGGGGAGTAACTCCTTTCCTCCAAGGGAGATTCTTCAGTAATCTAGTCATGTAGATCATCGAAGTTCCAGGATATCTGTAGCAGAGTTTCGTCCAGGTGTAATCTAAAGTCCTGTAGTCAGGGGTTCCATTCTTATACCCAATGAAGGGGTTGGACTTACTCTGGGGACCCACCTATGGGAGGGTTTGGAAAGAGGGGTGGCTACACTCATTTCCTTTGTCCAGTTTCGTGCCAGAGCAGGGTCTGGTAGCCCCTGCAACCAGTTTGAACTGGGCTATGCACAGTGACACCAAATGTGCCCCCAGTGCAGACTTCAAAGCACTCTCAGAGTGCACCTGCCCAGCCCCAATACATTAAAGCCTGTCTGGGAGGGGGTTACACCTCCCTGTGACAGGAAACCTATTGTCCAGGCCTCCTCTGCTGGAGTTTCGGCCAGCAGCAGGAGGCTGCAGCATCCATTTAGTGATGCCAGGGCTCTTTAAACTTGATACCAGGTATACTGGTGTGTGCATGTCTCTCCCTCTAGAAGGGTGCAATTCTACCCCGCCGCCAGGACTGGTGGGGGGTAGGATTCCAAAGTGTTTGACATCAAACACAACATGTTTCCGTGCAGCTAATCTAAAGTTAGCATTTACCGCAAGGTTATAATGCACTGAAGAGTATATGGTCTAGCTGCATTACAGAACAGCCCCAGAGAATAGGTTCCGAAGGCTGCAGAGGGACCCTGCTCATGGACGGGCACCCTCTCACACAAAACTCAGCACCCTGCCTTCAGGATTGATAAGGCCTGCCATAGGGGTTTATATGTGCAGTGATTTAAGGTAGATATAGGTAACCTATATCTAAGCAAGGGGTGCATTTCCCACCTTACCCAGGCTGCAGTAGCAGTCATGTGGTGTCATTTTGGAAGGCTTCCCAGGGGTGGCACAAAACATGCTGCAGCCCCTGGTAGGCCTCTGGGGTACCTATGCCCTGGGTACCCAAGGTACCATATACTAGGGACTCATAAGGGTACCCAAGTAACCAAACTTGAGTGTACCTAAAGTACTTGGAATCAATTTAGAGAGGAAGCAGCCAGGCTGGGGTCCTGGATAGCAGGACCCCAGCCAGACTAAAGTTGAAAAACAGTGAAACATCAGCAAAAAGTAGGGGTAACCATAAGAGCAGATCCTACTCTCCTACACCACCCTACCCATAATGCATTGTATGCAACACAGTACCACTAGTACATTAAAATAGCTATGTCCATAAAGGTGGGGAGTAGGGGAGATTTGACACTTTTGGTGCAGGTACTTAGTTGGGACTTGGGCTCACACTAGTCTCCATGGCGGCCTCCTCCTTTTGATGATGGTCTTGACCAGACCACCTTGCCTTTTCCCGGTGGGCCCCCTGGCACATAGAGCCACCATCCTCACTCTGCACACAGGCTGCAGAACAATATGCCCAGCAGAAACCTCCACAGTGACCCCACCTATTATACAGGATCACCAACTTTACTCTGCACATGAGCTATGGCCCTATTGCCACAGCAGTAAGTTTCATGGGGCCCCACCTGGCACACTGGGTCACCAACTTCACTTTGCACAAATGCTGTGGCCCTATAGCGCCCAGCATTAAGCTTCACGATGGCGCCACCTGGCACATGGAGTCACCAACCTCAAACCTGCACATGGGCAATGAGTCGATTGATGCAGAAAAGTTCACGACTCATTTCATGGAGGCCCTGCTCTGGGATACAGGAGTCACTGACTTTAACCTGCACACAGGCTCGACCAAATCAGTGCTGCAGCCTTCTCCGCACACCTAGCTACATGGATTCAAATGCCAGGATCCCCCACTGGACCTCGCTCCCTCCAATACTCTCCTCTTCCTCACAGAGCACGCTGGTCTTGGCAAAGAGATAGGCACTAGTGCTCCAGGCCCCAGGGGTAGGTGATCATGGGTTCCCTGGGTGATGTGCCCTTAGCCAACTAGGAGACTGACAGCCTCTGATCCCCAGTCTTGGTCAAAGGCAGAAGTCCTGCGGTGCTTATTGTCCTCACACAGGCTGTGCTGCTTTACATTTGACCATTTTGGGGGACTCGAGCTTCTCTTATAGTGATTTTGAGTCTGAGTCTTTGATGTTTATGTTGGAGCCTGCTTCCTTTTGAAGTACCTTCTTCTCTGTCATGTATTTCCTCCAGAAAGCAGACTACCACAGCAGGACAGCCACAGCAAATCTGATTGCCCCACAACACAACAACTAGAGATTCAAACATGGATGTCAGTCACAGTGATAAGTGTATCAAAAGGAACCCAGGAACTCAGCCCTACTCTTTATGATTCCATCTCCTTTCCGAGAAGTGCCTAGGCCCATTTACAGTGACCTCTCTCTGATCCAGAGAGCATCCTTTGAAATGTAATAAAGAGCCTGGCCCTCCCTTCCTCCAGTGGGTGCCACCCAGCTCACAGCAATGCAGTAATCCACAAATCTGTTCTCTACCTCTTCAATCTAATGTTTGCACATTGTCATGTCCAAAGTTGCACAATAGATGCTGCAGCCTTGGTGTGACACTTTAACTTATTGGTTCTGGGTACCACTGGAACCATATACTTGGGACTTATCAGCAAGTAAAGGTGTACAGAGTGGGTGTAAGCCAATCGAACATATATTTTGTAGGGTCTGAATACTAGCACTGAGGTCTAGTTAGCAGGCATCTGTGCACTCTGAGTTGAAAAACCAGCAGCATCAGTCCAGATAGTTGGGGGTGATGATGCAAAACCGAACATTTACTTACATAGACTAATTTGGGTGCTATAAAGTCCTACTTGTACATTGCAAATAACAATCTTCAGTTCCAATTAGATGCCCAACGGGTTAGTTTGCTGCATACATTTGAGCAGATTACACATTTGCATCCTTGTGCAACCACCTCTCTGGGACGTACAGAATTATGCAATTACGTATGGTCTAACAGTTTCCCGAATTGGGAGTTCGATTTTAGGCAGATGAAGACACATTTGCCAGATAATATTTTAAAGTGTTTGGTGTATTCTTAAAGAAGAGCAGCAGAGATGTATCAATAGATACATGAAAGGCTCGAGGCACATTCCTTATGTCTCATAATGACATAACTTCGACCATATATAAAAAGTAGAAGAGCGTTATGCTTGTGAGTGTGAAGGAGGTGAGAGGGAGCGAGGCAGAGGCGCTAACCACCTCATGAAAGAAACAAAGTTCATTTTTTGTGGGCAACAGCTATATACAAGTTATCAGCAAGCTTATAATATTTGTTATTGCTTATTTTAATCCTTTACCAGCAGTGCTGGATTCATCTGCAAGATGGGTTGGGGCTCGGGCAAACATACTTCAAAGGTTCAGGTATATACACGACTTGCCACTCATGACTCAGGCAGAGAACCATTAGCCCTGGCACCGAAGAAGATGCGGATAAAAGAAGATGGTGCTCTGACTTGGATATGAGAAGCTCCAGTACTCAGAATATGCTCAATTAGAAATACTGGTGCTGAGAGCCATTCAATCAATCAATCAATCAATCAAGGTTTTATAGAGTGTGGCTAATCACCCATTAGGCGCAGTTCAAGTCTTTTTAAAAATCTGGCTTAGACAACCTATCAGCCTCTTCAGAGAGCACAGACTCAGCTTTCATTCTTATACTGATAATGGACAAATGTTTAGTTAGGGTCAGGAAGACCATCAGCTTTCCTTTGACCAAGCTCCCATTAGCTCTGTTGACCCAAACCGTCCTTTGAGAGCCCAACAGAATAGGGGCTGATGGACGAAGGGCTGTACACCGTCCACCCTAATTAGGGTGTACTGTGTGTTGTCCTGGAGGTGATGGACAGAAAAAAACAATTAATGATCCTCACACCCAGGAGACAACCTGCCTGGGTGTGGGTGCAGGGGCGTCATCTGCTTTTTGTTTTTCAAAAATGAAAACTTTGTTAAAGTTTGGTGGCTGGTCATTAAAACTGACTGCGACAGTCCGCTAAACTTTTTGTTCCTTGACAAGAACACTCTAATGCCCAGATAAGGGTTAATTAATTTGTCCTTTGATTAATTCCCTGTGAAGTGCTCGATCTCCAAAAGCCAATGTACAAATGCTCAACAATCGGTTGATTTGTCCCTTGATTAATTTGCCTTGAAGTGCTCTACCTCCTTAGCCATTCTACAAATGTCAAATGAAGGACTGATTTCTCCCTTGATTCATTTACTGTTAAGTGGTCTTTATACTAAGCCAATGTACAAATGCCTAAAACAGGGTTGATTTGTCCCTTAATTCGTCTTGAAGTGCTCTGTCTCCTATACAAATGTATAAATGGTCTGTCTCTGCTAGACAAAGTACAAATGCCCAATGGATTGTTGATTTGTCCTTTGATTAATTTGATGTGAAATTCTCTGTCGCCTAACGAAAATGTACAAATGCTCAGCAAAGGGTTGATTTGCCACTTGATTAATTCACTGGTAAGTGCTCTATCCCCTATGTGCAAATGTCCAACGATTGTTTGATTTATCCATTAGACTTTCAATGCTACAGCAGCGATAGTCTAAAAATAGTTTGTCAATTGCCTTTACTATCAGTGGCCTCTGGTGTCATCACAAACCACTCTTGTTTTTTTTTCTTTTTGGTCTATGATGACTCAGCGAGTACTGCTGAATGAAGCAGGCCTATGGGTCTTGATCTTCAGTATCTGGTTTGCCTTTATCTTTCTTTGAAGATGTCTTGAGGTGATGGGAGGCGGCAGCTCCTAGGTGCTATTTATATACCTAACAGCATCCAAGAAAGCCACCAAGATTTAGGTTTTTACATGATACTGTTTTCCATTTTGATCTTGTGAGGACTCAAACAGGTACATACTAGTTCAGGAATGTTTGAAAGCACTCATAAAGTTTCAAACGGAGAACTGGAGTCCTGTGTCAGAAAGTACAAATGACAGCTAGCCACAGCATGTGACCCCTACCTTCCAGTGGTGCCATCAAAGGTGGCAATGACCCATTCTCTGGGCAGTAAATTGGGGCAATGGGCAGGCACCAAAGTGCATGATTGAGTGAGACTCAGGATGCCCAAAAGGGGGAATCCTGATAGTGCCCACTCTGAGGACAATATCAGCCTTCAGTCCCAAATTCATCAAAGGTAGGAAGTGGAGGGAAGTCGCTGTATTACAATACATTATATTACAAAAAAAGGCATCCATATTGTTACCATTATATTGTCAATGCAAGTAGATGTGGAGTTAAGAATAGTAAATCTATATTTACCTATGTATACACCTAACTCTATGATTTAGCGGTAGGCGATAAAAGGGGTGCAATATTTTTTGAAGGTCGATGTTGTTGACCTCCATATAGTGACTGGTGAGACGCAAAAGTCCTCTGCATGGTTTAAGATGTGTACCTCTGCCCGGAGTGCCCATCTGTACTGTTGTCTAGATCCCTAATGCTGATTTTTATTGACGTAGGCAAACACGGAACAATCAATTGTGCCATGACATAGGCCTGTCTCAGGGATTGCCATCTTGTTGGACCGGGAGGGTGACCAAAGCACTACCCTTATAGATTGGAAAGGCTACCGCCTTCACTAGGAGTTATCAGAAGAAACACAAATGATGGAAAGAATGCCTAACAAATCAAAGATCCATCCCCAGTTAAGAGATCTGGGTTAAATCCATTGTTCTTTTGCTAACCATGCCACCCCAGTTTAGACCAAGCCATATGCGGTCCCAGGATGCTTGATTCCGGTCCAGGGAGGACCTGAATTCTCTACTGTGAGGACTCGCAGTGGGAGGTGGTGTCGTAAATTGGCAGCGAGCGGGTTAGCATTTGCTGAAGCCAGTGAGTTTTCCGATATTATCTTGCCTGTTTTTAGAAGCCATTTTGTATTTCTGTCAGCCATTTTGTATGCCATGTGCTACCTCGTGTTCACCATGTGCTCTGTCCTACCTCTTTGTTAACTGCTTGTGTAATCTGCCTAGAAACAAGTTATATTTAGCTTCTGCCAATTACACACATGCTCAGTCGAGCCACATCAGTTTCTGATCAATCACTGTCAGGAATGTGTTTACCCCAACTGGACAATTGTTGGCTCCTCCCATTAGTTGAATGTGTGTTCCCAAAATGTCCTTATATGTACATAAAACTCACACACTGACGTATCAGTCCAGCCAGTTGGAGACTGCCTAATTGCCTTGATTGCTTGCAGCTGAGAGAGCAGCAGAGTTCCAGAGGGCCGCCGCAGCAGTGAGATGTGTGCAGCAGCAGCAGCAGCCATGAGCGGTTTGAGCTGCTTTGGAAAGCGCCGGGCATTTCAATCTTTAGGGGGCCCTGAAGTCGACCAAGTCCCGAACGGTGTCCCATGAGCAGCGGGCAGCAGTCGAGCTGAAATTCCTTCCTGCTAAAAGACCTGCTTGTATCACCAAAAGGAACGGGACCTTGGATGCGAGCGGCGCTAGCCGAGGGACTGCAGGGGCTGCAGTGATCATCGGACAGACTGTGGGAAACGGCGAAGCAAAGCGGCGGTGGTGAAGCGGCGGGACGAGGTGAGGCTCACAGCACCAACACCTGTGTTTTCGGGAACCCCCCATCTTTGCTATCTCTGCCCCCAGCTCGGCCTCGGTCTCTGAACATGGCCGTTTTTGGTCATATATGGACATACTCCCCTTGCCTGCCTGCCTGCCTGTAACAAATGAGGAAGGGTGGGGCGGGGAGAGCCTGTTGTATCACGGATCCTACGCAAGCTGACTGGGGTGTGAGCTGGTTCTTCATCAACTTTTTGATACTCCTATCTTTCGACTCAATGAGCATTGCTGCCTGTGGCCAGCAGAGTGCAGCAGGGAGCCAAAAACTCAGTGAAACAATAATAGAGTCAACAGCCGAGTAAAAAAGTCATCAGTAAAAAACGAAAGATTTGGCAATTGTTTATTGACACAGCTGCAGCAAGCTTGCAGGGTGGGAGGTATTTTTTATCGTGTCAACAAGCATTATATGATTTTTTACTGTTCGCATTTTAAGCACCATACTAAGCATTATCAAACCGTCCCTTTGGCCAAAACACGTAACTAATGGCAATATCCTCTTGACATTACTCATCATTCTCGGCAGACTCTTGGCAGATTCTTGGCACACTATTGGCGAATTAACTCCAGACACAGGGCTCCACTTGACTTTACCAAATACCTGGTAAAACTGACTTTCAAAAGTGTCTTTCAAAGCCAGCAGTTACCACACCTCTCACGATACACCTCGCTAGACTCCGCAAAAACGCAACCGCATCTCGCTATCCTCCCTGACGGCAGCTATTCCTATTAGAGGGGCATATAGGCTTGGGAGGAGGGGGAGTGTAGGTGGAGTGGGATTTGGAGGTGTAGTGGTAGAGGTGGCACAACGGACACCAGGATACCAAGTCACCAGAACACCAGGCTGCCAGGTTTAATCCTATTAAATAGACCTAAAGAATGAGATCTGGAAAAGTGCGTCTCAATATAAGTGCAAGGTCAAGAAAAGACGAAGAAGACAGGAACCAGGGCTCAAATAAGTCAAGTAGAAAAAGGAAGAGAATGGCACAACAAAGAGAGAGACTAGTGTCGGCACCTGAGCTAACAACCCCTAGCTCAAAACAACGTAATATAGGGATCCAAAAATTCTTTTCTCCAAAGGACCCCATGACGTCAACTTACGGGCAAACGCAGGAACAAACCCTCCAATCAAGCCCAATCACACCGGCACTATGTGTAAAAGAGAATGTGCAGCTACAATCAAATAGTATAAAGGAGAAGAATAAGGATTCACAGGACACTCATAGTGAGAGTAGTCCAATTAATAATCCATTTGACCAGAAACATATCTCTCAGTCTTCTGTTAAGCAAAAAAGTAACATTGTCTGCGGCAATTCTATTGTGGCAATAGCCCAAATAAATAAGAACGACTCCCAATCTCATGAAAGTAATAAGGAAATAAAGTCCATGGACAAGGGCAAGGTGGAAGAAGCAACACCAAGGAATAAATCGGTGGCGGGTCAAATTGCCGCACAGGATGACTCATGGCCAACCTCCTTCTCCCTACCTGACGACATAAGCTTGGGCTTACAAACAGGAATGGAAAAAATCACCCAATCAAAGTTACAAGTACATCTAAAGACCAGCCAAGGTCCGCATGACAACTATAGATCACAAGAACATGTGAAAAATGGACCAGGGTGTAACGGAAGACTGGAATCTACACCTTTGCACCCAAGTGTCAACTCCCACGAACGGGACAAAGACCAAAACAAAAATAAAGGAATGACAAACAACATCTTAAACCAGGAATCTCCAATTACGATATCTTCAATGAGCAGGACAGACGAAGAATTAGATGTCCAGGAAACACCGCCCAAAGAAGAAGATAAGTCCCCATGGAGTAAAACATTATTAAACACCTTAGACCAGGCAATCAAAGCACTGAACTTCCAGTTGGATAAAATGGACATTCAAATCGACTTAATAAATCTCATAGCGACCCATATTTCTGGCATAAACACCAGGTTGGACCACATGGCACCCTGAAGGACTGGGTTATTTAGAACCCAGCGGTGCCAGGGCACAACACCTGAAACCTTCGTGGGTAACCTGCTCCGGCGTACGAATCACAGAGACACGGGACACTTCCTTCGGCGTCAAAGATTCAAGGTTTATTTGCTGCAGGGAAACACAGAAATCACGGAAGTACAACAAGTGTAGTTCAGAGTGTCTGCTTCAAATTGGTTCTGCGGATCGCTCCTTTTATACATGGTTTTCCCATAGAGTTACATTGAACAAAAAAGTTTATGACCCGGTTCCCACAATTATCCCCCAGAGGGGTCGCTTTGGTCACTTTAATACACACAAGGCCCGGAACATAAGTGCGGAAACATTTGGCGGTTCCCAACTGTAAAAACCCATCTTCCCAACCTTAGTGCATTCCAATCGGCAATAAAACAGATCAAAATAGGAACAAGGACAGGTGTAGAGGAAGACGGAGACAGTGGGGAGATCGGAAAGGGTGTAAAAGGGAGGTATCGAGAAACACGAGATACAGGCATCAAAGGGACGTGCCTAATGAGATGCACGGCTAAGACAATAAACCGGCACGGCGGGATGAGCCTCGAGCGGGGCCATCTGCCTTACAGTATCATCCCCCTCATCATAAAGACACTTACAAAGGACATGTGTCTTCCGCAAATATCTTGGGAGTCCCAGGGTCGCGAAGCGGACAGCGTCCGTTCGCTGGCTACTTGAGGGCAAGAGACAAAATGGATGCCGTATCTAAGATGGAACCCGTGGGTACAGATAGAAATACCCACGTAACAGACAAACGGTTTAGGTTAGCGCAGCAAAACTGCGTACACCCACTAAACTCGTCATTTGCGGTTCATAGATACCAGACTCGACCATATTCGTGCGAGTCGAAAACACCACTTACAATTGTCACGGAACCTCAGACGCTCCTTTTGCCCTCATGTAGGCAAGCACTAGTCGGAATCATACTCGATATTCATCAGACCATCTAGATGTTGCTGTAGCATAGCTCTGTCCAACCGAGTCCCCTTGGTAACAGGCGGCTGTCTCATACACGTTGTAGCACAGAGGCCACATAAGGCAGGACCGCACTGCACACAAAGGCAACACGTGAACAGGAACGCCACGACAACTCCGATGATCATCAGAATCTTCCAACCCCAAGTCGACATCAGGCCCCAAAACCACCCAAGTAACGTCCAATCCCCTACATCCACGTGTATGGATTCGGAGATCTTATGCAACTTCGAGATGGCTTGATAAACGGTCGGAGCATTATCAGGAATGAAAATACAGCAGCTCGAATGGATCACCTTACATACCCCACCACGATCTGCTAAGATCACGTCTAAAACCATACGGTTTTGTAACGTCATAAGTCTATTCGCCTGAAGTTCTGTGGTGATATTACCAAGGGCACTGGCAGTAATGTTAGCTGTCGATTCCACCACTCGAGTCAACTGTCTCAGGTTCCTACTATTAACCATAGGTCCCCAAAACGGGAGAAAACCCTTGAAAAAGTCTCCTGCCTCTTGACTGGCAGTGTCCTCTTCGCTAATTACGCCTCTCACAACTCTAGTCTTGTGATAATCTGCATCTACAGTAAACGTCGGAGGCAACAAATTTGCGATAAAACATGAGCCCATAAAGTCAGAGGGCAACCATGCATATGCACGATCATGCCAGATAAAGTATGTACCCTTGGCAGCCAGAAACACAGGGGACGAGACCATCGGCAGAATGTAATTTTCAGTGCAAGCACTCTCTCCAAGTCGGGCTTTCGATCTTCGGCCACGACCTATGAGACAAAAATTACCAATGTGGGGTACGACCCATATCGGAGGTGAGCTTTTGAGCTGTTTTTCACTAGTGAACACACTATACTCGCCTCTACTCAGGACCCTGTAGGCTTGTACCTCTTCTTCAGGAATAAGCGAGGGATCATAGATATCACTATCTAAATCCTCTATTGCTATAGACAAAGGTTTTTGATACGAGGTAGGACCAGAGTAGGGGGAACGTGGTTCTCGAATGGGGTGGAAACCTAGTGCGCTTCGAAACATTGTTTGAAATGCTCGAGCAGACCCTTGGGAACTATACGGCAACACCAGATATGGGATTCCCTTATCCGTAGTATGTGGCATCAACCCACACACCCAACAATTAGTAGTGTTAACCACTAACTGATGCTGATGGAGGAGCTGAATAAAGGAATTGTTGCGAAATTCTGCACGTCTAGCCTGCTCGTGTTCAGGTAAGATATGAAAAGAATGAGGAGAAGCAGTGGAGGTAAGTTTAGGGTCAGGGGTAGGAGTAGGTGTAGCAGAAGGTAAGAAGTATGACATTGTGTAATACACCCCACCCACCATTAATGCAGAAACAGTCAAAAATAATACGAATATTTGAAACATAAAACATTTGGTACGACTAAGTTGCTGCAGCTTGAATCTTTGAGCTTGAGCTTCTTCCAAATCCATCAACTTCGAAAATGCCATTCCCTACGACCGTCCGCAACGTTTCTTGACGCACTTCGTTCTGTGTAGCAGTAGTCAATCCCTAGGAGTTCCCAGGAACCGACGGTCTTTAACCTAGCGTCAAGACCTACTAACCAGAAGGAAATACGCGCGCGGCCCTACGGCCTTTATTTCACAAATATATATATATACGAAAACAATGTTTCTCAGCTGTGGAAGCAAAAGGTGTAAGGAACGAAACTCAATGAATATATAAAAATAATCACAATAATACGAATGTTCAAACTGATCGTGGAAAACGGGATAATACAATTGTCAAGGGACAGAACAGGATCTTTTATTAGTCTCTGGTGCTAGATCGCAAAAAGTATCGGGTTTTCCCAGGACGTGTCTGTTCGTCAAACAAAGGATCCGTTGAAGAGACAGCGTCCTGTTGATCAGTTGAATGTTCTGGTCTTGAGTCTTTTGATGACAAATGTTCAACAGTGTCTTTCTGCTGCACTGAGGATTCCCCGACAGGTTGTGCGTCGCTAAAAGGTACAAAAGCCGGCAATCCTTCGGTTTCAGTTGATGCAATGCCTTTCCTCACCCACGGGTCTGCCGGCAAAGGGATAGGGACTTTTTTGGTGTGGGTGGCGTGCACCCAGTTTTTCCGTCCCTCAAGACGAACAGCAGTCCTCGTGGCAAGGAGAACCTGGTAGGGTCCAGTGAACCTCGGATCCAAATTGTTCTTGCGCGAAAAGTTGCGCGTCACCACCCAATCTCCGGGCTGGAGCTGGTGGCCTGGACCCTCCGTCTGCGTCGGCAGTGCGTCGTGAACCTGTTGGTGAATTAACCTCAGTTTAGCAGTCAAGTCATGAAGATAATCAATCAACATTGGATATTCAAGATCACAGAACATACCTGGCCTAGGAACCCCCCAAACATTCGCAGGACGACCGAACACTATTTCATAGGGACTAAGCCCTACTCGGGAGTGTACAGTCGCCCTAGTTGACAATAATGCTAAGGGTAAAGCGTCAGGCCACGAAAGACCAGTCGTAGCCTGAATCTTTGCTAGTTTCAGTTTAAGGGTGCCATTATACCCCTCAACCAAACCAGCTGACTGGGGATGATTGGCACTATGGAATTTCTGATTAATTCCAAGGCCCTTACACACACTCTTCATCACGCTCCCCACAAACTCACTTCCGTTATCTGACCACACGACTCTAGGCATTCCGTACCGAGGAAAGTATTCCTTCAGTAGGATTTTCGCAGTAGACAAAGCAGTATTGTCTTTGAGAGGATAGGCCTCGATCCATCGGGAGAATGCGCAAACCACAACTAAAACGTACTTCAGGTTATTGCATCGCTCCATATGGATGAAGTCCAATTGAATCACCTCAAAGGGACATGAAGGGGGAGCAAAACTGCCAGGAGGAGTTGGGGTTCCCTTGCCAGGATTGTACAACATGCACACCATACAGTTCTTGACCAAACGTTCAGCACATTTCGTGATACCATCATTCTTCCACACCGGGGACAGCAGCTTACAAATACCTTTCGCGCTAATATGTGCTAACCCATGCGCCATTGTCACAACGGCCAGCACATACGCATCAGGCAACAACCATCTTTTCTGATCCGACAAATCAATCCAACAACCATTCGCATCCAACTTTCCCGTACTTTCTTTCCACTTCGTCTTTTCAGTCTCGGTGGCCTCTTTCTGAATTTCTTTCACACTCTCAATAGTGTCTTCGCACATACTCGACTCTATAGGCCACCTAACCGAACTCGTCACATACATTCGAGTGCTAAGGTTCCGGGCAGTCTCCTTAGCTATCTCATCCGCAAACACATTACCACGACCAACATCATCCGTCACCTTTCGATGCGCACTACATTTAACAATTGCTACCTGCTTAGGCAACGTAAGTGCATCCAAAAGATCATTCACAAGCTGGCCATGCTGAATCTTCGTACCATGCGATGTCAGAAAACCTCTCTCTCTCCACAACCGTCCAAAGCTATGGGCGACACCAAAAGCATATTGGCTGTCGGTAAACACATTCACACGTTTCCCTTTTGCTAACACACACGCTCTAGTGAGAGCGATCAGCTCTGCAGCTTGGGCAGAATTCTGATTCAATCTTGCAGTCTCAACAACAGTATTCAACGTTACAACAGCATAAGCAGTAGTCACATCGCCATTTGGCAACTTGAAACATGAACCATCCACATACAGCGTTCCATCTGGGTCTTCCAATGGGGTGTTTTTAAGGTCCACTCGACCTTTTGTTTCCTCCTCTGTCCTCAAATAACAATCGTGTTCTGTTATTTCATCTGACTCTGAGCTAATCGGTAACAAAGTTGCCGGGTTCAGGACATTACAACGTTTTATTTGAATGTGGCTTGCCAACAGCGTCAACTCGTACCCAGACAACCTCGCACTCGTCAAGTGCTGAGTTTTTGTACGATTCAAAAGAGTGTCGACTGCATGCGGAACCATCACCGTAAGCATATTATCCATGACCAATCCTGCTGATTGTTGGATGGAGACCGCAGCTGCCGCTGTTGCTCTCAAGCAACTCGGCAATGCTCTAGCTACTGGGTCCAAGGTCGAGGAAAAATATGCACATGGACGTTGCTTACCACCAAAAGGTTGCGTTAAGACACTCAAAGCACAACCTTCTCTCTCGTGAACATATAACGTGAATGGCTTACTGTAGTCAGGAGTACCTAACACAGGAGCCGAACACAATGAATCACGTAATTCAGAAAAACTTTTCTGACATTCTTCCGTCCATGGTAAAGGAGTCGAAACATCCTTGCACGTAAGAGCCACTAATGGTTTCGCTAGCAATGAAAAGTTAGGAATCCATTGCCTGCAGTACGACGTGATACCTAGAAAGGCACGCACATCTCTTTGGGTTTTTGGCACAGCCATTCGTGCAATTGCTGCAATTCTCTCTGGGGTCAACCGCCTTCCCTCCTTTGACAATAAGTGACCTAGATAGGTTACTTCTTGACAACAATATTGGAGTTTAGAAGGTGACACCTTGTGATTTAACTCGCAGAGATGTTGCAGCAACGACACCGTAGCAATTTTGCAAACGTCCTGAGTATCTGCAGCCACCAATAGGTCATCGACGTATTGGATTAAGGCCGCACCAGCCGGTAACGTAAACGCATCCAGTTGACCCTTCAAGGCTTGACTGTAAATCGATGGACTTTCACAGTAGCCCTGAGGAGCGCGTTTAAACCGGAAGCTACGTCCACCGAGAGAGAAACCAAAAAGGTCCCTGCTCTCCTCTGCAATCGGGATGCTGAAGAACGCATTCTTCAAGTCAATCACCGAAAACCACGATGCAGAACCTGGAATCAGAGTCAGTAGCGCCGTGATGTCAGGCACAACGGGGAACTGAGGAATCACAATTTTATTCACCTCCCGTAAATCGATAACAAAACGATAAACGGGTGGTTTCGAAGGATCAGTACGTTTAAGAATGGGCAGTACAGGGCTGTTGCACACGTTTCCCCGAGTCTCTTCAATAACGTCTTTCTCGATCAAATCATAGATGATCGCTAACAATGCTCGTTCACCATCAAGAGAGATCCGATACTGGGGAATACGTGGCAATCGCACATTAGATTTCAACTGAACAACATAAGGGGAGATGTCAAGCAGGCCCACATCATTGGGACCCGTTGCCCACAAAGACGCTGGAAGAGAACTCAATTCCGGTGGAAGCTTATCGAGAGACAAATACATAGGAGAGACAACCCTCTCTCCTAACGTAAGCTTTACACCCGCAGGAGAACAATACAGAGTTGCATGCAAACGTTTAAGCAAATCCAGGCCCAAAAGATTTTCACCACAACCAGTAGTCAAAATCAACGGAGCTTTTAGCTCACGAGGCCCAATTGTAAGGGGCAAAGGGCGCGAAACTGGATTGCTAACGGGGGCGCCAGAGAATCCAACGGAAACATTTGTTAAGCCAGACAAAGGTGCGCCAGGGAGTTTCGAATGCTTAATGGAACTTTTCGCTGCACCAGTGTCCAACAGAAAAGGCTCAACGACGCCCGATGTAGCAACTGCGACGTAAGGCCCTCTCTGATCAACCGGAACTGATACCACTCCCTCTCCTTGTCTTTGGCTGTCCTAGTAATTACCGTCGTCAGTTCCCTGATCGACGTAATAATCGTCTACATTGTACTGCGCAGATCGTCCTTGCGATGACCCACGCTGATCAAAACAGTTGTTAGAATTAGATGAATTATCAGAACGATCATTCTGAGCACCACGACCTCTACCACGTGATGCCTGCTGTGAACCACCCCGACCTCCTCTAGATGAATTACCACTATTACGATCGTTCAAAACAGGGCAATTGAATTTGATATGACCCTCCTGTCTACAATAGGCACATTGATTGTACCCTAACGACGATCTTTGGAAAGAGGAGTCATTACGAGATTGTGATCGGTTCGATTGCGGCTGCGATCTATTTTGTTGCGAAGTATTCTGATTCGAACGTGGAGGATATGCTTGCTGAAGCAACACTTTAGTTTTAAGCTCTTTCGTCTTTTTATCAGCGCGGTCGTTCTCTTCTTTCTCTCTGTTCTCATAATATTGTGCCGTGGCCAATATCTGAGCTGAAGTAGAAACGGCCCACGCACTCTCTGAATTCTTTAATTTATTGCTCAAATCGGGCAACAAGTTGGAAACAAATTTATCCACAAACAACCTTTGACCACCCTCAGTGCTCATATCCTGACCACTATGATCAATGAATGCCTCCTCAAACCTCGTAAAGAAGTCGGAGACACTCTCGTCCTTCTTCTGTTTACAAGCTGATAATTTGTCCCAATTTACCCTCATAGCTGGCATAAGAGTTTTCATTAACGTTATTATTCTTTGAGGGAGAGCAGCAATCAACTGGTCGGGTTTAGCACCACCAGTTTGTAACCCATCAGCCGCTATAATGGCCGTCCAATCACCACCTAATTCATTCGGATGATTTTCCTGACGAATCTTAGCCCATACCGGTTGCGGAACAACATTGCCAAACAACATATCAATATCGGCAAGATTCATTATCGTAGCATCTACGAGCTGCGATAATTCCTTGTAGTACCCTGCAGGATTTTTACGAGGGTCAGGCAGAGATTGCTTCACCTGTAACACTTCCGAGCGTTTCCATGGGAGATGTATCCACACTCTCTGGAAATGTGCCAATGTCGCAGGGTTAGCATTAGGATCAGCTGGCATCCATACCGGTGGAACTTCGCGCATAGGAAATTGACCAGATTCATCTGGCAGTCTTTCAACATCCTCAACAAACAAGGCTTGGGGTATAGGAGTGGGACGAAAAGATAGCAACCGCTCAACAGCACGTCGAACGTTGGTATCCACTATCAGTCCAGTTGAGAACTGAAGCTGTAGATCAGACAAAGCGGTCAGCACCTCGTCAGGTGCGTCGGCCGATATCTGATCGCGAAGGACCTTACACATTTCTTCGAACACAAATCTCTGGGTTGGTATATTAAATTGACAAAATGTGTCGAGTACGACACGTGGCGGATTTCGAAGAGGATGCATCATCCAACCCATCGCCATATTATATAGCGAAGCGCGTTCTCTGTTACCAGGAAGCTGACTACGTCTCTGAGGACCATCCGAACCAGCGGACCCAAGAACAGGTCCGAGCGAATGAAAGAAACTAGCCGCAAGAGGAGAATTACGACTACGAGTAGAGGGAGAAGTATAGGACACAGGACTAACAAGTGAAGGAGTAGAAACAGAAGCAACAACAGGAGTTAACAGAGCAGGTGCAGTAGCGGGAGCAGGAGTATGTGGAAGCGGAGGAGCAGTAGGGATAGCGACAGGCAAAGGAGCAGGAACAGTCGGAAGAATAGGTGCAGGAACAGGTACAGGGAGAAGCACAGGAGCTGTGGTACCCTGTACATACGGAGGTGGCGACTTCATAAAATAGGACATTAAAGGATCCTCAACTGGTTCTTCCATCTTATCCGACTCCGTAGGCAAAGCAGGATAGCATTTATCTATGGACATACGCTGTAGCCTATCAAACACTTCCTTTTCCTTAACCTCCTTATCACGCTGAAACTGCTCTGCTTTCTTTACAATGGTAGCAACATTATCTCGCTGATTTCGTTTAGTCTGTCTGATTTCTTTCTGTTTGGCTTCTTTACGCCACAACCGAAAGGCATCAAACATGGCCGGCCTTGACTTTTTCGCAAATAATTTAGCCTCTAGGTTATCTAAAATCGGGGTTTCAAAGCTACCATGAGGTGGCCAACTAAGGACACCGTCTTTCTTCGTATAGCGGATCCAGTAATCATTAAAAGTAATCGGGCCTAGCCCATGTTTACTGTATAATTCATAAGTCAGAGTTCCAACCGGAGGTATCGGACACGAGTCCTCCAGTCGGGAATCCATACCACAAGGTCTGAAACAACTAAACAAAGTACTGCGACTAGGCATCTTGCACACTAGCCGAGTTTCACAAACTTCAAGGGTTACGGGATTTACCAAGTCCCAGCAAAGAGCAAAAACCCTCGGTTTTTGGCGGCTGCAGTCGTCAAACAATACAACAAAGGACCAAGAACTACAAATGCAATGGAACCATGCAACCACTAAGCAACCACAACCAAGAACTCTGGGAGCGACCCACAAATACTTAACTCAAAGATCGATGGCGTTACCAGGAAGGCCCGTCAATCGTCTCGCTCTACCAAGGTCTACGCCAGGCGCCAAAACAGGTCTACAGTCAGGGCAGCAGTCCGTCGCAGCCGTCCGGAGGCGGGAATCTTCGCGGGAAAAGTCTTCGGGCCACTTATTTCGACAACAGGATCGATGAAGCGGAGTGCACCTTCCCTCGGAGATTTCACACGAAGTTCCTCACGATCGTCGGGCTTGGACCGGTACCACTGATGCAGCCCCACGTTGGGCGCCAACTGAAGGACTGGGTTATTTAGAACCCAGCGGTGCCAGGGCACAACACCTGAAACCTTCGTGGGTAACCTGCTCCGGCGTACGAATCACAGAGACACGGGACACTTCCTTCGGCGTCAAAGATTCAAGGTTTATTTGCTGCAGGGAAACACAGAAATCACGGAAGTACAACAAGTGTAGTTCAGAGTGTCTGCTTCAAATTGGTTCTGCGGATCGCTCCTTTTATACATGGTTTTCCCATAGAGTTACATTGAACAAAAAAGTTTATGACCCGGTTCCCACAATTATCCCCCAGAGGGGTCGCTTTGGTCACTTTAATACACACAAGGCCCGGAACATAAGTGCGGAAACATTTGGCGGTTCCCAACTGTAAAAACCCATCTTCCCAACCTTAGTGCATTCCAATCGGCAATAAAACAGATCAAAATAGGAACAAGGACAGGTGTAGAGGAAGACGGAGACAGTGGGGAGATCGGAAAGGGTGTAAAAGGGAGGTATCGAGAAACACGAGATACAGGCATCAAAGGGACGCGCCTAATGAGATGCACGGCTAAGACAATAAACCGGCACAGCGGGATGAGCCTCGAGCGGGGCCATCTGCCTTACAGTATCATCCCCCTCATCATAAAGACACTTACAAAGGACATGTGTCTTCCGCAAATATCTTGGGAGTCCCAGGGTCGCGAAGCGGACAGCGTCCGTTCGCTGGCTACTTGAGGGCAAGAGACAAAATGGATGCCGTATCTAAGATGGAACCCGTGGGTACAGATAGAAATACCCACGTAACAGACAAACGGTTTAGGTTAGCGCAGCGAAACTGCGTACACCCACTAAACTCGTCATTTGCGGTTCATAGATACCAGACTCGACCATATTCGTGCGAGTCGAAAACACCACTTACAATTGTCACGGAACCTCAACCCTGCTTCTAGGGAGGGTTGATAAGTGATTTTGTACAGAGATCATCCAGCCAAGCTGTGTTTGTGGCAAACTAGTAGATAATATGTCAAATTTACCAGTAATATTAAATGACATACTAAGGGCGGTTCAATCATCATTGGATACAAAACATAACACCAAAACTATGAGCAATACTGAGGCAATAAAATCTGATGTGGAAATTGGAAGCCAACACATAGTAAGAGATTCTACCCAAAACAGCTATGTAGAGGAAGATATAAGCAAGCTATGTAAAGAAAAATCTGACAATGAACCGGGTCAAAAAGAGGAAGCACAACACACAAAACCCAGACTAAAGTCAAGTTAACAAAAAGACAAAGAAAGCGCGCAAGGAAAGGGAGAGTTCAACTTAAATTCCAACCTTTAACAGATATTCATACCTATCCTATCTTTCATCATACCACTACTAGGAAAGAGAAACCAGCATCTAAAGTAATTGTTTCAAAACACATCGACACGCCCCCGGTCCAATCAAACCAGTCAAATGCTATGAATGGGACCAGCCTGAGTATAGAATCCTCACCCCTCCAAACCTCCTCACAACCAAACCAGATACAAGGGATTATACAACCAAAAAGTCAGATAAAGAAACAAAGAAAAACCCCAGGAACTAAGGATAAAGATAAGATTCAAGACAAGACTGATGAAAGGGTCTTAACTAAAGAAGCCAGTATACATCAGATAGTAACGATCCACGAGACAGACGAAACGCAATCACTCCAGGTCAAACCAGCAAACCTGGAAACAAGGTACCAAAATGGTCCAATCATCGTGGATACCAAACAAAATATAATAGATAAATATAATCAAAGTCAATCCATAAAAAGAGCAGATGAAAAGGTAAATAAAAGAACACCAATAAAAATCAATTTAAATGAAGATGGACGAACCTGCAGTATTTATCAAACAAACAAACAAACAAGGTGCACTCACTTACCACAAAACTTGAACATCGACAAAAATACGGACAGGATTAATGAACCAATCACCTACCTGAATAGAATAGACGGTTCATATGAAGATCTAATAATAAAAACACTGAGTCATAAATGTGGAAACAACACAAAATACAAACTTAGAAGAAGATACACAACCTAAAACGAGCTCACAATCACAAGCAGAAATAAATAATAAACTGGCATTTATACCGGAATACCAGACATCAGGGCCCCAAGATTTTCTGAATAGAGGTAATATAATGCGGCTATTAAGAGAAATCCCAGAACTGAACGACATAGAATCCCAAGATCTTTTGTCAGTAGAATTTAGGTGCACAAAAAATATGTCAGAGGTAGAAGAGTCCTTAACCACCTGGTCATCCAAAGACATAGTTGATAGAATACTTGAAATGAGTTTGTCATTTGAAGCCTGGGGCATAGCACTGAGGCGAGACGAACGGAAAAAATATCCATTTCCACTTTTAAATACCTTAACCATATGTAAAAAGAAAAAGGCAGAGGGGAACACCCAAAAATCATGTTTAAAATGAGTGTGTGCGGTATCTCCACAAAAAAACATAACACAAAGTAGACACGAAAATGCAGTGGCGCAAGGAGGCGCTCATGAACAGATAACTGATTGGACCTGGGTGGCATCGGCTTTGAGCAATAAATGCTCCTAACATGACGAGTCATTTAAAAAAAGATACAATATTACATCCACGGATAATAGCTGATAATCAAAAGGAATCCATTGCTGCAAACCCACACACGATCAGCCTCTGTTCCTGGAACGTCCACGGTTTCAATAGTATGTGTCATGACCACGAAACCGCAAACTTCTTGGATCAACATGACTTAATACTGTTACAAGAAACCTAGAACCTGCACCAAATCTCCATCCCGGTCTATATCGAATTTCACGTCCTCGCCGAAAAACTCTCTAACTTTGGTCACCCTAGAGGAGGCTTATCAATGTATATCGCCCAACAATACAGATGGCATACGGAAGAAGTAGACACTGTGGTAAACTGGATACAAGTAATAAAACTTACAGAGAAGTTGGTCCCCGGTTCAGGTTCTTGCAATCTACTACTGCTCAACGTTTATGTTCATCCAAAAAGAAGAAGAAAAATGAAAAACTGATTACTCTACTAACCTTGATCAGGGCCTTGCAAATCACTCATGAGTCGTACTCCATGATTATATCAGGTGACTTTAATAGCAATCTAACAAAAGATGACAAAATAACTCAAGCTCTTGAAGAACTAGGCTTTTTATCCTAAATAAGAAAGGCAGTGGGGATAGTGGTATACCTATAACTTTTTTAAGCGGGTACCGAAAGTCAACAATAGACTTCACAATACTGAGCAACAACCTGTTATCGACGGTGAGTGCATTTTCAGTGGTGCAACGCGTGGAAAGTGACCATTTCCCTCTAATTACTAAAATGAAAATGTTGGTCACCAAGACGGAAAAACAAAACAGCGTCATCCAGCATACCAAAAAATTCAATCTACGCAAACTAAAATGGAGAGGAAAGGATATAAAACCAATAATGGAAAAATTCAAAAATGAACTGCTTAGTCTAACATCGGAAGAAAAAGAAAATCCGGTAAAAACATGGGAACATCTATGGGAAGCAGTAACAAGAAATCCCCCAAGTACAAATCAAAATTCAAGAAGATTCAATACTGGGAAAAAGCCTTGGTATACAATCACCCTGAGGGAAGAAAAAAGAAAAATCGCACGAGAAGTCCGCAAGCAGGCATTATTGATAAAAAGTGGAATAAAACCAAATAAATCAAAATTGAAAGTCATGCGAAAAAAATATAAGATCATGCTAAGTAGCGCAAAAACACTGTACCAAGAGGAAATGTGGACAAACTTACTAATCGCTGGTAAACACAAAAACGCCATAACATTTTTGGGAATTATCAACAAATTGACAAGGGGGCAGGTATCGGAGAAAGTACATGGACCCAGCATGTTGAAAACATGTTCAGCGACAGGACGGGAGGTGAAAAAAGGCACTGTAAACCGGAGTGCAAAGTATGCACTAGAAACTCCGAACATGCAGAAACTATCCTAGGAAAAGGAGTTAATCCACCAGAAGATAAGATGAAGCAATCGTTGGGTAGTGGAAACGAGAACAAACCTGAAAACTCACAGTCTAGCAAATCAGAAAAACTAGTGAACGCCGTGACCCACACCCTAGGAACAACAGACCAGCTCAAAGCCATAATAAATCGCCTGAAAAAAGAGGGTGCAGCAGGTCCAAATGGGCTTCCAAACTCTATCTTTAAATATTCACCTGAATTTTGGGCAGAATACTTAACACCACTATTTAATTCAATCTACAATCAGAACAAACCGCCAAGATCCTGGAATGGGAGCATAATTCACCCCATTTTCAAACAAGGGGATCACAACGAGCCGGGGAACTACAGGCTGATATCGCTAATGGATGTCGAGGCAAAATTATACGGATCATGCCTACTATCACTCCTTCAGGACTGGATGGAAGATACGAACATAATACCAATGTTCCAAACTAGTTTCCGGCCAAGGACAGGTACACTAACAAACTTGATAACCCTGGTGCACTTGAAAGAAAAAGCTGAAAAAAGGAAGACGAGACTGTATGCTTGCTTTATAGACCTGCGAGCAGCCTTTGACAAAGTGAACAGAACCCGGCTATGGGAAAAACTAAGATCATGGGGTATCCCGAAGAAGCTATTGGTGGCTATTATAGTCCTGTACAGCAACACCTGGACTTGATTAAAACTGTGAGACGGTAGCAGCTTAACGGTCGAAATAAGAACACAACAGGGCTTAAAACAAGGCTGTGTACTGGCCCCAAGTTTATTCAACCTGTACATGGCAGATATTGTTAATCACATGGAGGTCGGGGAATGCCACCCACCCCACATGTCAAAAATCCCTATCCCTTTCCTGCAGTATGCAGATGACGTTGTTCTGAGTCAAACACCAATAGGCCTGCAAAGATCGATCAACAATTTGACAACTTATTTGGAACACGAATGTTTGCAACTGAATAAAGACAAAACTAAAGTTGTCCGCATTGTGGATCCAAAAAAGCCAATATTCAAATGGAATGCATATAGTTCCCCAATAAAGGAGGAAACATCATACAAGTACTTAGGTTTGAAATTGGGGCGAGGGCCGACGAACAAAGAACATAAAATCGAGCTAAAAGCTAAAGCACAGTCTTTGATCTACGCATACCGGCAATTACAAAAAAAATTAAGCTGTCCAAATTATACACACCTGCTGAAAGTGATAAAAACACAAACCCTACCATCCTTGTCATACGCACTGGCCACCTGGTGTGGCAAAGAAGCAGGGCTGTTAAACAGCCTACAAACAAAAGTATACAAGGTAGTTTTAAACCTTCCAAAATCGTCGGCACCGGCGCAGGTTAGTCTAGAATTTGGACTTCTAAATCAGAAGTTTCGCAGTATGGGAACCTTTGTGAAACTCTGCCATAAAATACGCATGTCGGAAGACAACTCATTGGACAACCTGTGCTGGAAAGAAATTGACACCCAGCAAAAACAGCACGTTCCAAACAGTTGGGGAGGCTATCTGTCTCAATCCCTGACCTGTATAGGAATTGAAGAAACTTGGAACACGAGGCCAGATAGACACACTTTTGACAAAATTGCAAACAACACGGTCAAATGGGAATCCTACCTTGAAGACAAAATAAATACCGCAAAAGGACGACACGGGTGGACCGTGATAAATTCATATTCCGGGATAAAACCACAGACCTACCTAGAAAGCCACTTTAACAGTTCCCTAAAACAAAGATACATAAAACATCGACTAGGACTACAGTTCTCAAAGGACTTGTTATCATCCTGGAAAAATTGTCACACCGACCCCCATTGTCGTTTATGTGGATACCGAAATGAAACATTAACGCACTTACTATGTGTGTGCAAGGCGCTTAAGGACTTGAGGAGACGGCTTTTAAAGAACATTTTTAACAAATTGAACATTCGGACTTGTAGGCAATCCGTAATCCGATGGCTAGATGGATCATGTCCTATGTTGGCCTGCAGGGGGGTCAAATATATGATGAAAGCCCAATCTCTCTTACAGCATGCTGACCTTGGAATCACACCACCAAACTGAAATATATGACATTTACCTTGTCATTTGACAAACAGTTCTATTTGTCAATATTTTAACACATGTTTTATGTCCTATGATGATCTAAATGCATTTTGTAATAATTTTAATAATTTTATACAATAAAAAATTGACTTGACTTGATGTACATAAAACTCATTTGAACATGTGTACCACCTTCTTTTGAGCCCCTGTGCGGGTATAAAAGGTCCATGTGCCTTTCATGCGGGGTGCTACTTCATGCATTGCCTAAGGGTACTGTGTGACTGTGGTACCATCTCAAGAGGTCTTAATAAATTTGTCTTTTCTATTCCAGTTTCCGTGCCAACTCCACTTCTATGATTTAGGGCTTTAAGCGGCGCAATTAGGCCTTGCTGAAACTCGATACTACAAAGTGGAGCATCCAACGTGGGGCTCATCTGCGACTTGGATGCCCGAAGGACTGGTCGAAACGAAGGATTGGAAACTCGCTCTGGACGTGATCACTGCTGGAGGAGACCCGAGTCTTGGCATCGACGGCGTTTTTCCTTTCTTTCTGATCTGACCATCCAGGTGGTGCCGGTCCTCGACTGAGATCTCTTCTGTTGATTCGCCGTGCAGAGACCGTTTGGTGGATTTGAATAACTTGGCAGTTGGAATCTGGACACTAACAGGATTGGTATGTAAAGCCTTGGATTGGTAAGGTAGTTTAGCAACACTTATTGCGGCTCTTTATATGCGTTAGCTAACATTTGATTTTGTTTGGAAAAACTATATATAAATTGCAATTTATATAGGCAGGTAATGAGGAGATTTTTCTCTGTCATATTTGTTTTGAACGGCGCAACGTATGTAGATACTTTAAGCTCCACTTTGATTATAATATTGCATATTTTGCCTTATTTTTGGCATGCTTGTTTTCAGCGCACTTCGTAGGATGTGTTGCTTTTGTAACGGTACCAGTTTGAAACTCGACGAAGCTCAACCAGCTCCCTCAAAGTGGACGCCTAATAAGGATATGTATGTAAAGTATGGTCTTTCTTCCATAATGTACAGTGCATTATGGAATAAATACACTAAAAAGGATCCTGAGTTGCGTTGGCCTATGCATAGGTCCTTTGATTTACGAAAGATTCAGTATGTGGAGCAGTGTGTGTTTCAGCGAAAGTCTAGGCAAGATATGTTTGATTGTGTACGAATGTGGGAGAAAGCGGTGCGTGAGCGAATGAAGCGTGAGCAAGCCTTAATTGAAAAAGAACAGCATAAAACCATTCACGCGAAAGCCTGAGAGTTAAAAGACAAGGAAATGAAAGAATTAAAAGAAAGAGAGGAAAGGGAGCGAAATTTACAGGTAACTGGCCAGTACGCTGTTAGGCAACCCCTTTGTCCTATTCTTAATAAGCAGCAAGACGATTTCTTGAGATCGTTCTCCATCCCCGTATATTTTCCCTTCTTCTCCTGATAAGTGCGATGAAAAATCTCCTGAAGATCGGGATAAAGCGCGAGACACTCGTTCAATGATTCCTGCTGCGCGCTCTGCTGACCTTAGATTTGCTGCTCTTAATACAGCCGCTGCCCCCGACCTCTTAGAGGATATGAAAAACTGGCCGGAGAAGGAGCAAGTATATTTTACGGAAGCATTTGCTGGAGAAGTTATTGAACGGTTTAAGAAAATTACAGGAGAACTTGAGCCTATCCATGTGACACAGGATTATAAGAACATGCGTGATGGTCTTTTTCTCTTTTCCCAGGTAGCTGACTCAATCAGGCGTTTGGTTAAAATACGTGCTTAGGCAGCTCGACTGCGACAGGAGAAAAAGGCAGCGGACGCAGCTGCGCATACATCTCAGACCGGCACAGCGCAAGCCTCTATCTTCGGATCAGATAAGACTATGATAGTTCATGCGAAACCTATGCGGGAAGCCGCATCCTTGTATATTCCTCCTAAAGGGGAGGGAACAGACGAGGATAAAGCTTCTGCTGATGCTAAGGGTTATTTTGTTTAGAATTGGGTTTATACTCCTTGGAATAGAGCGGATGTTATGACTGCATTGCCTGATCCATGTAAAAATCCAGCAGCCTATTATGAGGAAGTTGAGGGTGCTATTAGTTCTTGTACTATGACACTGCCTGATATTGATTTGTTTTTTGGATTGATTTTACCCCCTGATATGTGGAGAACTATTCGTAAAGTCGATGATAATGTAACTTTTGGAGCATTATGGAAAGATATAGAATTAGCAGATTCGGAAAGGGAACCCGCACAGAAACCATGTCGGCTAATTCAAGATCCTCCAGCAGCTATATTAGTTAAATTAAAAACGATTATTCCCTCTAAAAAGATAGACAGGACTATATTAGCATCATGTAAACAAAAGGTAGATGAGTCAGTGTCAGACTTTTTTACTCGTTTTGAAGAAGCATTTCATGATTTTAGTGGCCAGTCATTAACAAATGATAAAGGCAGACATTTGTTCGTTGATAAATATGTTGCCAACTTGCGGCCATAAATAGCCAGTCGCTTAAAAGCTAGTGAGAGTTCCTGGACTACCTCCACTCCGGTTTCTCTTTTAACCATGGCTCAGTGTTATGAATGCCAGGAGCTAGAAGCAAAGGGTAATGAGGATAAAAAGACTAAAGATTTGAAAACGAAAGTTATG
This sequence comes from Lissotriton vulgaris, assembly GCF_964263255.1. Classification (NCBI taxonomy): domain Eukaryota; kingdom Metazoa; phylum Chordata; class Amphibia; order Caudata; family Salamandridae; genus Lissotriton; species Lissotriton vulgaris. The sequence goes on from NW_028249604.1 coordinate 160,846, forward strand.
ATGGCTCAAGCTTATGGTCCACCTTTTAGAGGCAATGATAGAGGTAGACGTGGATCCTATGGTTTGTCTTTCACTCATTCTAATTTATCAGTTGACCAGTGTGAGTATTGTAAACAGTTCGGACACTGGCTTTCTGATTGTCCGGTATTACGCGCCCAGCAAAATCAACGCAGACAAGGACAAATGAGAAATCGTTCAGGATATTCAGGGCCTAGAGGGAGCACAAATGATCGTGCTAGGTTTGACTCGAATGAACGAAGGCAGAATGAGTTTAACACCTTTGATAGGCGAAAACCAATATCAAATATCTGATTGCGCGCCATCGGATTTTCATGATTCTGCTTATGCATAGGATTGCCTAGGATGGGGTAAGGAATCGGTTGAAGTTCCAGTAGATCAGACGGGTCCCTATATTACAGCACATGTTTTGGGTTCTACTGATCGGTTTCTGGTTGATACACGAGCTACTCGTAGCGCCTTGACAAAACAATTGGTTCCAAGGGCTCCCCTGTCTGGCTCAACCATTACATCGATAGGGTTCGATGGAACGCCCTCCCATAGCCCATTGTCACAACCCCTTGCATTCCATGTTGACAAGTTTACTGTTCCATGCCCGTTTTTTCTTTCACCGAACACGCCAGACAATATTGTGGGTCTTGATATGCTCAAGTATTTCAGAGCTGCAATACGGTGTGCTCCCGAAGGAGTGTGTGTTATTCTGAATGAGAATTACCCTGTGCCTGAAAGATCTTGTCTTCTTAAAGAAGATACTGCATTAGCTTCACTCCCGACTGTTTTGTGGGCTACTTTGGACACTGATGTAGGAAAGATGATTATTCCACCAGTGCACATTAGTGTCAAGGAGGGTGCTTTATTACCGTGTTTGTCTCAGTATAGGATTTCACAAGAGGGTGAAGAAGCACTCCTACATATTGTTCGTCATTTGATTGAAGTTGGGGTTGTGGAGGAAGTCCATTACAATGTTTGTAATAGCCCGATTCTTCCTATTTTGAAAAAAGATACTGATACTAGGATTTATAGGTTTATTATCGATTTACGGGAAGTAAATAAGATAATGGTACCACAATATCCTGTGGTTTCTGATATTACAACATTACTTACTTTGGTTTCCCCTACAGCGACCACGTTCTCTGTGATAGACTTAAAGAACGCTTTCTTTTCGATCCCTACTCATCCTGATAGTCGATATTTGTTCGGCTTCACTTTGAATAATCGATCGTATAGATTTTGCAGGATTCCTCAAGGCTATACAGAGAGTCCAAGTATTTACAGTCAAGCACTGAAAAGGCAACTTGATTCTTTTGATTTACCGAAAGGAGTAGCCCTCATACAATATGTTGATGACATCTTGTTGGCAGCCGATACGCCTGAATTGTGTGAAGAAAGTACTTTGTCTTTGCTTTCTTTTCTTGCTACGCACGATCACAAAGTGTCACAAAAAAAATTACAATATTGTAGACCGAAGGTGACCTACTTAGGACACCTTCTGTCTAAGGAGGATCGTGCATTGACACCAGATCGTAGTCAAGCAATTTAGACACACCAGTACCTTCCACTAAGAAAGATGTTTGTGCCTTTATTGGTTTGACTTCATTTAGTAGCCAGTGGATATTAGGATTTTCACACATTGTTAAACCCTTGCTAGCACTTTTGACTAAAGACCCTCCCATGCCCCTCCCATGGACAGATGAATGTGAAAATGCTTTTCAGCAGTTACGCCAAGCTCTTTGTTCTGCACCAGTGTTAGGTACTCCAGATTACACGAAGGCCTTTACACTCTATGTGCATGAGAAAGATGGATGTGCATTGTCAGTTTTGGTACAGACTCACGGCGATAAGCAGTGTCCTTGTGCATACTTTTCAGCGGTCCTTGATCCTGTTGATCGAGGATTGCCTGGATGTTTTCGTGCAGTGGCTGCAGCAGCTGTGTCTATACGTCAGCGTGAAGGGATAGTTTTGTCACATAAACTGTATTAGTACCCCATGCAGTAGATGTACTCCTGAATCAGACTAGGACACAACATCTAACTAGTGCCCGTCTGACAGGATATGAACTGACATTATTAGCGCCTCATATTACTTTGAAGAGGTGTGCCACGTTAAATCCAGCCACTTTGTTGCCATACTCTGCGGCTCAGTCCCAATAAAAGGAGCCTCATGATTGCATTTTCCTTACTGAGGAACAGAGAAAGGGTCGCACTGATTTGCAAGACACGCCCCTTTCAGATGTCGATGGGGAACTGTGGGTTGATGGGTCCTGTTTGAAGTTACCAGATGGCACGACCTCAGCCGCATATTTCATTACAACACTTGAGACAGTAGTGGAGACAGCTCACATACCACATAAGTCGGCTCAGGCAGCTGAACAAATAGCGCTGACACGAGCGTGTGAGCTTAGCACTGATTTATGTGTGAACATTTACACGGATAGCCGCTATGCTTTTGGAGTGGCCCATGATTTTGGCCTACTCTGGAAGGAGAGAGGTTTTCTAACATCACACAGGATGCAGATCATGCATGGAGATTTGGTGCAGAATCTTTTAACTGCACTAACATACCCAAAGAAGATAACGATTGTGAAGTGTAGCGCACACAAGAAAGTGACTGATTAAATAAGACAGGGTAATGTTTTTGCTGATCGCGTAGCTCGTGAGACTGCGATGCAGCGAAGCACCACTTCTATGTACGTTGTAAAATCTCAAGCTGAGCGATGGCATGATGCTAGAGAGGAAGTACTAGATATACAGAGATCTGCCTCGAAAGCAGAACTTGAGCAATGGCCCAAAGAAGGAGTGTTGAACGATGAGGGTAGTTAGCGTACTAAAGACATGGATAAGTGGAAATTACCTGCAGCCTATTTACAACCTATGCTTCAAATGGCACATGGGCTGGCACATGTTGGAGCTCTAGCAAAAATGAAATTGCTTACACGAGTTTGGGAGCATCCTGAGATTGCCAGCACTGCTAAGAGAGTAGTACAGTCTTGCTTGACCTGTTTACAATATAATCTTGGTAAAGGGACACAAACTCCTGCAGGAGGGTTTGCTACACCGACAGCACCTTTTGAGGTTTTGTAGATGGATTACATCCAACTTGAGCACTGCAACAATTTGAAGTATGTCTTAGTGGTGGTTTGTGCCTTTAGTAAATGGATATAGGCATACCCTAAGAAAGATAATACAGCGCTAACTACAGCTAAGGTGCTGTTGAAGGAGTATTTCCCGAGATTCTGTGTTTGTAAACTTTTGTGGAGTGACAACGGACCCCATTTTATTGGGCAAGTTGTTGAGTATGTCCTGAAAGGATTAGGGATCAAACAGAAATTCCATGCAGTTTTCCACCCACAGTCAGCAGGATTGGTGGAAAGGTACAGTGCTAATCTGAAGCTTAAATTAGCAAAAATTGTGGCTTCCACGTCTTTGAAGTGGCCGGATGCCTTACCTCTGGCATTGTTATCCATTAGATCGGTGCCACATTCACGATCTGGGCTCACACCTTATGAAGTGGTGTTTGGAAGGCCACGAACACTACCAACTGTTGGGTGTGTGGGTTGATGCCTGCCCACCAGAAAAAGGGAGGAACACCTTTTACTCCACTTCCCTTTTCTCACAATGGTTCTTGTCAAGCTTGGTATGCACTTTTGTTTGCATCTAGAAAACCTTCGGTAGGTGGGATTAACTTTCGTCTTAATGAAGTTTGTTATCAAGATAAGGATGGATATCCTCAAGCCAAAGGAACGAAATGTGACCGGGAAGACTACCAACCAGACAATGCTTCGTCACCATATGTCTTCACCAGAACACGGACAATTAAAATTGATGAACTCTTTGTGATTTCTGTCATTAGAGCAAAAGCAGACTTATAAGCAGACTTATGTATTAGTAGTGTGGGGACTTTTCTAGTAGGAAGTGGTGAATGCACTATCGTATTTGCAATTGAAGGTGCAAACAACAGTACATTTACTGCTTCTCACAATACCTATTTCATTTGTGGGAATAAAGGTTATTATCAGCTTCCCATGGGTTGGTCAGGAGTGTGCTACATATCTTTTCTGTTACCCCCTGTATTTTTGGCACCTGCATTATATCACAAGAATCTTGTATTGTACACTGATATTTCTATAAATAGAGTTAAGAGAACAATTAGTATAGATGAAGTGGACCAGACTGACACTACATTACAGCAATATGTTGATTTTAATCTAGGTTTGTTCTTCTTTGTGGGTGCTGCGTTAAACAGTTGAAAGATAAGGCGATTAACTCGAGTTGTAGAAGCTGTTGCCAATCAGACAGCAAAGGCGTTAGGAAATATTACAGCGGAGATCCGAATTGCAAGAATTTTTGCTCTTCAGAATAGAATGGTTTTAGATGTAATGTTAGCTGATCGAGGTGGTGCATGTCGTATTATCAGAAGTAGTTGTTATGTCTTTATCCCCGATAATTCGCCCTTAGTATATGTAAATTGCTGCAGAAATCCATCCAGAAACTGGTACATGGACATTTTCGAGTTGGATATGGTCTTTATTTACCTCTTGGGGTTGGAAGATATTGACTGCTCTATGCTTTGTAATTACAATATAATTTACGTGTTGTGTATGCCTACAATGTGGTCCTATGATTTGCTCCATTTGTATTTCTGCTTATACCCCTATTAAAAGAAATGCCTCTGAAATTAAAGCCAAACAGAAGGAAATTGTTGAAATGATGCGGATAGATGTGTACGATACATATTTAGATTATCCCTAATGAACAGCTATCTTCAGCTAAATGCTAAAAGGGTCATCTGTCGTAAATTGGCAGCGAGCGGGTTAGCATTTGCTGAAGCCAGTGAGTTTTCCGATATTGTCTTGCCAGTTTTTGGAAGCCATTTTGTATTTCTGTCAGCCATTCTGTATGCCATGTGCTACCTCGTGTTCACCATGTGCTTTGTCCTTCCTCTTTGTTAACTGCTTGTGTAATCTGCCTAGAAATAAGTTACATTTAGCTTCTGCCAATTACACGCATGCTCAGTCGAGCCACATCTGTTTCTGATCCATCACTGTTAGGAATGAGTTTACCCCAAGTGGACTTTTGTTGGCTCCTGCCACTAGTTGAACGTGTGTTCTCAAAATGTCCTTATATGTACATAAAACTCATTTGAACATGTGTACCGTCTTCTTTTGAGCCCCTGTGCGGGTATAAAAGGACCAGGTGCCTTCCATGCGGGGTGCTACTTCATGTATTGCCTAAGGGTACTGTGTGACTGTGGTACCACCTCATGAGGTCTTAATACATTTTCTATTACAGTTTCCGTGCAAACTTGACTTCTATGGTTTAGGGCTTTAAGCGGCGCAATTAGGCCTTGCTGAGAGTCGATACTACAGTGGGAGGAGTCGAATGGGCACCGAGCAGGTCATAAATTGTGTGCAGTGTTGGTTAGGCCACTCCCATTGGCCAAGGTCAAAGGACTGCAGTGGACTGAGCCTTGAGATAGCGTCATGCGGGACTTGCAAATCCCATACTGCCGCATTGCTGTGACCCTATGTGCTAGGAACCACCACTGGTAAAGTTGCTACTGTGAGAGTCCTAAGACTCGTAATCACCTGCACGATACATAGGTCGGGGAACTAGGGGAGCTGACCAAAGGAACTTGGCGGGAGGCTGGGTAGCCCCCAGAGAGGCTTCGATAGCCTCTCAGTTTTGTGCTATTCAACTAAAATATCTCCATTAAGTATACCTCATGAGGGTGAAGCTTCAAAAAAGGGGAGTTATTAATTTACAACTATGCCTGCAGTGCACTGCCTACGAGCAAGACTTTTTTAAAATATGGTCTGATCTTTCACTGTACTTGGTCCCTTCTTGGAGGGGTAGTTTACATTCCTGGGAAAGGTCCTGGGCTGGAGTCTCCCCAGAAATGCCAGGACTACTCTGCTACATATTACATATGATATAGGTGGCAATAGGCATAAAAGAGCACTCTTGGGACTGGGATTGGTATCGCCAAACGTGATATTACAAAATCCTGGAAAGATACAAAGGCACATTTGCTAGAGGGATAAAAGAGAGGGTTGGACGATTACCTTAGTCTGGAGTGATCCACATACATAGCTTGGGGCTGCCCTGAGAAGCATAGTAAGATATGGAGGGGGTTGGCCCTACACATGGGAATTCACACAAATCCTGAAGAAGAGGACCCTGGTTGTTTGATATGGATCTGCGTACATTTGAGCCTAGCGCTTCCTAGACAAGGAAGGAGGAGACATGAAGTGACCATAGGGGAATGACCCAAGCTGGAACTTCTGCACCATGTATATACGTGGCATATGCAGGAAAGTGCCCCTTTTTAACATGTCAACCTACTTTATGACCTAGTACTGATGCTTTACTTTTTAACTGAAAGTGCACTGGGTGCTTGCTAACCAGGCCCCCAATGCCAGTGCTCTTTCTCTTAAAGGACTTAACACCCCTGTAAGTCCCTAGTAAATGGTACCCATCGTACCCAGGATATGGGTACTAAAGAGGGTCCTGAAGGGGTGCAGTGTGTAATATGTCACCCTAAGGGACCCACAAACAAACAGCATGCAAACTGCCATTGCAAGCTGCATGAAATGGTGCAAACCATTTTGAAAACATAACATAACGCACTGCCTGTTTGCCATGCCCATGTACTCTGCATATGCTATATGTAAGTCCCCCTTACACCAGGCCCTAGAGGCCTAAGGCTGGATGCATTATATTATATGTGAGGGTACATCTGCATGAGCAGATAGGCCACTGTGATGTCTAGTTCCATTACTAGATATTACAAGGGATCAAGCAGTCATCTTAAACACATGTACTAGGCACTGGTCATTACGTGTTAGCCAGCTACATGATAGCTGCACTGAAACCAATGGTGCTTGGTATCAAACACCTTGTCTTAATACATCTGTACTGGTGCCAGTATTAGATTTATTATGACATGCACCCAAAGAGCACCTTCGTGGTGCCCCCTGAAAACTTACTAGTCCCCTGCTTTGCTGGCTGACTAGTATCATCCAGCCTGCCATCATAGATGTGTTTCTGACCCCCTGTAGGCGAGAACCCACACTCTCAGATGGTACAAACAGTGCCTGCTCCGGAGGAAAGTGCTCACACCTCCTGCATCCAGATGGCTAGTGAACTAGCATGTCAGGGCCAGAGGTTACAAAGCCTCTGCCAACTAAGATTTGCGACAACAGATTTCCCCAAGACCTGGGAAACACCACCCACTGCCCTGAGGCCCAATTGGCTCCACAGTAGGTGGGAAATCAGTTAGTCAGAAGCCATGTCACATGTTCATGCTAGGCACGCCCCTGAGGTGGGCCTCCTGAAGTGGACAGCCAAGGAAGGGTTTCCCCATTTTCAATTTGGTGTCTTTATGTTAGCCTGGAATTTCCCCTTAGTACTGGAATTTAAGGTACATCAAAGCGATAGTAGTGACCATAACCAGCTTCAATTGATGATAAAAGGGGGAAGGTTGGAACCCAGAGAAAATGCGATCCCACAAGAGGTGGATCACCCAATACGGGCGACAACAAGACTAACAGACGAGTACCAGGAAAAGTTAGTCATTTCAACTAAAGGTTGAATTAGTAAACTTTGAGAGGGAAAACTTGGAATGGTATGAGGAGAAAATAGCCCAAGTAGTCCAGTGCCTTAGGATAGAACTAAAAAAGGATAATGGAAAAGGGACAATAAACCGGGCTATTCCTCTGAAATGGTTTTCAATGGATTGCCAAAATAAAAAAGAGTGATAAGGACAGAAGCTAGAAGGCAAAAGAAAGAGTTTAACCAAGAGAGACAAAACCATATCACGAAATTGAAAGCCGAGCTCAAAAAGATGGTCTCCGACGCAAAAAGGGCCTATAAAGAGAAATGCTGGGGGGAGCTGTTAGAGTCAATTGAGGCTAAGAATTTGAGGCAGTTTTGGAAACAGATAAAATCAGCATCGGGATGATATGCGTCGTAAGTGAGGCAGCCTGGGATAAATATTTAAGGGAACTGTATGGAGCCCGAATATCCTCCGGAGATATACTATCCCAAGGTTGGCAGGAAATTTCAGAAGAATTCAAAATAGACTTTACGGAAGAGCGAGTGGAAGAAACTATTAAGAAGCTGAACTGATCCCGGGCCGCAGGCCCGGATAACCTCCCAGCGATAATATTAAAGTTTCAAACAAAGTGGTGGGCAAGATTTCTTTCTCAACTGTTTCAAGTAATTTTAACAGAAGGTAAAATGCCATCAAATTGGAAGGGTGCAATAATCAGACCAATCCACAAAAAAGGCAGTAGGGAGGAACCTCAAAACTATAGATTGATAAACCTTTTGGACATTGGGGAAAAGGTATTCTCAAAATTAGTCTTAAATAGGCTAAACGACTGGGTTGAGGAGTATTCAATAGTACCCATTGAACAGGGAGGTTTCAGAGAGGGACATTCCATAATAGACCATTGTTTCTCTCTATGGGCAATGGCAAGGAAGTCAACGGAACAGAACGGAAAGCTCTGCTGCTGCTTCGTTGACTTACCAGCCGCCTTCGACTCAGTGGACCGGGACTGCCTCTGGGAAACACTAATTAATAAAAACATCCCAAGAGACTTGTTGTCTATATTATAAGAATTACACCGAGGCAACTGGGCTCAAGTAATTAGGGACACTGAGGGGTCATTAACACCAAAAATCCCCATCGAAAACGGCTTAAGACAAGGCTGTGTTCTGACCCCCCCAGCTATTTTCCATATTTTTATCTGAACTACCGGATTGGCTTGAAGTGGAGGGTAGTGCCAGCCCAAGAATGAATGGCAAAAAGGTGCCGTGTCTTCTATACGCGGACAACCTCGTAATAGTCGACCAAACAGAAATAGGCCTTCAAAGGAAGTTGAACTCTTTTAATGAATACTGCGCAAAGAAATTTTTAAAGGTAAACTTAGACAAGACTAAAATTCTATGCTTTGGGAATAAAGCAACTAAGTTTAAGTGGTTTTTAGGAGATCTTAAATTACAATCCGTAAATGAATACCGCTACCTAGGGGTATGGTTTGACAAAAAATTAAATTGGCAGCTACACCTAGAAGCCCAAAAAGCGAAGGCACAAACATCAATCGCTGGCTTAAAAATGTTTAATCGTGACTATGGGGATAAGTCTCATCGACCTTTACTAAAAGCCTTCAGTGCAATGATACCACCGCAAGTACTCTATGGAGCAGAGATCCTTTATTTGAGCGGTAAGGGAGTCTGTGACCAAGAGGAAGGAAAATGTCTGTAAAATCTCTTATCCCTGCCCCCATCAGCAATGGTGCAAGAAATAAGAACAGAACTAGGAACAACGGCTTGGGGGTACAAGCACAAGTAGCAGTGATTAGATTTTGGAAACGCCTTGAAAATGAAAAAGGACAAAAAGTTGCACAATGGTGTCGGAAAGAGATACAATTAAGTAATTTAAACTGGGCAAAAATGACCAAGAAGAGAATGGTACAGGCCTGCGAGAACATAAAAGTGGACATATGCCAAGATTCCCTAAAAGTGGAGTGCACAAAAAAAGAGCTAAAATTGAATGGACAAGAAGCCACTAGAAGCACGGATAGGGAATACTTGGTAAGAAAACATCAGTAGGGTTCATGATGAATTCATGGGCAAAGGAAAACTGGTTCCCTTACCTGGATACCGTACCAAACCCGTGGTTTAGACAAGAGATCCTAAGGTTGCGCATTGGGATTAACCCATGGCTAATAAATAAATTAATTAAAACCAAAATACTGGATCCTAATGGGTGTTGTAAATGTAAGCTGGGTACAAAAGGGGATTCAGTGGACATTCTATTGGACTGTATAAACATCTCAGACCTGCGTAAACTTTGGCTGCGCCCTATATTTGTAAAATATGGTATAAGAGCTTGGGTGCAAGCGATTGAGCTCATTACAGAATTGCCTAGTATCGACATTGCAATTGCTTTAGGGAAGTTCAGAAAGGGAGTACAGAGATCCATAATAAGTCAAGAATAATATTTTAAAATTTTATAACGAAGGAATTTAAATCTTGTCTAGAAGAATCGGTTGGTTTTATTAACCCATACAGGGTAAGGATTTTACTAAAGAAACGATTGTATGAGCATCCATTTTTAAATGTCATGTACCTAGGGGGAGATCATTTTATAAATTGCGGTAGAACATTTTAACGTGTATTTAGTCTGAGTCATGCTGGGGATTTAAAAAAAAAATATATTAACTTTTTTGTATTTGTTTAAAGATTACGATCTAAATAAACATACTTTTTGACTGGACTTGATTTGGTGAAGCAAGGAACTCTGGCTCAGGGTTATGCCCACTTTCCCCAGGAAGTGGTTATAACGGTGGTGTAGTCACCCCAGAGGTAAGGAGCCCATTGGCTACTACCCTATACTCACCTAAATTCAGGATTCTGGGGGCCCCTGACCCAGGATCTCAGATTTGTCTACTGGGAACCAAAGGAAGGACAAAGAAGACATGAAGTCACGAGAACAAACTTCCTGCACCGACCTTGGCACCAAACCTTGCCTGGCTCCTTGCACCACGACAATCACAAACACTGACTCATCCCGAAACTGAACAGCCTCCCAAACCATTGAAGGGCTGTTCTTACATTCAACAACCATGCAGCATCTCCCATGGAGTGGAGGAGCCACCCCCCTGCATCTGCAGGCACAGACTGCATCAACTCTGTCTTTTGTCTTGCTGGCCTTCGGGCCCACCGAAGGAGCACCTTTCCAGGAAGAGGTTGTTGTGAGTCCAGGAGGCAGCCCTGTATCTCTCACCAAGGCTCAAGCCATTGCCCCCTCCTGGAGCCTCTTAGCACCAATACCCTGGGTACCGGAGTCTCCAACTACAGCAACCAGCCGGACCAAACACATCTACAACCGAGCCCCTTAGCTCAGGGTTTCCGTAAACCAGATGTGTCCCTGTGCTCCAGAGACCCTCAAGAGCCAAACCTCCCTTTGGGTTCTGCTGTACTTGTCCCCAAGTCCACACTTGCAGCCTTTCTTTTACAGATACTTTTACCATTGACTTTATTGCTTATCATTCACGGCTACCAACGCAACCAGCACCTCTGCACCTGGACTCACCAGGGCAGCTAAAACCAAACTGCTGGTGGTTTCTTGGACCTTGGCCCCTAAGCACCTTAAGTCTCAAAAGGGACCCTCAAGCACCGCTCACAAGTATATGTATTCAGTGTATGTTTCTCCCATAGGATAACATAACTCAAAACCGTTATTGGACTGTATTTTTATACTTCTACAAAAATCTATATCTCCAAAAGTAGTTAACTGATTCTGATGATCTTGGTGTCTAAAATTATATAACATGATGTGTTCTTTTTCTAAATTGGTCCAGAATTTTTTCTTGAATGTGTGTCTCATTTATTGACTGTACAACCAACTGCTTAACACTACCCTGTGATAAGTCTAATCTGCTCGCCAACACTACTACAAATAGAGTGCTTAGTAGTACTATTTATGGCCTGTAAACCAATAAGGGTCATCTGTACCCCTGCATGGTGTGCCTTTAAATTGGCACTACCACATAAAAAGGCAGTTTCCTACAGCATCACTGTGACTTGATTAACCAATGCACTGTCTGACTGCTGCTTTGTTTAGTTCTATGGCAAAATCAGTAAAAGGTTTTATATATATCCATATGTGCTGTAATAAAACATCAGTCTAATCTGCAATCCTGTTTCAAATATTATATATATTATGCTAAATGCATGGAATTTAACAAAAAAATAATCTCAATTATGTGCATTCATTATGTAGGTCAATAGACAATTGATCAGTTCAATGCATAGCAATGCTACCGTGGACAAAGATGGCAGAATATATAATTGACTGCTAGTATTCAATAATTATTTCAACTTGATACTCTAAAGGCCCGATAATAATAATAGTAATCAATTATGTCACCCAATCAAGTAAGCATGATAAAACGGGCAACCCAGTCTCTGTAATAATTAACAGCTGCTCTCAAGCTTGAAAAACATAAATGCACATTGGTCTCATAAGATCTGATTATCATGTGAAGAATTATAAAGTGAATTGGTGAACTTTACAACCACCATGTAGTGTGAGGACTACAAAGTTGCCATACTTAGCAAATGCCTAGAGGAGCAATATTTTTTGGTAGCATCATTTACTACCACTTCTTGGAAATCCATATTGAGACCAGAAACACAGAATTGGTTACGAGCTTAGGTAGGAAAGAGACCGCTTCAGAATAAAGGTACTGAGTGTAGGACCTCCGCGTCAGACCTGCCCAAAATGTAAGAACATGTATCCACGAGACAAAAGAATCTCTGTGGTGGGAGTGTTTAGCGTAGAGAGATGTTAACCACATCCGTGCGGGTAAGATTTACCACCGGTGCTGAGCCATAACGAAAACGGGCGTGGTCATGACGGAACGGTTCCGTCATGAGCACAGCTCAACCGATGCTCATGACGGGACCGTTCCGTCATGAGCATCGAAGGGGTTAAAAGGCTTTATAGTGGAAAGCCACTGGTTTTAGTGTAGGCTGATGGTGGCAAACAGCAGATTGAAGAGCGATTGTGTCTCCTAGCTTCAAATGTGGGTTGGTTTCTGGTAACAGGCACACTACCTGGGTTATTTTGTGCAAGGACTGTGTAAACGTTTTCCAGCAGTAGGACAGCTATAAAAGGAATATGGCGGAGAGGCGAGAGATAACCACTAACACTGTAGGTATTGCCTGGATGGAGTCACTGTGCTTTTGGACAGTAGTTGCCCCGGAAGCATTAATGCCTAGATGCATCAAACTGAATTGCATTCGCAAACGGTGCGAATCGCATTTTTCGGCCGTTTGCGAATGCAATTCACTAATTTGGAATGCATCATGCATTTCGCAATTTTAGGAATCGCAACCATGTTGCGATTTCTAAAATTGTGATTGCATTTAAGAAATCGCAATTTGAGATTTCCTAAATGCTATGCATGATTATTTTAAAATTGCGAATTCGCAATTTGGAATGGGTAAAATAGCATGAAGTTGAACTTCATGCTAAATTATTGAAAACTTTCAAATATGCACAAATTGCATTTTTGAAAGTTTAAATTTACACACACAAATGCCCCAGGGGCATGTGTGTGTGTAAATGTATCTTAAAGTTAAGTTTTAGGGGTGCAGGGAGGGGTTCTTTGGACCCCCCCCTGCACCCTTGAAATTTTATTTATTTTTATTTATTTTTAATATTTGTAAAGCGCAGCATATACCCTTGGGCGAATTGCATTCACATTTTGCGATTCGCAAAATGGAATTCGCAAAATGTGATTGCCTTCCCATTCATTCCTATGGGCCTTTTGGCCCATAGGAATCAATGGGAAGGGTTTCCCTAATTGCGATTCGCAAATTGTGAATCGCAATTAAGGAAAAATACAGAATCGCAAAAAAAATTGCAACATTTTCTTGCATTGCCATTTGCGATTTCTAAATTGCGAGTCCTTAGTTTTCGTAATTTAGAAATCGCAAATGGAAACAATGATGCATCTACCCATACGTGCTTCAAAAGAAAGATTCAATTAAGCCATAGACATACAGAAAAAGCATGACAGGTCCACACAAATACCAATTTAAATACCACCTCTTTTTTTATAGTGCTACTCATTCCAAAGTAGGGTGTCAGAGTGCTCTACATCACGTGTGCACACCAAGAATAAACAATTTAACATACAAGTGTGTATATCAATGTTCGCTAAATTTTAACAATGAGGGTTACAAGGCGTTAATTGTCACGTCGCCCCTACTGGTTGACATCTATATCTATCTATACTACTATAATAAAGTAAGAACTTTCAGGCTTTGAGGCGGGTAAACTTGGGAACCACTGCGCCAATCTACACACCAGATACACCGTTGAAATTGTCAGGGTGTGTAGATGGTCATAGGCTATATGTCAAAATAAAACGTTATTTACAATATTTATATATTTTTTAAAAGTAGTCCTCCCCCAAAGGACCGCCGGCCGCGACGTGCGTGCTCACGTCACCACGGGGAGGAGAGGTGTCCGAGGAGCGCGGATATGGCGCGGGGGAGGAGCGGTGACGTGAGGCCAGCGGCTGTGGGAGCAGTGGAGAGGCTGACATGGCGCGGGGAGGAGCGGCGGCAGACAGGCGGTGAGGAGCAGAGAGGCGAGGAGCTGTAAACTAAGAAGTGGCGGATTAGGTAAGCATCCGGGGACAATGTCGGGGCAGGCAGGTGTCGGGCCGCAGTGAGGAGCAGAGAGGAGCGGAGCGGGGTCAAGGCAGGCGGGGGTCGAGGCAGGCGGGGGACGGGGCGGGCGGGAGCTTGGGCTGCTGCGGGGTCGGGGCATGCGGGGGACAGGGCGGGCGGGGGCACAGGCTGTTAGGCAATGTCGGGGCAGGCGGGGGTAGGATAAGCCTGAATGCTCCCGGACAAGGCCGGGATGGGCTGCTAGTACTAATATATTAAAGAGAGAGCCCAAACCTTTGAAGCGGGTAATCTCAGGAACCACAGCACCAATCACAACACCCAATACAGCGTTGGAAAGGGCAGTTGCAGCCGAAGGACATAGGCTATGCAGGCGCCCACCATATACATTTAAAAGGTAAAAGAACGGTGCCAGGAAAGTAGTCCCTTGTGGGCGTTTCTACGTTGTGCTGTGGGTGTGTGCTGGGGGCGTGACAAACGCTGGGGGCATGTGGTACGTCCCGCCTTTCATGCCATATCTCATATCATGTGCTAATCCCACCCTGCTTCCTTTAAATACCCCGGCACCCCATAATCATAACCCACCCTTACTCCTTAAAATACCCCAACACCCTTAAACACTAACCCATCTTAACCCTATAAATATACCCTGTACCCCAAAACCCAAACCTATCCCTAAACCCTAAAAATACCCCTGTACTCCAAAACCCAAAACCTAGCCCTGAACCCTGTACCTCAATACCCAAACCTACCCCTGAACCCTAAAAATACCCCTGTATCCCAAAAACCAAACCTAGCCCTGAACTCTAAAAATACCACTGTCCCCCAAAACCCAAACCTACCCCTGAAACCTAAAATACCCCTGTACCCCAAAACCCAAACCTAGCCCTGAACCCTTAAAATACCCCTGTACCCCAAAACCCAAACCTACCCCTGAACCCTAAAAATACCCCTGAACCCCAAAACTAGCACTGAACCCTTTAAATAACCCTGTAACCCAAAACCCAAACCTACCCCTAAACCCTAAAATACCCCTGTAACCCAAACCTACCCCTGAACCCTAAAAATACCCCTGTATCCCAAACCCATACCTATCCCTAAACCCTAAAACTACCCCTGTACCCCATGACCCAAAACTATATCTGAAGCCTTAAAATACCCAAACACCCCAAAACATATACCTCAGTACCCCAAAACATATACCCCTATGCCCACACTTACCTTATCCAAACTTTTTTTTAAAAACATGCTTTTACCATTCATGCATTTACAACGAATTTCGTTGTAAATGTATGCATGGTAAAAGCATATAAAATGTAATGCCATGCATTATAATGGCATTGCGGAGTCATGGTACATGGGGATGAAAGTATGCAGAGTGATTGTATGCGGAAAGAAAGTTGCGGAATAATGGGTGTTTACCCTCCCCCGGTAAGTACATTGGTGGCACGGCGGCCCACATCTCCAGCAACATACTCATATTTTTTCACCACCCATTTGAAAAATGCAAAGGTCTCTCTCATTGATGGCCAGCACCGACATACACTTTTAGACACACTTCCCGCCACAAGATCTAGAATTGCGAACTTTAGAGCTGGGGAGCTACGTTCGAATCTCGGCATCAGCTCAACATTCTGTGATTCCAGGCAAATCGCTTTGTCTCCCCGTGCCTACCACAAATAAATGTGTTCTTCTGTAATGTAAATTGTGCTCATGCCTTGTTGTCGAGTTCGCGCTATATAATATTGCAAGGAAAAATAAAGTAGGGAAACTTGAGTTCCCACACTACTGAACGCACACTCTTAAGTGCATCAGCAGTGCACTGTGAATCGTAGCGTTTCACAGGCCTGTCACAGATAAGAAATGCTATCAAAACGAAATCCTACAAAAGAATATACTACTGGCGGGCAGCAATTCATACCCGGACAACGTCGGGATGGGCTGCTAGTTATAGGATAATAGTGCACGGTCGGGAGAAACACAAAGTCAGAATGTAAAACCGGTTGGGTTTATCTGTACTAATACTACATAAAAGAACCCCTTTAATGAGATTTCTAATAATGACAGCTTGAGAAAAAAAACAATAAGATTCTAAAACATTGCCTTGCAATTTGCATGTAGCTCCTTGATGCTCGTTCATAGATCTCTGTGTTATTAGCAAGAATGAAAATTATGAACTGCAAGTAAGAGGAGAATCTGTCAAAAGCAGTAAGATAATTGTCTAGCTTTATAAAATGCGAATCTGTAATCAGTTTCTCAAGTAGTGCGCTTTGCAGCAGGCACATGAACCCTCTATGCCACTTTATGAGTCAAGCTGTTACTAAACAAAACACAGATCTCTCCAAGTGCATTACCCCTAGGTCCCTTCTGTCCTCGTCCCATTCCTTAACTAAGTAGAGATGACCATCTCCGCAACAGAAAAAAGAACAGGAGCATGCTGGGATACGCAACCCACTCCCTTCCACTAGGTGTACATAAGCAGTACCAGCCCAGCATGCAGCCTGTTCTTTTTTTCTGTCCTCCGACAGAATGGTATCTGTTTGGACTTACCTGCTGGGATACTTCACTGGACGTCTCGTCTGGGATTTTGGGCTGTAAGTGAGGCAGCCTGGGATAAATATTTAAGGGAACTGTATGGAGCCCGAATATCCTCAGGAGATATAGTATCCCAAGGTTGGCAGGAAATTTCAGAAGAATTCAAAATAGACTTTACGGAAGAGCGAGTAGAAGAAACTATTAAGAAGCTGAACTGATCCCGGGCCGCAGGCCCGGATAACCTCCCAGCGATAATATTAAAGTTTCAAACAAAGTGGTGGGCAAGATTTCTTTCTCAACTGTTTCAAGTAATTTTAACAGAAGGTAAAATGCCATCAAATTGGAAAGGTGCAATAATCAGACCAATCCACAAAAAAGGCAGTAGGGAGGAACCTCAAAACTATAGATTGATAAACCTTTTGGACATTGGGGAAAAGGTATTCTCAAAATTAGTCTTAAATAGGCTAAACGACTGGGTTGAGGAGTATTCAATAGTACCCATTGAACAGGGAGGTTTCAGAGAGGGACATTCCACAATAGACCATTGTTTCTCTCTATGGGCAATGGCAAGGAAGTCAACGGAACAGAACGGAAAGCTCTGCTGCTGCTTCGTTGACTTACGAGCCGCCTTCGACTCAGTGGACCGGGACTGCCTCTGGGAAACACTAATTAATAAAAACATCCCAAGAGACTTGTTGTCTATATTATAAGAATTACACCGAGGCAACTGGGCTCAAGTAATTAGGGACACTGAGGGGTCATTAACACCAAAAATCCCCATCGAAAACAGCTTAAGACAAGGCTGTGTTCTGACCCCCCCAACTATTTTCCATATTTTTATCTGAACTACCGGATTGGCTTGAAGTGGAGGGTAGTGCCAGCCCAAGAATGAATGGCAAAAAGGTGCTGTGTCTTCTATACGCGGACAACCTCGTAATAGTCGACCAAACAGAAATAGGCCTTCAAAGGAAGTTGAACTCTTTTAATGAATACTGCGCAAAGAAATTTTTAAAGGTAAACTTAGACAAGACTAAAATTCTATGCTTTGGGAATAAAGCAACTAAGTTTAAGTGGTTTTTAGGAGATCTTAAATTACAATCCGTAAATGAATACCGCTACCTAGGGGTATGGTTTGACAAAAAATTAAATTGGCAGATACACCTAGAAGCCCAAAAAGCGAAGGCACAAACATCAATCGCTGGCTTAAAAATGTTTAATCGTGACTATGGGGATAAGTCTCATCGACCTTTACTAAAAGCCTTCAGTGCAATGATACCACCGCAAGTACTCTATGGAGCAGAGATCCTTTATTTGAGCGGTAAGGGAGTCTGTGACCAAGAGGAAGGAAAATGTCTGTAAAATCTCTTATCCCTGCCCCCATCAGCAATGGTGCAAGCAATAAGAACAGAACTAGGAACAACGGCTTGGGGGTACAAGCACAAGTAGCAGTGATTAGATTTTGGAAACGCCTTGAAAATGAAAAAGGACAAAAAGTTGCACAATGGTGTCGGAAAGAGATACAATTAAGTAATTTAAACTGGGCAAAAATGACCAAGAAGAGAATGGTACAGGCCTGCGAGAACATAAAAGTGGACATCTGCCAAGATTCCCTAAAAGTGGAGTGCACAAAAAAAGAGCTAAAATTGAATGGACAAGAAGCCACTAGAAGCAGGGATAGGGAATACTTGGTAGGAAAACATCAGTAGGGTTCATGATGAATTCATGGGCAAAGGAAAACTGGTTCCCTTACCTGGATACCGTACCAAACCCGTGGTTTAGACAAGAGATCCTAAGGTTGCGCATTGGGATTAACCCATGGCTAATAAATAAATTAATTAAAACCAAAATACTGGATCCTAATGGGTGTTGTAAATGTAAGTTGGGTACAAAAGGGGATTCAGTGGACATTCTATTGGACTGTATAAACATCTCAGACCTGCGTAAACTTTGGCTGCGCCCTATATTTGTAAAATATGGTATAAGAGCTCGGGTGCAAGCGATTGAGCTCATTACAGAATTGCCTAGTATCGACATTGCAATTGCTTTAGGGAAGTTCATAAAGGGAGTACAGAGATCCATAATAAGTCAAGAATAATATTTTAAAATTTTATAACGAAGGAATTTAAATCTTGTCTAGAAGAATCGGTTGGTTTTATTAACCCACTAGCAGCCCGTCCCGACGTTGTCCGGGTATGAATTGCTGCCGGCCAGTAGTATATTCTTTTGTAGGATTTCATTTTGATAGCATTTCTTATCTGTGACAGGCCTGTGAAACGCTCCGATTCACAGTGCACTGCTGATGCACTTAAGAGTGTGCGTTCAGTAGTGTGGGAACTCAAGTTTCCCTACTTTATTTTTCCTTGCAATATTATATAGCGTGAACTCGACAACATGGCATGAGCACAATTTACATTACAGAAGAACACATTTATTTGTTGTAGGCACGGGGAGACAAAGCGATTTGCCTGGAATCACAGAATGTTGAGCTGATGCCGAGATTCGAACGTAGCTCCCCAGCTCTAAAGTTCGCAATTCTAGATCTTGTGGCGGGAAGTGTGTCTAAAAGTCTATGTCGGTGCTGGCCATCAATGAGAGAGACCTTTGCATTTTTCAAATGGGTGGTGAAAAAATATGAGTATGTTGCTGGAGATGTGGGCCGCCGTGCCACCAATGTACTTACCGGGGGAGGGTAAACACCCATTATTCCGCAACTTTCTTTCCGCATACAATCACTCTGCATACTTTCATCCCCATGTACCATGACTCCGCAATGCCATTATAACGCATGGCATTACATTTTATATGCTTCTACCATGCATACATTTACAACGAAATTCGTTGTAAATGCATGAATGGTAAAAGCATGTTTTTAAAAAAAATGTTTGGATAAGGTAAGTGTGGGCATAGGGGTATATGTTTTGGGGTACTGAGGTATATGTTTTGGGGTGTTTGGGTATTTTAAGGCTTCAGATATAGTTTTGGGTCATGGGGTACAGGGGTAGTTTTAGGGTTTAGGGATAGGTATGGGTTTGGGATACAGGGGTATTTTTAGGGTTCAGGGCTTGGTTTGGGTTTTGGGGTATGGGGTGTTTTTAGGGTTCAGGGATAGGTTTGGGGTTTGGGGTACAGGGGTATTTTAAGGGTTCAGGGCTAGGTTTGGGTTACAGGGGTATTTTAGGGTTTAGGGGTAGGTTTGGGTTTTGGGTTACAGGGTTATTTAAAGGGTTCAGGGCTAGTTTTGGGGTTCAGGGGTATTTTTAGGGTTCAGGGGTAGGTTTGGGTTTTGGGGTACAGGGGTATTTTAAAGGTTCAGGGCTAGGTTTGGGTTTTGGGGTAGAGGGGTATTTTAGGGTTCAGGGGTAGGTTTGGGTTTTGGGGGACAGTGGTATTTTTAGGGTTCAGGGCTAGGTTTGGTTTTTGGGATACAGGGGTATTTTTAGGGTTCAGGGGTAGGTTTGGGTATTGAGGTACAGGGTTCAGGGCTAGGTTTTGGGTTTTGGAGTACAGGGGTATTTTTAGGGTTTAGGGATAGGTTTGGGTTTTGGGGTACAGGGTATATTTATAGGGTTAAGATGGGTTAGTGTTTAAGGGTGTTGGGGTATTTTAAGGAGTAAGGGTGGGTTATGATTATGGGGTGCCGGGGTATTTAAAGGGAGCAGGGTGGGATTAGCACATGATATGAGATATGGCATGAAAGGCGGGACGTACCACATGCCCCCAGCGTTTGTCACGCCCCCAGCACACACCCACAGCACAACGTAGAAACGCCCACAAGGGACTACTTTCCTGGCACCGTTCTTTTACCTTTTAAATGTATATGGTGGGCGCCTGCATAGCCTATGTCCTTCGGCTGCAACTGCCCTTTCCAACGCTGTATTGGGTGTTGTGATTGGTGCTGTGGTTCCTGAGATTACCCGCCTCAAAGGTTTGGGCTCTCTCTTTAATATATTAGTACTAGCAGCCCATCCCGGCCTTGTCCGGGAGCATTCAGGCTTATTCTACCCCCGCCTGCCCCGACATTGCCTAGCAGCCTGTGCCCCCGCCCGCCCTGTCCCCCGCCTGCCCTGTCCCCCGCCTGCCCCGACCCCCGCCTGCCCCGACCCCGCAGCAGCCCAAGCTCCCGCCCGCCCCGTCCCCCGCCTGCCTCGACCCCCGCCTGCCTTGACCCCGCTCCGCTCCTCTCTGCTCCTCACTGCGGCCCGACACCTGCCTGCCCCGACATTGTCCCCGGATGCTTACCTAATCCGCCACTTCTTAGTTTACAGCTCCTCGCCTCTCTGCTCCTCACCGCCTGTCTGCCGCCGCTCCTCCCCGCGCCATGTCAGCCTCTCCACTGCTCCCACAGCCGCTGGCCTCACGTCACCGCTCCTCCCCCGCGCCATGTCCGCGCTCCTCGGACACCTCTCCTCCCCGTGGTGACGTGAGCACGCACGTCGCGGCCGGCGGTCCTTTGGGGGAGGACTACTTTTAAAAAATATATAAATATTGTAAATAACGTTTTATTTTGACATATAGCCTATGACCATCTACACACCCTGACAATTTCAACGGTGTATCTGGTGTGTAGATTGGCGCAGTGGTTCCCAAGTTTACCCGCCTCAAAGCCTGAAAGTTCTTACTTTATTATAGTAGTATAGATACAGGGTAAGGATTTTACTAAAGAAACGATTGTATGAGCATCCATTTTTAAATGTCATGTACCTAGGGGGAGATCATTTTATAAATTGCGGTAGAACATTTTAACGTGTATTTAGTCTGAGTCATGCTGGGGATTTAAAAAAAAAATATATTAACTTTTTTGTATTTGTTTAAAGATTACGATCTAAATAAACATACTTTTTGACTGGACTTGATTTGGTGAAGCAAGGAACTCTGGGTCAGGGTTATGCCCACTTTCCCCAGGAAGTGGTTATAACGGTGGTGTAGTCACCCCAGAGGTAAGGAGCCCATTGGCTACTACCCTATACTCACCTAAATTCAGGATTCTGGGGGCCCCTGACCCAGGATCTCAGATTTGTCTACTGGGAACCAAAGGAAGGACAAAGAAGACATGAAGTCACGAGAACAGACTTCCTGCACCGACCTTGGCACCAAACCTTGCCTGGCTCCTTGCACCGCGACAATCACAAACACTGACTCATCCCGAAACTGAACAGCCTCCCAAACCATTGAAGGGCTGTTCTTACATTCAACAACCATGCAGCATCTCCCATGGAGTGGAGGAGCCACCCCCCTGCATTTGCAGGCACAGACTGCATCAACTCTGTCTTTTGTCTTGCTGGCCTTCGGGCCCACCGAAGGAGCACCTTTCCAGGAAGAGGTTGTTGTGAGTCCAGGAGGCCAGCCCTGTATCTCTCACCAAGGCTCAAGCCATTGCCCCCTCCTGGAGCCTCTTAGCACCAATACCCTGGGTACCGGAGTCTCTAACTACAGCAACCAGCCGGACCAAACACATCTACAACCGAGCCCCTCAGCTCAGGGTTTCCGTAAACCAGATGTGTCCCTGTGCTCCAGAGACCC
Organism: Lissotriton vulgaris; assembly: GCF_964263255.1. Taxonomy (NCBI): domain Eukaryota; kingdom Metazoa; phylum Chordata; class Amphibia; order Caudata; family Salamandridae; genus Lissotriton; species Lissotriton vulgaris. Next base: position 183,129 of record NW_028249604.1, read on the forward strand.
TCAAGAGCCAAACCTCCCTTTGGGTTCTGCTGTACTTGTCCCCAAGTCCACACTTGCAGCCTTTCTTTTACAGATACTTTTACCATTGACTTTATTGCTTATCATTCACGGCTACCAACGCAACCAGCACCTCTGCACCTGGACTCACCAGGGCAGCTAAAACCAAACTGCTGGTGGTTTCTTGGACCTTGGCCCCTAAGCACCTTAAGTCTCAAAAGGGACCCTCAAGCACCGCTCACAAGTATATGTATTCAGTGTATGTTTCTCCCATAGGATAACATACCTCAAAACCGTTATTGGACTGTATTTTTATACTTCTACAAAAATCTATATCTCCAAAAGTAGTTAACTGATTCTGATGATCTTGGTGTCTAAAATTATATAACATGATGTGTTCTTTTTCTAAATTGGTCCAGAATTTTTTCTTGAATGTGTGTCTCATTTATTGACTGTACAACCAACTGCTTAACACTACCCTGTGATAAGTCTAATCTGCTCGCCAACACTACTACAAATAGAGTGCTTGGTAGTACTATTTATGGCCTGTAAACCAATAAGGGTCATCTGTACCCCTGCATGGTGTGCCTTTAAATTGGCACTACCACATAAAAAGGCAGTTTCCTACAGCATCACTGTGACTTGATTAACCAATGCACTGTCTGACTGCTGCTTTGCTTAGTTCTATGGCAAAATCAGTAAAAGGTTTTATATATATCCATATGTGCTGTAATAAAACATCAGTCTAATCTGCAATCCTGTTTCAAATATTATATATATTATGCTAAATGCATGGAATTTAACAAAAAATAATCTCAATTATGTGCATTCATTATGTAGGTCAATAGACAATTGATCAGTTCAATGCATAGCGATGCTACCGTGGACAAAGATGGCAGAATATATAATTGACTGCTAGTATTCAATAATTATTTCAACTTGATACTCTAAAGGCCCGATAATAATAATAGTAATCAATTATGTCACCCAATCAAGTAAGCATGATAAAACGGGCAACCCAGTCTCTGTAATAATTAACAGCTGCTCTCAAGCTTGAAAAACATAAATGCACATTGGTCTCATACGATCTGATTATCATGTGAAGAATTATAAAGTGAATTGGTGAACTTTACAACCACCATGTAGTGTGAGGACTACAAAGTTGCCATACTTAGCAAATGCCTAGAGGAGCAATATTTTTTGGTAGCATCATTTACTACCACTTCTTGGAAATCCATATTGAGACCAGAAACACAGAATTGGTTACGAGCTTAGGTAGGAAAGAGGCCGCTTCAGAATAAAGGTACTGAGTGTAGGACCTCCGCGTCAGACCTGCCCAAAATGTAAGAACATGTATCCACGAGACAAAAGAATCTCTGTGGTGGGAGTGTTTAGCGTAGAGAGATGTTAACCACATCCGTGCGGGTAAGATTTACCACCGGTGCTGAGCCATAACGAAAACGGGCGTGGTCATGACGGAACGGTTCCGTCATGAGCACAGCTCAACCGATGCTCATGACGGAACCGTTCCGTCATGAGCATCGAAGGGGTTCAAAGGCTTTATAGTGGAAAGCCACTGGTTTTAGTGTAGGCTGATGGTGGCAAACAGCAGATTGAAGAGCGATTGTGTTCTCCTAGCTTCAAATGTGGGTTGGTTTCTGGTAACAGGCACACTACCTGGGTTATTTTGTGCAAGGACTGTGTAAACGTTTTCCAGCAGTAGGACAGCTATAAAAGGAATATGGCGGAGAGGCGAGAGATAACCACTAACACTGTAGGTATTGCCTGGATGGAGTCACTGTGCTTTTGGACAGTAGTTGCCCCGGAAGCATTAATGCCTAGATGCATCAAACTGAATTGCATTCGCAAACGGTGCGAATCGCATTTTTCGGCCGTTTGCGAATGCAATTCACTAATTTGGAATGCATCATGCATTTCGCAATTTTAGGAATCGCAACCATGTTGCGATTTCTAAAATTGTGATTGCATTTAAGAAATCGCAATTTGAGATTTCTTAAATGCTATGCATGATTATTTTAAAATTGCGAATTCGCAATTTGGAATGGGTAAAATAGCATGAAGTTGAACTTCATGCTAAATTATTGAAAACGTTCAAATATGCACAAATTGCATTTTTGAAAGTTTAAATTTACACACACAAATGCCCCAGGGGCATGTGTGTGTGTAAATGGATCTTAAAGTTAAGTTTTAGGGGTGCAGGGAGGGGTTCTTTGGACCCCCCCCCTGCACCCTTGAAATTTTATTTATTTTATTTATTTTTAATATTTGTAAAGCGCAGCATATACCCTTGGGCGAATTGCATTCACATTTTGCGATTCGCAAAATGGAATTCGCAAAATGTGATTGCCTTCCCATTCATTCCTATGGGCCTTTTGGCCCATAGGAATCAATGGGAAGGGTTTCCCTAATTGCGATTCGCAAATTGTGAATCGCAATTAAGGAAAAATACCGAATCGCAAAAAAAATTGCGACATTTTCTTGCATTGCCATTTGCGATTTCTAAATTGCGAGTCCTTAATTTTCGTAATTTAGAAATCGCAAATGGAAACAATGATGCATCTACCCATACGTGCTTCAAAAGAAAGATTCAATTAAGCCATAGACATACAGAAAAAGCATGACAGGTCCACACAAATACCAATTTAAATACCACCTCTTTTTTTATAGTGCTACTCATTCCAAAGTAGGGTGTCAGAGTGCTCTACATCACGTGTGCACACCAAGAATAAACAATTTAACATACAAGAGTGTATATCAATATTCGCTAAATTTTAACAATGAGGGTTACAAGGCGTTAATTGTCACGTCGCCCCTAGTGGTTGACATCTATATCTATCTATACTACTATAATAAAGTAAGAACTTTCTGGCTTTGAGGCGGGTAAACTTGGGAACCACTGCGCCAATCTACACACCCGATACACCGTTGAAATTGTCAGGGTGTGTAGATGGTCATAGGCTATATGTCAAAATAAAACGTTATTTACAATATTTATATATTTTTTAAAAGTAGTCCTCCCCCAAAGGACCGCCGGCCGCGACGTGCGTGCTCACGTCACCATGGGGAGGAGAGGTGTCCGAGGAGCGCGGACATGGCGCGGGGGAGGAGCGGTGACGTGAGGCCAGCGGCTGTGGGAGCAGTGGAGAGGCTGACATGGCGCGGGGAGGAGCGGCGGCAGACAGGCGGTGAGGAGCAGAGAGGCGAGGAGCTGTAAACTAAGAAGTGGCGGATTAGGTAAGCATCCGGGGACAATGTCGGGGCAGGCAGGTGTCGGGCCGCAGTGAGGAGCAGAGAGGAGCGGAGCGGGGTCGAGGCAGGCGGGGGTCGAGGCCGCCGGGGGACGGGGCGGGCGGGGGCTTGGGCTGCTGCGGGGTTGGGGCAGGCGGGGGACAGGGCGGGCGGGGGCACAGGCTGCTAGGCAATGTCGGGGCAGGCGGGGGTAGGGGAAGCCTGAATGCTCCCGGACAAGGCCGGGATGGGCTGCTAGTACTAATATATTAAAGAGAGAGCCCAAACCTTTGAGGCGGGTAATCTCAGGAACCACAGCACCAATCACAACACCCAATACAGCGTTGGAAAGGGCAGTTGCAGCCGAAGGACATCGGCTATGCAGGCGCCCACCATATACATTTAAAAGGTAAAAGAACGGTGCCAGGAAAGTAGTCCCTTGTGGGCGTTTCTACGTTGTGCTGTGGGTGTGTGCTGGGGGCGTGACAAACGCTGGGGGCATGTGGTACGTCCCGCCTTTCATGCCATATCTCATATCATGTGCTAATCCCACCCTGCTCCCTTTAAATACCCCGGCACCCCATAATCATAACCCACCCTTACTCCTTAAAATACCCCAACACCCTTAAACACTAACCCATCTTAACCCTATAAATATACCCTGTACCCCAAAACCCGAACCTATCCCTAAACCCTAAAAATACCCCTGTACTCCAAAACCCAAAACCTAGCCCTGAACCCTGTACCTCAATACCCAAACCTACCCCTGAACCCTAAAAATACCCCTGTATCCCAAAAACCAAACCTAGCCCTGAACCCTAAAAATACCACTGTCCCCCAAAACCCAAACCTACCCCTGAACCCTAAAATACCCCTGTACCCCAAAACCCAAACCTAGCCCTGAACCCTTAAAATACCCCTGTACCCCAAAACCCAAACCTAGCCCTGAACCCTAAAAATACCCCTGAACCCCAAAACTAGCCCTGAACCCTTTAAATAACCCTGTGACCCAAAACCCAAACCTACCCCTAAACCCTAAAATACCCCTGTAACCCAAACCTAGCCCTGAACCCTTAAAATACCCCTGTACCCCAAACCCCAAACCTATCCCTGAACCCTAAAAATACCCCATACCCCAAAACCCAAACCAAGCCCTGAACCCTAAAAATACCCCTGTATCCCAAACCCATACCTATCCCTAAACCCTAAAACTACCCCTGTACCCCATGACCCAAAACTATATCTGAAGCCTTAAAATACCCAAACACCCCAAAACATATACCTCAGTACCCCAAAACATATACCCCTATGCCCACACTTACCTTATCCAAACTTTTTTTTAAAAACATGCTTTTACCATTCATGCATTTACAACGAATTTCGTTGTAAATGTATGCATGGTAAAAGCATATAAAATGTAATGCCATGCGTTATAATGGCATTGCGGAGTCATGGTACATGGGGATGAAAGTATGCAGAGTGATTGTATGCGGAAAGAAAGTTGCGGAATAATGGGTGTTTACCCTCCCCCGGTAAGTACATTGGTGGCACGGCGGCCACCATCTCCAGCAACATACTCATATTTTTTCACCACCCATTTGAAAAATGCAAAGGTCTCTCTCATTGATGGCCAGCACCGACATACACTTTTAGACACACTTCCCGCCACAAGATCTAGAATTGCGAACTTTAGAGCTGGGGAGCTACGTTCGAATCTCGGCATCAGCTCAACATTCTGTGATTCCAGGCAAATCGCTTTGTCTCCCCGTGCCTACCACAAATAAATGTGTTCTTCTGTAATGTAAATTGTGCTCATGCCATGTTGTCGAGTTTGCGCTATATAATATTGCAAGGAAAAATAAAGTAGGGAAACTTGAGTTCCCACACTACTGAACGCACACTCTTAAGTGCATCAGCAGTGCACTGTGAATCGTAGCGTTTCACAGGCCTGTCACAGATAAGAAATGCTATCAAAACGAAATCCTACAAAAGAATATACTACTGGCCGGCAGCAATTCATACCCGGACAACGTCGGGACGGGCTGCTAGTTATAGGATAATAGTGCACGGTCGGGAGAAACACAAAGTCAGAATGTAAAACCGGTTGGATTTATCTGTACTAATACTACACAAAAGAACCCCTTTAATGAGATTTCTAATAATGACAGCTTGAGAAAAAAAACAATAAGATTCTAAAACATTGCCTTGCAATTTGCATGTAGCTCCTTGATGCTCGTTCATAGATCTCTGTGTTATTAGCAAGAATGAAAATTATGAACTGCAAGTTATAGGAGAATCTGTCAAAAGCAGTAAGATAATTGTCTAGCTTTATAAAATGCGAATCTGTAATCAGTTTCTCAAGTAGTGCGCTTTGCAGCAGGCACATGAACCCTCTATGCCACTTTATGAGTCAAGCTGTTACTAAACAAAACACAGATCTCTCCAAGTGCATTACCCCTAGGTCCCTTCTGTCCTCGTCCCATTCCTTAACTAAGTAGAGATGACCATCTCCGCAACAGAAAAAAGAACAGGAGCATGCTGGGATACGCAACCCACTCCCTTCCACTAGGTGTACATAAGAGGTACCAGCCCAGCATGCAGCCTGTTCTTTTTTTCTGTCCTCCGACAGAATGGGATCTGTTTGGACTTACCTGCTGGGATACTTCACTGGACGTCTCGTCTGGGATTTTGGGCTGTAAGTGAGGCAGCCTGGGATAAATATTTAAGGGAACTGTATGGAGCCCGAATATCCTCAGGAGATATAGTATCCCAAGGTTGGCAGGAAATTTCAGAAGAATTCAAAATAGACTTTACGGAAGAGCGAGTAGAAGAAACTATTAAGAAGCTGAACTGATCCCGGGCCGCAGGCCCGGATAACCTCCCAGCGATAATATTAAAGTTTCAAACAAAGTGGTGGGCAAGATTTCTTTCTCAACTGTTTCAAGTAATTTTAACAGAAGGTAAAATGCCATCAAATTGGAAGGGTGCAATAATCAGACCAATCCACAAAAAAGGCAGTAGGGAGGAACCTCAAAACTATAGATTGATAAACCTTTTGGACATTGGGGAAAAGGTATTCTCAAAATTAGTCTTAAATAGGCTAAACGACTGGGTTGAGGAGTATTCAATAGTACCCATTGAACAGGGAGGTTTCAGAGAGGGACATTCCACAATAGACCATTGTTTCTCTCTATGAGCAATGGCAAGGAAGTCAACGGAACAGAACGGAAAGCTCTGCTGCTGCTTCGTTGACTTACGAGCCGCCTTCGACTCAGTGGACCGGGACTGCCTCTGGGAAACACTAATTAATAAAAACATCCCAAGAGACTTGTTGTCTATATTATAAGAATTACACCGAGGCAACTGGGCTCAAGTAATTAGGGACACTGAGGGGTCATTAACACCAAAAATCCCCATCGAAAACGGCTTAAGACAAGGCTGTGTTCTGACCCCCCCCAACTATTTTCCATATTTTTATCTGAACTACCGGATTGGCTTGAAGTGGAGGGTAGTGCCAGCCCAAGAATGAATGGCAAAAAGGTGCCGTGTCTTCTATACGCGGACAACCTCGTAATAGTCGACCAAACAGAAATAGGCCTTCAAAGGAAGTTGAACTCTTTTAATGAATACTGCGCAAAGACATTTTTAAAGGTAAACTTAGACAAGACTAAAATTCTATGCTTTGGGAATAAAGCAACTAAGTTTAAGTGGTTTTTAGGAGATCTTAAATTACAATCCGTAAATGAATACCGCTACCTAGGGGTATGGTTTGACAAAAAATTAAATTGGCAGATACACCTAGAAGCCCAAAAAGCGAAGGCACAAACATCAATCGATGGCTTAAAAATGTTTAATCGTGACTATGGGGATAAGTCTCATCGACCTTTACTAAAAGCCTTCAGTGCAATGATACCACCACAAGTACTCTATGGAGCAGAGATCCTTTATTTGAGCGGTAAGGGAGTCTGTGACCAAGAGGAAGGAAAATGTCTGCAAAATCTCTTATCCCTGCCCCCATCAGCAATGGTGCAAGCAATAAGAACAGAACTAGGAACAACGGCTTGGGGGTACAAGCACAAGTAGCAGTGATTAGATTTTGGAAACGCCTTGAAAATGAAAAAGGACAAAAAGTTGCACAATGGTGTCGGAAAGAGATACAATTAAGTAATTTAAACTGGGCAAAAATGACCAAGAAGAGAATGGTACAGGCCTGCGAGAACATAAAAGTGGACATCTGCCAAGATTCCCTAAAAGTGGAGTGCACAAAAAAAGAGCTAAAATTGAATGGACAAGAAGCCACTAGAAGCAGGGATAGGGAATACTTGGTAAGAAAACATCAGTAGGGTTCATGATGAATTCATGGGCAAAGGAAAACTGGTTCCCTTACCTGGATACCGTACCAAACCCGTGGTTTAGACAAGAGATCCTAAGGTTGCGCATTGGGATTAACCCATGGCTAATAAATAAATTAATTAAAACCAAAATACTGGATCCTAATGGGTGTTGTAAATGTAAGTTGGGTACAAAAGGGGATTCAGTGGACATTCTATTGGACTGTATAAACATCTCAGACCTGCGTAAACTTTGGCTGCGCCCTATATTTGTAAAATATGGTATAAGAGCTTGGGTGCAAGCGATTGAGCTCATTACAGAATTGCCTAGTATCGACATTGCAATTGCTTTAGGGAAGTTCATAAAGGGAGTACAGAGATCCATAATAAGTCAAGAATAATATTTTAAAATTTTATAACGAAGGAATTTAAATCTTGTCTAGAAGAATCGGTTGGTTTTATTAACCCACTAGCAGCCCGTCCCGACGTTGTCCGGGTATGAATTGCTGCCGGCCAGTAGTATATTCTTTTGTAGGATTTCGTTTTGATAGCATTTCTTATCTGTGACAGGCCTGTGAAACGCTCCGATTCACAGTGCACTGCTGATGCACTTAAGAGTGTGCGTTCAGTAGTGTGGGAACTCAAGTTTCCCTACTTTATTTTTCCTTGCAATATTATATAGCGCAAACTCGACAACATGGCATGAGCACAATTTACATTACAGAAGAACACATTTATTTGTGGTAGGCACGGGGAGACAAAGCGATTTGCCTGGAATCACAGAATGTTGAGCTGATGCCAAGATTCGAACGTAGCTCCCCAGCTCTAAAGTTCGCAATTCTAGATCTTGTGGCGGGAAGTGTGTCTAAAAGTGTATGTCGGTGCTGGCCATCAATGAGAGAGACCTTTGCATTTTTCAAATGGGTGGTGAAAAAATATGAGTATGTTGCTGGAGATGTGGGCCGCCGTGCCACCAATGTACTTACCGGGGGAGGGTAAACACCCATTATTCCGCAACTTTCTTTCCGCATACAATCACTCTGCATACTTTCATCCCCATGTACCATGACTCCGCAATGCCATTATAACGCATGGCATTACATTTTATATGCTTCTACCATGCATACATTTACAACGAAATTCGTTGTAAATGCATGAATGGTAAAAGCATGTTTTTAAAAAAAATGTTTGGATAAGGTAAGTGTGGGCATAGGGGTATATGTTTTGGGGTACTGAGGTATATGTTTTGGGGTGTTTGGGTATTTTAAGGCTTCAGATATAGTTTTGGGTCATGGGGTACAGGGGTAGTTTTAGGGTTTAGGGATAGGTATGGGTTTGGGATACAGGGGTATTTTTAGGGTTCAGGGCTTGGTTTGGGTTTTGGGGTATGGGGTGTTTTTAGGGTTCAGGGATAGGTTTGGGGTTTGGGGTACAGGGGTATTTTAAGGGTTCAGGGCTAGGTTTGGGTTACAGGGGTATTTTAGGGTTTAGGGGTAGGTTTGGGTTTTGGGTTACAGGGTTATTTAAAGGGTTCAGGGCTAGTTTTGGGGTTCAGGGGTATTTTTAGGGTTCAGGGGTAGGTTTGGGTTTTGGGGTACAGGGGTATTTTAAGGGTTCAGGGCTAGGTTTGGGTTTTGGGGTAGAGGGGTATTTTAGGGTTCAGGGGTAGGTTTGGGTTTTGGGGGACAGTGGTATTTTTAGGGTTCAGGGCTAGGTTTGGTTTTTGGGATACAGGGGTATTTTTAGGGTTCAGGGGTAGGTTTGGGTATTGAGGTACAGGGTTCAGGGCTAGGTTTTGGGTTTTGGAGTACAGGGGTATTTTTAGGGTTTAGGGATAGGTTTGGGTTTTGGGGTACAGGGTATATTTATAGGGTTAAGATGGGTTAGTGTTTAAGGGTGTTGGGGTATTTTAAGGAGTAAGGGTGGGTTATGATTATGGGGTGCCGGGGTATTTAAAGGGAGCAGGGTGGGATTAGCACATGATATGAGATATGGCATGAAAGGCGGGACGTACCACATGCCCCCAGCGTTTGTCACGTCCCCAGCACACACCCACAGCACAACGTAGAAACGCCCACAAGGGACTACTTTCCTGGCACCGTTCTTTTACCTTTTAAATGTATATGGTGGGCGCCTGCATAGCCTATGTCCTTCGGCTGCAACTGCCCTTTCCAACGCTGTATTGGGTGTTGTGATTGGTGCTGTGGTTCCTGAGATTACCCGCCTCAAAGGTTTGGGCTCTCTCTTTAATATATTAGTACTAGCAGCCCATCCCGGCCTTGTCCGGGAGCATTCAGGCTTATCCTACCCCCGCCTGCCCCGACATTGCCTAGCAGCCTGTGCCCCCGCCCGCCCTGTCCCCCGCCTGCCCCGACCCCCGCCTGCCCCGACCCCGCAGCAGCCCAAGCTCCCGCCCGCCCCGTCCCCCGCCTGCCTCGACCCCCGCCTGCCTTGACCCCGCTCCGCTCCTCTCTGCTCCTCACTGCGGCCCGACACCTGCCTGCCCCGACATTGTCCCTGGATGCTTACCTAATCCGCCACTTCTTAGTTTACAGCTCCTCGCCTCTCTGCTCCTCACCGCCTGTCTGCCGCCGCTCCTCCCCGCGCCATGTCAGCCTCTCCACTGCTCCCACAGCCGCTGGCCTCACGTCACCGCTCCTCCCCCGCGCCATGTCCGCGCTCCTCGGACACCTCTCCTCCCCGTGGTGACGTGAGCACGCACATCGCGGCCGGCGGTCCTTTGGGGGAGGACTACTTTTAAAAAATATATAAATATTGTAAATAACGTTTTATTTTGACATATAGCCTATGACCATCTACACACCCTGACAATTTCAACGGTGTATCTGGTGTGTAGATTGGCGCAGTGGTTCCCAAGTTTACCCGCCTCAAAGCCTGAAAGTTCTTACTTTATTATAGTAGTATAGATACAGGGTAAGGATTTTACTAAAGAAACGATTGTATGAGCATCCATTTTTAAATGTCATGTACCTAGGGGAAGATCATTTTATAAATTGCGGTAGAACATTTTAACGTGTATTTAGTCCGAGTCATGCTGGGGATTTAAAAAAAAAAAATATTAACTGTTTTGTATTTGTTTAAAGATTACGATCTAAATAAACATACTTTTTGACTGGACTTGATTTGGTGAAGCAAGGAACTCTGGGTCAGGGTTATGCCCACTTTCCCCAGGAAGTGGTTATAACGGTGGTGTAGTCACCCCAGAGGTAAGGAGCCCATTGGCTACTACCCTATACTCACCTAAATTCAGGATTCTGGGGGCCCCTGACCCAGGATCTCAGATTTGTCTACTGGGAACCAAAGGAAGGACAAAGAAGACATGAAGTCACGAGAACAGACTTCCTGCACCGACCTTGGCACCAAACCTTGCCTGGCTCCTTGCACCGCGACAATCACAAACACTGACTCATCCCGAAACTGAACAGCCTCCCAAACCATTGAAGGGCTGTTCTTACATTCAACAACCATGCAGCATCTCCCATGGAGTGGAGGAGCCACCCCCCTGCATTTGCAGGCACAGACTGCATCAACTCTGTCTTTTGTCTTGCTGGCCTTCGGGCCCACCGAAGGAGCACCTTTCCAGGAAGAGGTTGTTGTGAGTCCAGGAGGCCAGCCCTGTATCTCTCACCAAGGCTCAAGCCATTGCCCCCTCCTGGAGCCTCTTAGCACCAATACCCTGGGTACCGGAGTCTCTAACTACAGCAACCAGCCGGACCAAACACATCTACAACCGAGCCCCTCAGCTCAGGGTTTCCGTAAACCAGATGTGTCCCTGTGCTCCAGAGACCCTCAAGAGCCAAACCTCCCTTTGGGTTCTGCTGTACTTGTCCCCAAGTCCACACTTGCAGCCTTTCTTTTACAGATACTTTTACCATTGACTTTATTGCTTATCATTCACGGCTACCAACGCAACCAGCACCTCTGCACCTGGACTCACCAGGGCAGCTAAAACCAAACTGCTGGTGGTTTCTTGGACCTTGGCCCCTAAGCACCTTAAGTCTCAAAAGGGACCCTCAAGCACCGCTCACAAGTATATGTATTCAGTGTATGTTTCTCCCATAGGATAACATACCTCAAAACCGTTATTGGACTGTATTTTTATACTTCTACAAAAATCTATATCTCCAAAAGTAGTTAACTGATTCTGATGATCTTGGTGTCTAAAATTATATAACATGATGTGTTCTTTTTCTAAATTGGTCCAGAATTTTTTCTTGAATGTGTGTCTCATTTATTGACTGTACAACCAACTGCTTAACACTACCCTGTGATAAGTCTAATCTGCTCGCCAACACTACTACAAATAGAGTGCTTGGTAGTACTATTTATGGCCTGTAAACCAATAAGGGTCATCTGTACCCCTGCATGGTGTGCCTTTAAATTGGCACTACCACATAAAAAGGCAGTTTCCTACAGCATCACTGTGACTTGATTAACCAATGCACTGTCTGACTGCTGCTTTGCTTAGTTCTATGGCAAAATCAGTAAAAGGTTTTATATATATCCATATGTGCTGTAATAAAACATCAGTCTAATCTGCAGTCCTGTTTCAAATATTATATATATTATGCTAAATGCATGGAATTTAACAAAAAATAATCTCAATTATGTGCATTCATTATGTAGGTCAATAGACAATTGATCAGTTCAATGCATAGCGATGCTACCGTGGACAAAGATGGCAGAATATATAATTGACTGCTAGTATTCAATAATTATTTCAACTTGATACTCTAAAGGCCCGATAATAATAATAGTAATCAATTATGTCACCCAATCAAGTAAGCATGATAAAACGGGCAACCCAGTCTCTGTAATAATTAACAGCTGCTCTCAAGCTTGAAAAACATAAATGCACATTGGTCTCATAAGATCTGATTATCATGTGAAGAATTATAAAGTGAATTGGTGAACTTTACAACCACCATGTAGTGTGAGGACTACAAAGTTGCCATACTTAGCAAATGCCTAGAGGAGCAATATTTTTTGGTAGCATCATTTACTACCACTTCTTGGAAATCCATATTGAGACCAGAAACACAGAATTGGTTACGAGCTTAGGTAGGAAAGAGGCCGCTTCAGAATAAAGGTACTGAGTGTAGGACCTCCGCGTCAGACCTGCCCAAAATGTAAGAACATGTATCCACGAGACAAAAGAATCTCTGTGGTGGGAGTGTTTAGCGTAGAGAGATGTTAACCACATCCGTGCGGGTAAGATTTACCACCGGTGCTGAGCCATAACGAAAACGGGCGTGGTCATGACGGAACGGTTCCGTCATGAGCACAGCTCAACCGATGCTCATGACGGAACCGTTCCGTCATGAGCATCGAAGGGGTTCAAAGGCTTTATAGTGGAAAGCCACTGGTTTTAGTGTAGGCTGATGGTGGCAAACAGCAGATTGAAGAGCGATTGTGTTCTCCTAGCTTCAAATGTGGGTTGGTTTCTGGTAACAGGCACACTACCTGGGTTATTTTGTGCAAGGACTGTGTAAACGTTTTCCAGCAGTAGGACAGCTATAAAAGGAATATGGCGGAGAGGCGAGAGATAACCACTAACACTGTAGGTATTGCCTGGATGGAGTCACTGTGCTTTTGGACAGTAGTTGCCCCGGAAGCATTAATGCCTAGATGCATCAAACTGAATTGCATTCGCAAACGGTGCGAATCGCATTTTTCGGCCGTTTGCGAATGCAATTCACTAATTTGGAATGCATCATGCATTTCGCAATTTTAGGAATCGCAACCATGTTGCGATTTCTAAAATTGTGATTGCATTTAAGAAATCGCAATTTGAGATTTCTTAAATGCTATGCATGATTATTTTAAAATTGCGAATTCGCAATTTGGAATGGGTAAAATAGCATGAAGTTGAACTTCATGCTAAATTATTGAAAACGTTCAAATATGCACAAATTGCATTTTTGAAAGTTTAAATTTACACACACAAATGCCCCAGGGGCATGTGTGTGTGTAAATGGCTCTTAAAGTTAAGTTTTAGGGGTGCAGGGAGGGGTTCTTTGGACCCCCCCCTGCACCCTTGAAATTTTATTTATTTTATTTATTTTTAATATTTGTAAAGCGCAGCATATACCCTTGGGCGAATTGCATTCACATTTTGCGATTCGCAAAATGGAATTCGCAAAATGTGATTGCCTTCCCATTCATTCCTATGGGCCTTTTGGCCCATAGGAATCAATGGGAAGGGTTTCCCTAATTGCGATTCGCAAATTGTGAATCGCAATTAAGGAAAAATACCGAATCGCAAAAAAAATTGCGAAATTTTCTTGCATTGCCATTTGCGATTTCTAAATTGCGAGTCCTTAATTTTCGTAATTTAGAAATCGCAAATGGAAACAATGATGCATCTACCCATACGTGCTTCAAAAGAAAGATTCAATTAAGCCATAGACATACAGAAAAAGCATGACAGGTCCACACAAATACCAATTTAAATACCACCTCTTTTTTTATAGTGCTACTCATTCCAAAGTAGGGTGTCAGAGTGCTCTACATCACGTGTGCACACCAAGAATAAACAATTTAACATACAAGTGTGTATATCAATGTTCGCTAAATTTTAACAATGAGGGTTACAAGGCGTTAATTGTCACGTCGCCCCTACTGGTTGACATCTATATCTATCTATACTACTATAATAAAGTAAGAACTTTCAGGCTTTGAGGCGGGTAAACTTGGGAACCACTGCGCCAATCTACACACCCGATACACCGTTGAAATTGTCAGGGTGTGTAGATGGTCATAGGCTATATGTCAAAATAAAACGTTATTTACAATATTTATATATTTTTTAAAAGTAGTCCTCCCCAAAGGACCGCCGGCCGCGACGTGCGTGCTCACGTCACCACGGGGAGGAGAGGTGTCCGAGGAGCGCGGACATGGCGCGGGGGAGGAGCGGTGACGTGAGGCCAGCGGCTGTGGGAGCAGTGGAGAGGCTGACATGGCGCGGGGAGGAGCGGCGGCAGACAGGCGGTGAGGAGCAGAGAGGCGAGGAGCTGTAAACTAAGAAGTGGCGGATTAGGTAAGCATCCGGGGACAATGTCGGGGCAGGCAGGTGTCGGGCCGCAGTGAGGAGCAGAGAGGAGCGGAGCGGGGTCGAGGCAGGCGGGGGTCGAGGAAGGCGGGGGACGGGGCGGGCGGGGGCTTGGGCTGCTGCGGGGTTGGGGCAGGCGGGGGACAGGGCGGGCGGGGGCACAGGCTGCTAGGCAATGTCGGGGCAGGCGGGGGTAGGGGAAGCCTGAATGCTCCCGGACAAGGCCGGGATGGGCTGCTAGTACTAATATATTAAAGAGAGAGCCCAAACCTTTGAGGCGGGTAATCTCAGGAACCACAGCACCAATCACAACACCCAATACAGCGTTGGAAAGGGCAGTTGCAGCCGAAGGACATCGGCTATGCAGGCGCCCACCATATACATTTAAAAGGTAAAAGAACGGTGCCAGGAAAGTAGTCCCTTGTGGGCGTTTCTACGTTGTGCTGTGGGTGTGTGCTGGGGGCGTGACAAACGCTGGGGGCATGTGGTACGTCCCGCCTTTCATGCCATATCTCATATCATGTGCTAATCCCACCCTGCTCCCTTTAAATACCCCGGCACCCCATAATCATAACCCACCCTTACTCCTTAAAATACCCCAACACCCTTAAACACTAACCCATCTTAACCCTATAAATATACCCTGTACCCCAAAACCCAAACCTATCCCTAAACCCTAAAAATACCCCTGTACTCCAAAACCCAAAACCTAGCCCTGAACCCTGTACCTCAATACCCAAACCTACCCCTGAACCCTAAAAATACCCCTGTATCCCAAAAACCAAACCTAGCCCTGAACCCTAAAAATACCACTGTCCCCCAAAACCCAAACCTACCCCTGAACCCTAAAATACCCCTGTACCCCAAAACCCAAACCTAGCCCTGAACCCTTAAAATACCCCTGTACCCCAAAACCCAAACCTAGCCCTGAACCCTAAAAATACCCCTGAACCCCAAAACTAGCCCTGAACCCTTTAAATAACCCTGTAACCCAAAACCCAAACCTACCCCTAAACCCTAAAATACCCCTGTAACCCAAACCTAGCCCTGAACCCTTAAAATACCCCTGTACCCCAAACCCCAAACCTATCCCTGAACCCTAAAAATACCCCCTACCCCAAAACCCAAACCAAGCCCTGAAACCTAAAAATACCCCTGTATCCCAAACCCATACCTATCCCTAAACCCTAAAACGACCCCTGTACCCCATGACCCAAAACTATATCTGAAGCCTTAAAATACCCAAACACCCCAAAACATATACCTCAGTACCCCAAAACATATACCCCTATGCCCACACTTACCTTATCCAAACTTTTTTTTAAAAACATGCTTTTACCATTCATGCATTTACAACGAATTTCGTTGTAAATGTATGCATGGTAAAAGTATATAAAATGTAATGCCATGCGTTATAATGGCATTGCGGAGTCATGGTACATGGGGATGAAAGTATGCAGAGTGATTGTATGCGGAAAGAAAGTTGCGGAATAATGGGTGTTTACCCTCCCCCGGTAAGTACATTGGTGGCACGGCGGCCACCATCTCCAGCAACATACTCATATTTTTTCACCACCCATTTGAAAAATGCAAAGGTCTCTCTCATTGATGGCCAGCACCGACATACACTTTTAGACACACTTCCCGCCACAAGATCTAGAATTGCGAACTTTAGAGCTGGGGAGCTACGTTCGAATCTCGGCATCAGCTCAACATTCTGTGATTCCAGGCAAATCGCTTTGTCTCTCCGTGCCTACCACAAATAAATGTGTTCTTCTGTAATGTAAATTGTGCTCATGCCATGTTGTCGAGTTCGCGCTATATAATATTGCAAGGAAAAATAAAGTAGGGAAACTTGAGTTCCCACACTACTGAACGCACACTCTTAAGTGCATCAGCAGTGCACTGTGAATCGTAGCGTTTCACAGGCCTGTCACAGATAAGAAATGCTATCAAAACGAAATCCTACAAAAGAATATACTACTGGCCGGCAGCAATTCATACCCGGACAACGTCGGGACGGGCTGCTAGTTATAGGATAATAGTGCACGGTCGGGAGAAACACAAAGTCAGAATGTAAAACCGGTTGGATTTATCTGTACTAATACTACACAAAAGAACCCCTTTAATGAGATTTCTAATAATGACAGCTTGAGAAAAAAAACAATAAGATTCTAAAACATTGCCTTGCAATTTGCATGTAGCTCCTTGATGCTCGTTCATAGATCTCTGTGTTATTAGCAAGAATGAAAATTATGAACTGCAAGTAATAGGAGAATCTGTCAAAAGCAGTAAGATAATTGTCTAGCTTTATAAAATGCGAATCTGTAATCAGTTTCTCAAGTAGTGCGCTTTGCAGCAGGCACATGAACCCTCTATGCCACTTTATGAGTCAAGCTGTTACTAAACAAAACACAGATCTCTCCAAGTGCATTACCCCTAGGTCCCTTCTGTCCTCGTCCCATTCCTTAACTAAGTAGAGATGACCATCTCCGCAACAGAAAAAAGAACAGGAGCATGCAGGGATACGCAACCCACTCCCTTCCACTAGGTGTACATAAGCAGTACCAGCCCAGCATGCAGCCTGTTCTTTTTTTCTGTCCTCCGACAGAATGGGATCTGTTTGGACTTACCTGCTGGGATACTTCACTGGACGTCTCGTCTGGGATTTTGGGCTGTAAGTGAGGCAGCCTGGGATAAATATTTAAGGGAACTGTATGGAGCCCGAATATCCTCAGGAGATATAGTATCCCAAGGTTGGCAGGAAATTTCAGAAGAATTCAAAATAGACTTTACGGAAGAGCGAGTAGAAGAAACTATTAAGAAGCTGAACTGATCCCGGGCCGCAGGCCCGGATAACCTCCCAGCGATAATATTAAAGTTTCAAACAAAGTGGTGGGCAAGATTTCTTTCTCAACTGTTTCAAGTAATTTTAACAGAAGGTAAAATGCCATCAAATTGGAAGGGTGCAATAATCAGACCAATCCACAAAAAAGGCAGTAGGGAGGAACCTCAAAACTATAGATTGATAAACCTTTTGGACATTGGGGAAAAGGTATTCTCAAAATTAGTCTTAAATAGGCTAAACGACTGGGTTGAGGAGTATTCAATAGTACCCATTGAACAGGGAGGTTTCAGAGAGGGACATTCCACAATAGACCATTGTTTCTCTCTATGGGCAATGGCAAGGAAGTCAACGGAACAGAACGGAAAGCTCTGCTGCTGCTTCGTTGACTTACGAGCCGCCTTCGACTCAGTGGACCGGGACTGCCTCTGGGAAACACTAATTAATAAAAACATCCCAAGAGACTTGTTGTCTATATTATAAGAATTACACCGAGGCAACTGGGCTCAAGTAATTAGGGACACTGAGGGGTCATTAACACCAAAAATCCCCATCGAAAACGGCTTAAGACAAGGCTGTGTTCTGACCCCCCCCAACTATTTTCCATATTTTTATCTGAACTACCGGATTGGCTTGAAGTGGAGGGTAGTGCCAGCCCAAGAATGAATGGCAAAAAGGTGCCGTGTCTTCTATACGCGGACAACCTCGTAATAGTCGACCAAACAGAAATAGGCCTTCAAAGGAAGTTGAACTCTTTTAATGAATACTGCGCAAAGAAATTTTTAAAGGTAAACTTAGACAAGACTAAAATTCTATGCTTTGGGAATAAAGCAACTAAGTTTAAGTGGTTTTTAGGAGATCTTAAATTACAATCCGTAAATGAATACCGCTACCTAGGGGTATGGTTTGACAAAAAATTAAATTGGCAGATACACCTAGAAGCCCAAAAAGCGAAGGCACAAACATCAATCGATGGCTTAAAAATGTTTAATCGTGACTATGGGGATAAGTCTCATCGACCTTTACTAAAAGCCTTCAGTGCAATGATACCACCACAAGTACTCTATGGAGCAGAGATCCTTTATTTGAGCGGTAAGGGAGTCTGTGACCAAGAGGAAGGAAAATGTCTGCAAAATCTCTTATCCCTGCCCCCATCAGCAATGGTGCAAGCAATAAGAACAGAACTAGGAACAACGGCTTGGGGGTACAAGCACAAGTAGCAGTGATTAGATTTTGGAAACGCCTTGAAAATGAAAAAGGACAAAAAGTTGCACAATGGTGTCGGAAAGAGATACAATTAAGTAATTTAAACTGGGCAAAAATGACCAAGAAGAGAATGGTACAGGCCTGCGAGAACATAAAAGTGGACATCTGCCAAGATTCCCTAAAAGTGGAGTGTACAAAAAAAGAGCTAAAATTGAATGGACAAGAAGCCACTAGAAGCAGGGATAGGGAATACTTGGTAAGAAAACATCAGTAGGGTTCATGATGAATTCATGGGCAAAGGAAAACTGGTTCCCTTACCTGGATACCGTACCAAACCCGTGGTTTAGACAAGAGATCCTAAGGTTGCGCATTGGGATTAACCCATGGCTAATAAATAAATTAATTAAAACCAAAATACTGGATCCTAATGGGTGTTGTAAATGTAAGTTGGGTACAAAAGGGGATTCAGTGGACATTCTATTGGACTGTATAAACATCTCAGACCTGCGTAAACTTTGGCTGCGCCCTATATTTGTAAAATATGGTATAAGAGCTCGGGTGCAAGCGATTGAGCTCATTACAGAATTGCCTAGTATCGACATTGCAATTGCTTTAGGGAAGTTCATAAAGGGAGTACAGAGATCCATAATAAGTCAAGAATAATATTTTAAAATTTTATAACGAAGGAATTTAAATCTTGTCTAGAAGAATCGGTTGGTTTTATTAACCCACTAGCAGCCCGTCCTGACGTTGTCCGGGTATGAATTGCTGCCGGCCAGTAGTATATTCTTTTGTAGGATTTCGTTTTGATAGCATTTCTTATCTGTGACAGGCCTGTGAAACGCTCCGATTCACAGTGCACTGCTGATGCACTTAAGAGTGTGCGTTCAGTAGTGTGGGAACTCAAGTTTCCCTACTTTATTTTTCCTTGCAATATTATATAGCGCAAACTCGACAACATGGCATGAGCACAATTTACATTACAGAAGAACACATTTATTTGTGGTAGGCACGGGGAGACAAAGCGATTTGCCTGGAATCACAGAATGTTGAGCTGATTTCAAGATTCGAACGTAGCTCCCCAGCTCTAAAGTTCGCAATTCTAGATCTTGTGGCGGGAAGTGTGTCTAAAAGTGTATGTCGGTGCTGGCCATCAATGAGAGAGACCTTTGCGTTTTTCAAATGGGTGGTGAAAAAATATGAGTATGTTGCTGGAGATGTGGGCCGCCGTGCCACCAATGTACTTACCGGGGGAGGGTAAACACCCATTATTCCGCAACTTTCTTTCCGCATACAATCACTCTGCATACTTTCATCCCCATGTACCATGACTCCGCAATGCCATTATAACGCATGGCATTACATTTTATATGCTTCTACCATGCATACATTTACAACGAAATTCGTTGTAAATGCATGAATGGTAAAAGCATGTTTTTAAAAAAAATGTTTGGATAAGGTAAGTGTGGGCATAGGGGTATATGTTTTGGGGTACTGAGGTATATGTTTTGGGGTGTTTGGGTATTTTAAGGCTTCAGATATAGTTTTGGGTCATGGGGTACAGGGGTAGTTTTAGGGTTTAGGGATAGGTATGGGTTTGGGATACAGGGGTATTTTTAGGGTTCAGGGCTTGGTTTGGGTTTTGGGGTATGGGGTGTTTTTAGGGTTCAGGGATAGGTTTGGGGTTTGGGGTACAGGGGTATTTTAAGGGTTCAGGGCTAGGTTTGGGTTACAGGGGTATTTTAGGGTTTAGGGGTAGGTTTGGGTTTTGGGTTACAGGGTTATTTAAAGGGTTCAGGGCTAGTTTTGGGGTTCAGGGGTATTTTTAGGGTTCAGGGGTAGGTTTGGGTTTTGGGGTACAGGGGTATTTTAAGGGTTCAGGGCTAGGTTTGGGTTTTGGGGTAGAGGGGTATTTTAGGGTTCAGGGGTAGGTTTGGGTTTTGGGGGACAGTGGTATTTTTAGGGTTCAGGGCTAGGTTTGGTTTTTGGGATACAGGGGTATTTTTAGGGTTCAGGGGTAGGTTTGGGTATTGAGGTACAGGGTTCAGGGCTAGGTTTTGGGTTTTGGAGTACAGGGGTATTTTTAGGGTTTAGGGATAGGTTTGGGTTTTGGGGTACAGGGTATATTTATAGGGTTAAGATGGGTTAGTGTTTAAGGGTGTTGGGGTATTTTAAGGAGTAAGGGTGGGTTATGATTATGGGGTGCCGGGGTATTTAAAGGGAGCAGGGTGGGATTAGCACATGATATGAGATATGGCATGAAAGGCGGGACGTACCACATGCCCCCAGCGTTTGTCACGTCCCCAGCACACACCCACAGCACAACGTAGAAACGCCCACAAGGGACTACTTTCCTGGCACCGTTCTTTTACCTTTTAAATGTATATGGTGGGCGCCTGCATAGCCTATGTCCTTCGGCTGCAACTGCCCTTTCCAACGCTGTATTGGGTGTTGTGATTGGTGCTGTGGTTCCTGAGATTACCCGCCTCAAAGGTTTGGGCTCTCTCTTTAATATATTAGTACTAGCAGCCCATCCCGGCCTTGTCCGGGAGCATTCAGGCTTATCCTACCCCCGCCTGCCCCGACATTGCCTAGCAGCCTGTGCCCCCGCCCGCCCTGTCCCCCGCCTGCCCCGACCCCCGCCTGCCCCGACCCCGCAGCAGCCCAAGCTCCCGCCCGCCCCGTCCCCCGCCTGCCTCGACCCCCGCCTGCCTTGACCCCGCTCCGCTCCTCTCTGCTCCTCACTGCGGCCCGACACCTGCCTGCCCCGACATTGTCCCTGGATGCTTACCTAATCCGCCACTTCTTAGTTTACAGCTCCTCGCCTCTCTGCTCCTCACCGCCTGTCTGCCGCCGCTCCTCCCCGCGCCATGTCAGCCTCTCCACTGCTCCCACAGCCGCTGGCCTCACGTCACCGCTCCTCCCCCGCGCCATGTCCGCGCTCCTCGGACACCTCTCCTCCCCGTGGTGACGTGAGCACGCACATCGCGGCCGGCGGTCCTTTGGGGGAGGACTACTTTTAAAAAATATATAAATATTGTAAATAACGTTTTATTTTGACATATAGCCTATGACCATCTACACACCCTGACAATTTCAACGGTGTATCTGGTGTGTAGATTGGCGCAGTGGTTCCCAAGTTTACCCGCCTCAAAGCCTGAAAGTTCTTACTTTATTATAGTAGTATAGATACAGGGTAAGGATTTTACTAAAGAAACGATTGTATGAGCATCCATTTTTAAATGTCATGTACCTAGGGGAAGATCATTTTATAAATTGCGGTAGAACATTTTAACGTGTATTTAGTCCGAGTCATGCTGGGGATTTAAAAAAAAAAAATATTAACTGTTTTGTATTTGTTTAAAGATTACGATCTAAATAAACATACTTTTTGACTGGACTTGATTTGGTGAAGCAAGGAACTCTGGGTCAGGGTTATGCCCACTTTCCCCAGGAAGTGGTTATAACGGTGGTGTAGTCACCCCAGAGGTAAGGAGCCCATTGGCTACTACCCTATACTCACCTAAATTCAGGATTCTGGGGGCCCCTGACCCAGGATCTCAGATTTGTCTACTGGGAACCAAAGGAAGGACAAAGAAGACATGAAGTCACGAGAACAGACTTCCTGCACCGACCTTGGCACCAAACCTTGCCTGGCTCCTTGCACCGCGACAATCACAAACACTGACTCATCCCGAAACTGAACAGCCTCCCAAACCATTGAAGGGCTGTTCTTACATTCAACAACCATGCAGCATCTCCCATGGAGTGGAGGAGCCACCCCCCTGCATTTGCAGGCACAGACTGCATCAACTCTGTCTTTTGTCTTGCTGGCCTTCGGGCCCACCGAAGGAGCACCTTTCCAG
The DNA here is from genome assembly GCF_964263255.1 of Lissotriton vulgaris. NCBI lineage: Eukaryota > Metazoa > Chordata > Amphibia > Caudata > Salamandridae > Lissotriton > Lissotriton vulgaris. Next base: position 205,695 of record NW_028249604.1, read on the forward strand.
GAAGAGGTTGTTGTGAGTCCAGGAGGCCAGCCCTGTATCTCTCACCAAGGCTCAAGCCATTGCCCCCTCCTGGAGCCTCTTAGCACCAATACCCTGGGTACCGGAGTCTCTAACTACAGCAACCAGCCGGACCAAACACATCTACAACCGAGCCCCTCAGCTCAGGGTTTCCGTAAACCAGATGTGTCCCTGTGCTCCAGAGACCCTCAAGAGCCAAACCTCCCTTTGGGTTCTGCTGTACTTGTCCCCAAGTCCACACTTGCAGCCTTTCTTTTACAGATACTTTTACCATTGACTTTATTGCTTATCATTCACGGCTACCAACGCAACCAGCACCTCTGCACCTGGACTCACCAGGGCAGCTAAAACCAAACTGCTGGTGGTTTCTTGGACCTTGGCCCCTAAGCACCTTAAGTCTCAAAAGGGACCCTCAAGCACCGCTCACAAGTATATGTATTCAGTGTATGTTTCTCCCATAGGATAACATACCTCAAAACCGTTATTGGACTGTATTTTTATACTTCTACAAAAATCTATATCTCCAAAAGTAGTTAACTGATTCTGATGATCTTGGTGTCTAAAATTATATAACATGATGTGTTCTTTTTCTAAATTGGTCCAGAATTTTTTCTTGAATGTGTGTCTCATTTATTGACTGTACAACCAACTGCTTAACACTACCCTGTGATAAGTCTAATCTGCTCGCCAACACTACTACAAATAGAGTGCTTGGTAGTACTATTTATGGCCTGTAAACCAATAAGGGTCATCTGTACCCCTGCATGGTGTGCCTTTAAATTGGCACTACCACATAAAAAGGCAGTTTCCTACAGCATCACTGTGACTTGATTAACCAATGCACTGTCTGACTGCTGCTTTGCTTAGTTCTATGGCAAAATCAGTAAAAGGTTTTATATATATCCATATGTGCTGTAATAAAACATCAGTCTAATCTGCAGTCCTGTTTCAAATATTATATATATTATGCTAAATGCATGGAATTTAACAAAAAATAATCTCAATTATGTGCATTCATTATGTAGGTCAATAGACAATTGATCAGTTCAATGCATAGCGATGCTACCGTGGACAAAGATGGCAGAATATATAATTGACTGCTAGTATTCAATAATTATTTCAACTTGATACTCTAAAGGCCCGATAATAATAATAGTAATCAATTATGTCACCCAATCAAGTAAGCATGATAAAACGGGCAACCCAGTCTCTGTAATAATTAACAGCTGCTCTCAAGCTTGAAAAACATAAATGCACATTGGTCTCATAAGATCTGATTATCATGTGAAGAATTATAAAGTGAATTGGTGAACTTTACAACCACCATGTAGTGTGAGGACTACAAAGTTGCCATACTTAGCAAATGCCTAGAGGAGCAATATTTTTTGGTAGCATCATTTACTACCACTTCTTGGAAATCCATATTGAGACCAGAAACACAGAATTGGTTACGAGCTTAGGTAGGAAAGAGGCCGCTTCAGAATAAAGGTACTGAGTGTAGGACCTCCGCGTCAGACCTGCCCAAAATGTAAGAACATGTATCCACGAGACAAAAGAATCTCTGTGGTGGGAGTGTTTAGCGTAGAGAGATGTTAACCACATCCGTGCGGGTAAGATTTACCACCGGTGCTGAGCCATAACGAAAACGGGCGTGGTCATGACGGAACGGTTCCGTCATGAGCACAGCTCAACCGATGCTCATGACGGAACCGTTCCGTCATGAGCATCGAAGGGGTTCAAAGGCTTTATAGTGGAAAGCCACTGGTTTTAGTGTAGGCTGATGGTGGCAAACAGCAGATTGAAGAGCGATTGTGTTCTCCTAGCTTCAAATGTGGGTTGGTTTCTGGTAACAGGCACACTACCTGGGTTATTTTGTGCAAGGACTGTGTAAACGTTTTCCAGCAGTAGGACAGCTATAAAAGGAATATGGCGGAGAGGCGAGAGATAACCACTAACACTGTAGGTATTGCCTGGATGGAGTCACTGTGCTTTTGGACAGTAGTTGCCCCGGAAGCATTAATGCCTAGATGCATCAAACTGAATTGCATTCGCAAACGGTGCGAATCGCATTTTTCGGCCGTTTGCGAATGCAATTCACTAATTTGGAATGCATCATGCATTTCGCAATTTTAGGAATCGCAACCATGTTGCGATTTCTAAAATTGTGATTGCATTTAAGAAATCGCAATTTGAGATTTCTTAAATGCTATGCATGATTATTTTAAAATTGCGAATTCGCAATTTGGAATGGGTAAAATAGCATGAAGTTGAACTTCATGCTAAATTATTGAAAACGTTCAAATATGCACAAATTGCATTTTTGAAAGTTTAAATTTACACACACAAATGCCCCAGGGGCATGTGTGTGTGTAAATGGCTCTTAAAGTTAAGTTTTAGGGGTGCAGGGAGGGGTTCTTTGGACCCCCCCCTGCACCCTTGAAATTTTATTTATTTTATTTATTTTTAATATTTGTAAAGCGCAGCATATACCCTTGGGCGAATTGCATTCACATTTTGCGATTCGCAAAATGGAATTCGCAAAATGTGATTGCCTTCCCATTCATTCCTATGGGCCTTTTGGCCCATAGGAATCAATGGGAAGGGTTTCCCTAATTGCGATTCGCAAATTGTGAATCGCAATTAAGGAAAAATACCGAATCGCAAAAAAAATTGCGAAATTTTCTTGCATTGCCATTTGCGATTTCTAAATTGCGAGTCCTTAATTTTCGTAATTTAGAAATCGCAAATGGAAACAATGATGCATCTACCCATACGTGCTTCAAAAGAAAGATTCAATTAAGCCATAGACATACAGAAAAAGCATGACAGGTCCACACAAATACCAATTTAAATACCACCTCTTTTTTTATAGTGCTACTCATTCCAAAGTAGGGTGTCAGAGTGCTCTACATCACGTGTGCACACCAAGAATAAACAATTTAACATACAAGTGTGTATATCAATGTTCGCTAAATTTTAACAATGAGGGTTACAAGGCGTTAATTGTCACGTCGCCCCTACTGGTTGACATCTATATCTATCTATACTACTATAATAAAGTAAGAACTTTCAGGCTTTGAGGCGGGTAAACTTGGGAACCACTGCGCCAATCTACACACCCGATACACCGTTGAAATTGTCAGGGTGTGTAGATGGTCATAGGCTATATGTAAAAATAAAACGTTATTTACAATATTTATATATTTTTTTAAAGTAGTCCTCCCCTAAAGGACCGCCGGCCGCGACGTGCGTGCTCACGTCACCACGGGGAGGAGAGGTGTCCGAGGAGCGCGGACATGGCGCGGGAGAGGAGCGGTGACGTGAGGCCAGCGGCTGTGGGAGCAGTGGAGAGGCTGACATGGCGCGGGGAGGAGCGGCGGCAGACAGGCGGTGAGGAGCAGAGAGGCGAGGAGCTGTAAACTAAGAAGTGGCGTATTAGGTAAGCATCCGGGGACAATGTCGGGGCAGGCAGGTGTCGGGCCGCAGTGAGGAGCAGAGAGGAGCGGAGCGGGGTCGAGGCAGGCGGGGGTCGAGGCAGGCGGGGGACGGGGCGGGCGGGGGCTTGGGCTGCTGCGGGGTTGGGGCAGGCGGGGGACAGGGCGGGCGGGGGCACAGGCTGCTAGGCAATGTCGGGGCAGGCGGGGGTAGGGGAAGCCTGAATGCTCCCGGACAAGGCCGGGATGGGCTGCTAGTACTAATATATTAAAGAGAGAGCCCAAACCTTTGAGGCGGGTAATCTCAGGAACCACAGCACCAATCACAACACCCAATACAGCGTTGGAAAGGGCAGTTGCAGCCGAAGGACATAGGCTATGCAGGCGCCCACCATATACATTTAAAAGGTAAAAGAACGGTGCCAGGAAAGTAGTCCCTTGTGGGCGTTTCTACGTTGTGCTGTGGGTGTGTGCTGGGGGCGTGACAAACGCTGGGGGCATGTGGTACGTCCCGCCTTTCATGCCATATCTCATATCATGTGCTAATCCCACCCTGCTCCCTTTAAATACCCCGGCACCCCATAATCATAACCCACCCTTACTCCTTAAAATACCCCAACACCCTTAAACACTAACCCATCTTAACCCTATAAATATACCCTGTACCCCAAAACCCAAACCTATCCCTAAACCCTAAAAATACCCCTGTACTCCAAAACCCAAAACCTAGCCCTGAACCCTGTACCTCAATACCCAAACCTACCCCTGAACCCTAAAAATACCCCTGTATCCCAAAAACCAAACCTAGCCCTGAACCCTAAAAATACCACTGTCCCCCAAAACCCAAACCTACCCCTGAACCCTAAAATACCCCTGTACCCCAAAACCCAAACCTAGCCCTGAACCCTTAAAATACCCCTGTACCCCAAAACCCAAACCTACCCCGAACCCTAAAAATACCCCTGAACCCCAAAACTAGCCCTGAACCCTTTAAATAACCCTGTAACCCAAAACCTAAACCTACCCCTAAACCCTAAAATACCCCTGTAACCCAAACCTAGCCCTGAACCCTTAAAATACCCCTGTACCCCAAACCCCAAACCTATCCCTGAACCCTAAAAATACCCCATACCCCAAAACCCAAACCAAGCCCTGAACCCTAAAAATACCGCTGTATCCCAAACCCATACCTATCCCTAAACCCTAAAACTACCCCTGTACCCCATGACCCAAAACTATATCTGAAGCCTTAAAATACCCAAACACCCCAAAACATATACCTCAGTACCCCAAAACATATACCCCTATGCCCACACTTACCTTATCCAAACATTTTTTTTAAAAACATGCTTTTACCATTCATGCATTTACAACGAATTTCGTTGTAAATGTATGCATGGTAAAAGCATATAAAATGTAATGCCATGCGTTATAATGGCATTGCGGAGTCATGGTACATGGGGATGAAAGTATGCAGAGTGATTGTATGCGGAAAGAAAGTTGCGGAATAATGGGTGTTTACCCTCCCCCGGTAAGTACATTGGTGGCACGGCGACCCACATCTCCAGCAACATACTCATATTTTTTCACCACCCATTTGAAAAATGCAAAGGTCTCTCTCATTGATGGCCAGCACCGACATACACTTTTAGACACACTTCCCGCCACAAGATTTAGAATTGCGAACTTTAGAGCTGGGGAGCTACGTTTGAATCTCGGCATCAGCTCAATATTCTGTGATTCCAGGCAAATCGCTTTGTCTCCCCGTGCCTACCACAAATAAATGTGTTCTTCTGTAATGTAAATTGTGCTCATGCCATGTTGTCGAGTTCGCGCTATATAATATTGCAAGGAAAAATAAAGTAGGGAAACTTGAGTTCCCACACTACTGAACGCACACTCTTAAGTGCATCAGCAGTGCACTGTGAATCGTAGCGTTTCACAGGCCTGTCACAGATAAGAAATGCTATCAAAACGAAATCCTACAAAAGAATATACTACTGGCCGGCAGCAATTCATACCCGGACAACGTCGGGACGGGCTGCTAGTTATAGGATAATAGTGCACGGTCGGGAGAAACACAAAGTCAGAATGTAAAACCGGTTGGGTTTATCTGTACTAATACTACACAAAAGAACCCCTTTAATGAGATTTCTAATAATGACAGCTTGAGAAAAAAAACAATAAGATTCTAAAACATTGCCTTGCAATTTGCATGTAGCTCCTTGATGCTCGTTCATAGATCTCTGTGTTATTAGCAAGAATGAAAATTATGAACTGCAAGTAATAGGAGAATCTGTCAAAAGCAGTAAGATAATTGTCTAGCTTTATAAAATGCGAATCTGTAATCAGTTTCTCAAGTAGTGCGCTTTGCAGCAGGCACATGAACCCTCTATGCCACTTTATGAGTCAAGCTGTTACTAAACAAAACACAGATCTCTCCAAGTGCATTACCCCTAGGTCCCTTCTGTCCTCGTCCCATTCCTTAACTAAGTAGAGATGACCATCTCCGCAACAGAAAAAAGAACAGGAGCATGCTGGGATACGCAACCCACTCCCTTCCACTAGGTGTACATAAGCAGTACCAGCCCAGCATGCAGCCTGTTCTTTTTTTCTGTCCTCCGACAGAATGGGATCTGTTTGGACTTACCTGCTGGGATACTTCACTGGACGTCTCGTCTGGGATTTTGGGCTGTAAGTGAGGCAGCCTGGGATAAATATTTAAGGGAACTGTATGGAGCCCGAATATCCTCAGGAGATATAGTATCCCAAGGTTGGCAGGAAATTTCAGAAGAATTCAAAATAGACTTTACGGAAGAGCGAGTAGAAGAAACTATTAAGAAGCTGAACTGATCCCGGGCCGCAGGCCCGGATAACCTCCCAGCGATAATATTAAAGTTTCAAACAAAGTGGTGGACAAGATTTCTTTCTCAACTGTTTCAAGTAATTTTAACAGAAGGTAAAATGCCATCAAATTGGAAGGGTGCAATAATCAGACCAATCCACAAAAAAGGCAGTAGGGAGGAACCTCAAAACTATAGATTGATAAACCTTTTGGACATTGGGGAAAAGGTATTCTCAAAATTAGTCTTAAATAGGCTAAACGACTGGGTTGAGGAGTATTCAATAGTACCCATTGAACAGGGAGGTTTCAGAGACGGACATTCCACAATAGACCATTGTTTCTCTCTATGGGCAATGGCAAGGAAGTCAACGGAACAGAACGGAAAGCTCTGCTGCTGCTTCGTTGACTTACGAGCCGCCTTCGACTCAGTGGACCGGGACTGCCTCTGGGAAACACTAATTAATAAAAACATCCCAAGAGACTTGTTGTCTATATTATAAGAATTACACCGAGGCAACTGGGCTCAAGTAATTAGGGACACTGAGGGGTCATTAACACCAAAAATCCCCATCGAAAACGGCTTAAGACAAGGCTGTGTTCTGACCCCCCCCAACTATTTTCCATATTTTTATCTGAACTACCGGATTGGCTTGAAGTGGAGGGTAGTGCCAGCCCAAGAATGAATGGCAAAAAGGTGCCGTGTCTTCTATACGCGGACAACCTCGTAATAGTCGACCAAACAGAAATAGGCCTTCAAAGGAAGTTGAACTCTTTTAATGAATACTGCGCAAAGAAATTTTTAAAGGTAAACTTAGACAAGACTAAAATTCTATGCTTTGGGAATAAAGCAACTAAGTTTAAGTGGTTTTTAGGAGATCTTAAATTACAATCCGTAAATGAATACCGCTACCTAGGGGTATGGTTTGACAAAAAATTAAATTGGCAGATACACCTAGAAGCCCAAAAAGCGAAGGCACAAACATCAATCGCTGGCTTAAAAATGTTTAATCGTGACTATGGGGATAAGTCTCATCGACCTTTACTAAAAGCCTTCAGTGCAATGATACCACCGCAAGTACTCTATGGAGCAGAGATCCTTTATTTGAGCGGTAAGGGAGTCTGTGACCAAGAGGAAGGAAAATGTCTGCAAAATCTCTTATCCCTGCCCCCATCAGCAATGGTGCAAGCAATAAGAACAGAACTAGGAACAACGGCTTGGGGGTACAAGCACAAGTAGCAGTGATTAGATTTTGGAAACGCCTTGAAAATGAAAAAGGACAAAAAGTTGCACAATGGTGTCGGAAAGAGATACAATTAAGTAATTTAAACTGGGCAAAAATGACCAAGAAGAGAATGGTACAGGCCTGCGAGAACATAAAAGTGGACATCTGCCAAGATTCCCTAAAAGTGGAGTGCACAAAAAAAGAGCTAAAATTGAATGGACAAGAAGCCACTAGAAGCAGGGATAGGGAATACTTGGTAAGAAAACATCAGTAGGGTTCATGATGAATTCATGGGCAAAGGAAAACTGGTTCCCTTACCTGGATACCGTACCAAACCCGTGGTTTAGACAAGAGATCCTAAGGTTGCGCATTGGGATTAACCCATGGCTAATAAATAAATTAATTAAAACCAAAATACTGGATCCTAATGGGTGTTGTAAATGTAAGTTGGGTACAAAAGGGGATTCAGTGGACATTCTATTGGACTGTATAAACATCTCAGACCTGCGTAAACTTTGGCTGCGCCCTATATTTGTAAAATATGGTATAAGAGCTCGGGTGCAAGCGATTGAGCTCATTACAGAATTGCCTAGTATCGACATTGCAATTGCTTTAGGGAAGTTCATAAAGGGAGTACAGAGATCCATAATAAGTCAAGAATAATATTTTAAAATTTTATAACGAAGGAATTTAAATCTTGTCTAGAAGAATCGGTTGGTTTTATTAACCCACTAGCAGCCCGTCCCGACTTTGTCCGGGTATGAATTGCTGCCGGCCAGTAGTATATTCTTTTGTAGGATTTCGTTTTGATAGCATTTCTTATCTGTGACAGGCCTGTGAAACGCTCCGATTCACAGTGCACTGCTGATGCACTTAAGAGTGTGCGTTCAGTAGTGTGGGAACTCAAGTTTCCCTACTTTATTTTTCCTTGCAATATTATATAGCGCGAACTCGACAACATGGCATGAGCACAATTTACATTACAGAAGAACACATTTATTTGTGGTAGGCACGGGGAGACAAAGCGATTTGCCTGGAATCACAGAATGTTGAGCTGATGCCGAGATTCGAACGTAGCTCCCCAGCTCTAAAGTTCGCAATTCTAGATCTTGTGGCGGGAAGTGTGTCTAAAAGTGTATGTCGGTGCTGGCCATCAATGAGAGAGACCTTTGCATTTTTCAAATGGGTGGTGAAAAAATATGAGTATGTTGCTGGAGATGTGGGCCGCCGTGCCACCAATGTACTTACCGGGGGAGGGTAAACACCCATTATTCCGCAACTTTCTTTCCGCATACAATCACTCTGCATACTTTCATCCCCATGTACCATGACTCCGCAATGCCATTATAACGCATGGCATTACTTTTATATGCTTCTACCATGCATACATTTACAACGAAATTCGTTGTAAATGCATGAATGGTAAAAGCATGTTTTTAAAAAAAATGTTTGGATAAGGTAAGTGTGGGCATAGGGGTATATGTTTTGGGGTACTGAGGTATATGTTTTGGGGTGTTTGGGTATTTTAAGGCTTCAGATATAGTTTTGGGTCATGGGGTACAGGGGTAGTTTTAGGGTTTAGGGATAGGTATGGGTTTGGGATACAGGGGTATTTTTAGGGTTCAGGGCTTGGTTTGGGTTTTGGGGTATGGGGTGTTTTTAGGGTTCAGGGATAGGTTTGGGGTTTGGGGTACAGGGGTATTTTAAGGGTTCAGGGCTAGGTTTGGGTTACAGGGGTATTTTAGGGTTTAGGGGTAGGTTTGGGTTTTGGGTTACAGGGTTATTTAAAGGGTTCAGGGCTAGTTTTGGGGTTCAGGGGTATTTTTAGGGTTCAGGGGTAGGTTTGGGTTTTGGGGTACAGGGGTATTTTAAGGGTTCAGGGCTAGGTTTGGGTTTTGGGGTAGAGGGGTATTTTAGGGTTCAGGGGTAGGTTTGGGTTTTGGGGGACAGTGGTATTTTTAGGGTTCAGGGCTAGGTTTGGTTTTTGGGATACAGGGGTATTTTTAGGGTTCAGGGGTAGGTTTGGGTATTGAGGTACAGGGTTCAGGGCTAGGTTTTGGGTTTTGGAGTACAGGGGTATTTTTAGGGTTTAGGGATAGGTTTGGGTTTTGGGGTACAGGGTATATTTATAGGGTTAAGATGGGTTAGTGTTTAAGGGTGTTGGGGTATTTTAAGGAGTAAGGGTGGGTTATGATTATGGGGTGCCGGGGTATTTAAAGGGAGCAGGGTGGGATTAGCACATGATATGAGATATGGCATGAAAGGCGGGACGTACCACATGCCCCCAGCGTTTGTCACGCCCCCAGCACACACCCACAGCACAACGTAGAAACGCCCACAAGGGACTACTTTCCTGGCACCGTTCTTTTACCTTTTAAATGTATATGGTGGGCGCCTGCATAGCCTATGTCCTTCGGCTGCAACTGCCCTTTCCAACGCTGTATTGGGTGTTGTGATTGGTGCTGTGGTTCCTGAGATTACCCGCCTCAAAGGTTTGGGCTCTCTCTTTAATATATTAGTACTAGCAGCCCATCCCGGCCTTGTCCGGGAGCATTCAGGCTTATCCTACCCCCGCCTGCCCCGACATTGCCTAGCAGCCTGTGCCCCCGCCCACCCTGTCCCCCGCCTGCCCCGACCCCGCAGCAGCCCAAGCTCCCGCCCGCCCCGTCCCCCGCCTGCCTCGACCCCCGCCTGCCTTGACCCCGCTCCGCTCCTCTCTGCTCCTCACTGCGGCCCGACACCTGCCTGCCCCGACATTGTCCCCGGATGCTTACCTAATCCGCCACTTCTTAGTTTACAGCTCCTCGCCTCTCTGCTCCTCACCGCCTGACTGCCGCCGCTCCTCCCCGCGCCATGTCAGCCTCTCCACTGCTCCCACAGCCGCTGGCCTCACGTCACCGCTCCTCCCCCGCGCCATGTCCGCGCTCCTCGGACACCTCTCCTCCCCGTGGTGACGTGAGCACGCACGTCGCAGCCGGCGGTCCTTTGGGGGAGGACTACTTTAAAAAAATATATAAATATTGTAAATAACGTTTTATTTTGACATATAGCCTATGACCATCTACACACCCTGACAATTTCAACGGTGTATCTGGTGTGTAGATTGGCGCAGTGGTTCCCAAGTTTACCCGCCTCAAAGCCTGAAAGTTCTTACTTTATTATAGTAGTATAGATACAGGGTAAGGATTTTACTAAAGAAACGATTGTATGAGCATCCATTTTTAAATGTCATGTACCTAGGGGAAGATCATTTTATAAATTGCGGTAGAACATTTTAACGTGTATTTAGTCCGAGTCATGCTGGGGATTTAAAAAAAAAAATATTAACTGTTTTGTATTTGTTTAAAGATTACGATCTAAATAAACATACTTTTTGACTGGACTTGATTTGGTGAAGCAAGGAACTCTGGGTCAGGGTTATGCCCACTTTCCCCAGGAAGTGGTTATAACGGTGGTGTAGTCACCCCAGAGGTAAGGAGCCCATTGGCTACTACCCTATACTCACCTAAATTCAGGATTCTGGGGGCCCCTGACCCAGGATCTCAGATTTGTCTACTGGGAACCAAAGGAAGGACGAAGAAGACATGAAGTCACGAGAACAGACTTCCTGCACCGACCTTGGCACCAAACCTTGCCTGGCTACCTTGCTACGCGACAATCACAAACACTGACTCATCCCGAAACTGAACAGCCTCCCAAACCATTGAAGGGCTGTTCTTACATTCAACAACCATGCAGCATCTCCCATGGAGTGGAGGAGCCACCCCCCTGCATCTGCAGGCACAGACTGCATCAACTCTGTCTTTTGTCTTGCTGGCCTTCGGGCCCACCGAAGGAGCACCTTTCCAGGAAGAGGTTGTTGTGAGTCCAGGAGGCCAGCCCTGTATCTCTCACCAAGGCTCAAGCCATTGCCCCCTCCTGGAGCCTCTTAGCACCAATACCCTGGGTACCGGAGTCTCTAACTACAGCAACCAGCCGGACCAAACACATCTACAACCGAGCCCCTCAGCTCAGGGTTTCCGTAAACCAGATGTGTCCCTGTGCTCCAGAGACCCTCAAGAGCCAAACCTCCCTTTGGGTTCTGCTGTACTTGTCCCCAAGTCCACACTTGCAGCCTTTCTTTTACAGATACTTTTACCATTGACTTTATTGCTTATCATTCACGGCTACCAACGCAACCAGCACCTCTGCACCTGGACTCACCAGGGCAGCTAAAACCAAACTGCTGGTGGTTTCTTGGACCTTGGCCCCTAAGCACCTTAAGTCTCAAAAGGGACCCTCAAGCACCACTCACAAGTATATGTATTCAGTGTATGTTTCTCCCATAGGATAACATACCTCAAAACCGTTATTGGACTGTATTTTTATACTTCTACAAAAATCTATATCTCCAAAAGTAGTTAACTGATTCTGATGATCTTGGTGTCTAAAATTATATAACATGATGTGTTCTTTTTCTAAATTGGTCCAGAATTTTTTCTTGAATGTGTGTCTCATTTATTGACTGTACAACCAACTGCTTAACACTACCCTGTGATAAGTCTAATCTGCTCGCCAACACTACTACAAATAGAGTGCTTGGTAGTACTATTTATGGCCTGTAAACCAATAAGGGTCATCTGTACCCCTGCATGGTGTGCCTTTAAATTGGCACTACCACATAAAAAGGCAGTTTCCTACAGCATCACTGTGACTTGATTAACCAATGCACTGTCTGACTGCTGCTTTGCTTAGTTCTATGGCAAAATCAGTAAAAGGTTTTATATATATCCATATGTGCTGTAATAAAACATCAGTCTAATCTGCAATCCTGTTTCAAATATTATATATATTATGCTAAATGCATGGAATTTAACAAAAAATAATCTCAATTATGTGCATTCATTATGTAGGTCAATAGACAATTGATCAGTTCAATGCATAGCGATGCTACCGTGGACAAAGATGGCAGAATATATAATTGACTGCTAGTATTCAATAATTATTTCAACTTGATACTCTAAAGGCCCGATAATAATAATAGTAATCAATTATGTCACCCAATCAAGTAAGCATGATAAAACGGGCAACCCAGTCTCTGTAATAATTAACAGCTGCTCTCAAGCTTGAAAAACATAAATGCACATTGGTCTCATAAGATCTGATTATCATGTGAAGAATTATAAAGTGAATTGGTGAACTTTACAACCACCATGTAGTGTGAGGACTACAAAGTTGCCATACTTAGCAAATGCCTAGAGGAGCAATATTTTTTGGTAGCATCATTTACTACCACTTCTTGGAAATCCATATTGAGACCAGAAACACAGAATTGGTTACGAGCTTAGGTAGGAAAGAGGCCGCTTCAGAATAAAGGTACTGAGTGTAGGACCTCCGCGTCAGACCTGCCCAAAATGTAAGAACATGTATCCACGAGACAAAAGAATCTCTGTGGTGGGAGTGTTTAGCGTAGAGAGATGTTAACCACATCCGTGCGGGTAAGATTTACCACCGGTGCTGAGCCATAACGAAAACGGGCGTGGTCATGACGGAACGGTTCCGTCATGAGCACAGCTCAACCGATGCTCATGACGGAACCATTCCGTCATGAGCATCGAAGGGGTTCAAAGGCTTTATAGTGGAAAGCCACTGGTTTTAGTGTAGGCTGATGGTGGCAAACAGCAGATTGAAGAGCGATTGTGTTCTCCTAGCTTCAAATGTGGGTTGGTTTCTGGTAACAGGCACACTACCTGGGTTATTTTGTGCAAGGACTGTGTAAACGTTTTCCAGCAGTAGGACAGCTATAAAAGGAATATGGCGGAGAGGCGAGAGATAACCACTAACACTGTAGGTATTGCCTGGATGGAGTCACTGTGCTTTTGGACAGTAGTTGCCCCGGAAGCATTAATGCCTAGATGCATTTTGCGATTTCTAAAATTGTGATTGCATTTAAGAAATCGCAATTTGAGATTTCTTAAATGCTATGCATGATTATTTTAAAATTGCGAATTCGCAATTTGGAATGGGTAAAATAGCATGAAGTTGAACTTCATGCTAAATTATTGAAAACGTTCAAATATGCACAAATTGCATTTTTGAAAGTTTAAATTTACACACACAAATGCCCCAGGGGCATGTGTGTGTGTAAATGGATCTTAAAGTTAAGTTTTAGGGGTGCAGGGAGGGGTTCTTTGGACCCCCCCCTGCACCCTTGAAATTTTATTTATTTTATTTATTTTTAATATTTGTAAAGCGCAGCATATACCCTTGGGCGAATTGCATTCACATTTTGCGATTCGCAAAATGGACTTCGCAAAATATGATTGCCTTCCCATTCATTCCTATGGGCCTTTTGGCCCATAGGAATCAATGGGAAGGGTTTCCCTAATTGCGATTCGCAAATTGTGAATCGCAATTAAGGAAAAATACCGAATCGCAAAAAAAATTGCGAAATTTTCTTGCATTGCCATTTGCGATTTCTAAATTGCGAGTCCTTAATTTTCGTAATTTAGAAATCGCAAATGGAAACAATGATGCATCTACCCATACGTGCTTCAAAAGAAAGATTCAATTAAGCCATAGACATACAGAAAAAGCATGACAGGTCCACACAAATACCAATTTAAATACCACCTCTTTTTTTATAGTGCTACTCATTCCAAAGTAGGGTGTCAGAGTGCTCTACATCACGTGTGCACACCAAGAATAAACAATTTAACATACAAGTGTGTATATCAATGTTCGCTAAATTTTAACAATGAGGGTTACAAGGCGTTAATTGTCACGTCGCCCCTACTGGTTGACATCTATATCTATCTATACTACTATAATAAAGTAAGAACTTTCAGGCTTTGAGGCGGGTAAACTTGGGAACCACTGCGCCAATCTACACACCCGATACACCGTTGAAATTGTCAGGGTGTGTAGATGGTCATAGGCTATATGTCAAAATAAAACGTTATTTACAATATTTATATATTTTTTAAAAGTAGTCCTCCCCCAAAGGACCGCCGGCCGCGACGTGCGTGCTCACGTCACCACGGGGAGGAGAGGTGTCCGAGGAGCGCGGACATGGCGCGGGGGAGGAGCGGTGACGTGAGGCCAGCGGCTGTGGGAGCAGTGGAGAGGCTGACATGGCGCGGGGAGGAGCGGCGGCAGACAGGCGGTGAGGAGCAGAGAGGCGAGGAGCTGTAAACTAAGAAGTGGCGGATTAGGTAAGCATCCGGGGACAATGTCGGGGCAGGCAGGTGTCGGGCCGCAGTGAGGAGCAGAGAGGAGCGGAGCGGGGTCGAGGCAGGCGGGGGTCGAGGCAGGCGGGGGACGGGGCGGGCGGGGGCTTGGGCTGCTGCGGGGTTGGGGCAGGCGGGGGACAGGGCGGGCGGGGGCACAGGCTGCTAGGCAATGTCGGGGCAGGCGGGGGTAGGGGAAGCCTGAATGCTCCCGGACAAGGCCGGGATGGGCTGCTAGTACTAATATATTAAAGAGAGAGCCCAAACCTTTGAGGCGGGTAATCTCAGGAACCACAGCACCAATCACAACACCCAATACAGCGTTGGAAAGGGCAGTTGCAGCCGAAGGACATAGGCTATGCAGGCGCCCACCATATACATTTAAAAGGTAAAAGAACGGTGCCAGGAAAGTAGTCCCTTGTGGGCGTTTCTACGTTGTGCTGTGGGTGTGTGCTGGGGGCGTGACAAACGCTGGGGGCATGTGGTACGTCCCGCCTTTCATGCCATATCTCATATCATGTGCTAATCCCACCCTGCTCCCTTTAAATACCCCGGCACCCCATAATCATAACCCACCCTTACTCCTTAAAATACCCCAACACCCTTAAACACTAACCCATCTTAACCCTATAAATATACCCTGTACCCCAAAACCCAAACCTATCCCTAAACCCTAAAAATACCCCTGTACTCCAAAACCCAAAACCTAGCCCTGAACCCTGTACCTCAATACCCAAACCTACCCCTGAACCCTAAAAATACCCCTGTATCCCAAAAACCAAACCTAGCCCTGAACCCTAAAAATACCACTGTCCCCCAAAACCCAAACCTACCCCTGAACCCTAAAATACCCCTGTACCCCAAAACCCAAACCTAGCCCTGAACCCTTAAAATACCCCTGTACCCCAAAACCCAAACCTACCCCTGAACCCTAAAAATACCCCTGAACCCCAAAACTAGCCCTGAACCCTTTAAATAACCCTGTAACCCAAAACCCAAACCTACCCCTAACCCCTAAAATACCCCTGTAACCCAAACCTAGCCCTGAACCCTTAAAATACCCCTGTACCCCAAACCCCAAACCTATCCCTGAACCCTAAAAATACCCCATACCCCAAAACCCAAACCAAGCCCTGAACCCTAAAAATACCCCTGTATCCCAAACCCATACCTATCCCTAAACCCTAAAACTACCCCTGTACCCCATGACCCAAAACTATATCTGAAGCCTTAAAATACCCAAACACCCCAAAACATATACCTCAGTACCCCAAAACATATACCCCTATGCCCACACTTACCTTATCCAAACATTTTTTTTAAAAACATGCTTTTACCATCCATGCATTTACAACGAATTTCGTTGTAAATGTATGCATGGTAAAAGCATATAAAATGTAATGCCATGCGTTATAATGGCATTGCGGAGTCATGGTACATGGGGATGAAAGTATGCAGAGTGATTGTATGCGGAAAGAAAGTTGCGGAATAATGGGTGTTTACCCTCCCCCGGTAAGTACATTGGTGGCACGGCGGCCCACATCTCCAGCAACATACTCATATTTTTTCACCACCCATTTGAAAAATGCAAAGGTCTCTCTCATTGATGGCCAGCACCGACATACACTTTTAGACACACTTCCCGCCACAAGATCTAGAATTGCGAACTTTAGAGCTGGGGAGCTACGTTCGAATCTCGGCATCAGCTCAACATTCTGTGATTCCAGGCAAATCGCTTTGTCTCCCCGTGCCTACCACAAATGAATGTGTTCTTCTGTAATGTAAATTTACTCATGCCATGTTGTCGAGTTCGCGCTATATAATATTGCAAGGAAAAATAAAGTAGGGAAACTTGAGTTCCCACACTACTGAACGCACACTCTTAAGTGCATCAGCAGTGCACTGTGAATTGGAGCGTTTCACAGGCCTGTCACAGATAAGAAATGCTATCAAAACGAAATCCTACAAAAGAATATACTACTGGCCGGCAGCAATTCATACCCGGACAACGTCGGGACGGGCTGCTAGTTATAGGATAATAGTGCACGGTCGGGAGAAACACAAAGTCAGAATGTAAAACCGGTTGGGTTTATCTGTACTAATACTACACAAAAGAACCCCTTTAATGAGATTTCTAATAATGACAGCTTGAGAAAAAAAACAATAAGATTCTAAAACATTGCCTTGCAATTTGCATGTAGCTCCTTGATGCTCGTTCATAGATCTCTGTGTTATTAGCAAGAATGAAAATTATGAACTGCAAGTAATAGGAGAATCTGTCAAAAGCAGTAAGATAATTGTCTAGCTTTATAAAATGCGAATCTGTAATCAGTTTCTCAAGTAGTGCGCTTTGCAGCAGGCACATGAACCCTCTATGCCACTTTATGAGTCAAGCTGTTACTAAACAAAACACAGATCTCTCCAAGTGCATTACCCCTAGGTCCCTTCTGTCCTCGTCCCATTCCTTAACTAAGTAGAGATGACCATCTCCGCAACAGAAAAAAAGAACAGGAGCATGCTGGGATACGCAACCCACTCCCTTCCACTAGGTGTACATAAGCAGTACCAGCCCAGCATGCAGCCTGTTCTTTTTTTCTGTCCTCCGACAGAATGGGATCTGTTTGGACTTACCTGCTGGGATACTTCACTGGACGTCTCGGCTGGGATTTTGGGCTGTCCTCGCTGTCCTCTTCCCGCGTTCTCCTGGCCTGCCGGGCTTGCCAGGAGCCGCGTTGGTTGCGGACTTGCCCTTGCGGCTGGGTGATGTTCGTCCCGCTCTCTTCCGGGTTGCAGTGCGCGTCTCCCTGTGGCTTGGCTGATCTGGGGGAAGCGCTGCTGCGGATGTTTGGTGGGTCCTGGGGCTCTGGTAGGCGATGCTCCTGGGCTCCCTGCCTGGCATTTGGTGTACTTCTGGCCTCCTCTACGTCCTGGCGCCCCTGCTGTTCGATTGGAACGGTGCAGGAGCGGGCCTTGCTGTGGCCTCCGAGGCCGTTTTCGGTGAGTTTCTTTGCCTGGCGCTGGTTTCCTGGATGGCGCCTGGGCTGGCTATTGGGGGGCAGAGAGCTTGTGATGCGCTCTTTCTGCCCCCCTGGTGAGTGCCGTGTAGCGCGGGTCCTGGGGCTCTGCTGGGCGATGCTCCTGAGCTCCCTGCCTTGCGTTTGGTGCACTGCAGGCTCCTCTACTTCCTTGCGCCCCTGCGGTTCCATTGGGACGGTACAGAAGCGGGCCTTGCTGTGGCCTCGGAGGCCTTTTTGGCGGGCTTCTCCGCACAGCGCTGGTTTCCTGGATTGCGCCTGGGCTGGCTATTGAGGGCAGTGAGCTTGTGAAGCGCTCTTCCTGCCCCCTTGGTGAGTACCGTGGAGCGGTTCCATTTTTTTCTCATGCTGATGGTATGGCACATGACGTGGGGTACACTTGCGACCATGGAGTGGTGTGTCTTCCTAAACCCTCTTGAGTTCTTTGGGTTGCACTGGACGAGGCTGGTCTCCCTGTGGCCTTGTCATGTGGGTTCCTTGCTTTCTTTCAGGTGCTGTTGGATCCCGTTGTCATCAGGTCTCTCCAGGTGCTAGTGGATTCCTGTTGGGGCTTTTCTTTTCAGGCTCCTGTTCCTGCGTTCTGGTCCTCTGTGCTTTACTGGTTGCATGGGGCGTGGGTCCGTGTGCAGTCTGGGTTCGGGGCCTTTGTTGTCTCCGGTCTGGTTCTCTGCCTTCGCTGCCGCCTGCTCCCGGGGTCCTCGCAGCCCATTAGCGTCTTCAGCAGCCTGCGACTGTGGCTCCCCTGCCTTCGCTGTGGGTCCTCTGTTCCGTCTTTGACCATGGTTTCCGCTGTGTCGCTGCCTTTGTTTGCGGGTTCTGCCTGGGGCGGGTCCTTTGGGGGCTTCCTCTTCGGGTTGTGTGTTCCCAGGCCTTCTGGCTTTTTGCTTGATCAGCGCTTGTTGCAGGTTGGCGTCTGGGCTGGGGATCGGTCTCTGTGGGGTTGCTGTTGGCCTGTCACCCTGGTGCGTGCCGCCTGGCGGTTTCTTGCTTGCTGTCCTCTCCTGCTGGGTTGGCCTGCAGCTTTGGCTTCTGTTCCTCCTGCTGCCCGCTCTGTGGTTCGGCCGGGTCAGCCCTGTTTCATCCCTGGTGGAGTGTCTGCTTGCTGGGCTGTGGCATGCTTTGGTGTGGTCTCTCCCGGGGATTGTTGGGTTCTTCTTGCGGCCTCTTTGTTCTGTCAGCTGGACCTCCGGACATCCTGCCCTGCGGACTTCTGTTCTCCCTGGTTGGCCCTGATTGGTGCCTGGTTGGGAGTCCGCCTGGGTTTGCCTGTTGCTGTGGCCTGCTCTGGTCGTCACTGGCTGCTTGTCAGACGTTTTTGCCCTTTTTTTGGGTCCTGGTGCCTTGCTGTTCTTGGGCTTCCTTCAGCTGCCTGCTGCGCTTCCACCCATTGGTTCCTGCCCTTTCTGTGGGTTTGGGCCTGGTGCCTGCGGTTTTCGCTGTTGGGCGCTTCTTGCCTCCTTCCGGGTGCTTTTGCTTGGCCCGTGCTCTGGGTGTCTGGTTTCTTCTTGCCTTTCTGTGGGTTTGCTGGGTCCTCACCCTTATTTTCCGGGGAGGGGGGTGGGGGGCTGTTATACCCACCATCTGTCCTGGTGGCCACTTGGCCTTGTGGGGCTGTTGGCTCTGGGGTGGGGCTGGTTGTGCCCCTGGTGGGTTCTGGCTGGAGTTGGGTTTGCTTCTCGTCTGCTACCGAGTTGTGTTGCCTGCTGGGGTTTGGTTTCCGGTTGTGGTTTCCTTCTCCCCCCCTGTATTTCTATTGGTGACTTAGTGCATTTTGAGCTGTGCATCTCGCCTGCCACTACCTTTGCCACCTGTGGTGGCTGGAGGTTGTTGGTCTTCCTTGACCTCTGCCTTGGGTGGCCCCTTGTTCTTTGGGTGCTCCTGTGCACCGCCCTGTCTGCTGTGCCCTTTCCCTGCTTTATGGGTGTTGGGTGTCGGCTTCCCCTGGTGTGTGGGCCACTTTGCTGCTTCCAGCTCCTCTCTTTCCACCTTGGGGTTGCGGTTGGCTTTGCCTCGGATCTGGGGCTCTGGCCTTTCCCCTTTGGGGGCCTGTCGTTGGGCCTGTGCTTTTTTCTCGCTCCCGTGCGGGCTGCTTTCGGCCTGTGGGGTCTGTGGCCCTTGCTGTCTTGTTGGCTCTGGGGTGTTTGTTCTCCCCTTGTTTGAGTCTCTTCCTGCACCCCTGGTGGGTGGGACGCCTTTGGCTTCTCAGGGCTCCTCTCCTTTGGTTTCTGGTGCCTGGGTTGTTCCGGTGTTCTGTTGGGGTCTGGGCTCTGCCTCTGTTGGGTTTGCCTTTGCGGTCCCTGTGTTTGGCTTGTGCCTGTTGGTCACAGGTGCACGTCTCGGCTTGGTTGTGTCAGGCTTTGTGCTGTGGGCCCTTGGTTGCTTTGGGGTCCTCTTTTGGTCCCAGCTTGGGTCCTTTCCTGGCCGCTCGTTCTCTTGGGCTTTTGGAGTTTTTTCGGCCTCTAGGTTCCCAGTGGTTCTGGCCCTTGTGTTCTCGGTCCTGGACTGGTCTTCTGTCCTTTCCTGTGCCGCCCCTTTGCGGCTGGCTGTTGCGCTGGGGCCGTTGTGTGGGTTGTCTGGTGTGGGCTGCTGGGCTACATAAATTTTGGGACCCCCTCTATGGTTGCTTTAATGACCAGGGAAAAGAGAGGACAACACTTACAAAAAAATATATACTGAAATTCCCCTGTGGTCAAATCATACTTTCTTATATGGCAAAGCTCACAGAGTGAATCAGATAACCTTCAAATTGATACAGGTACAACAATATTCATTTTCTCATTTTGCATCCTTTATTTCTTTTTTCTTTTGTAGCATATCAAAAATATTTAAAATGTTTTTCTTTTTTAATTCTTTTCTTGTGTATACATCAATTCATAAACATGGGTAATAATACAATCAATATTAAAAATTCTGTGAAAAATACCATGATTTTTACAATGTGTTAAAAAACCAAGTGAAAAAAACTGACACCCTGTCTGTCACACACCTTCCAACATACACACTTACTCATTCATACAACTCTACAATCTACCAAACTCAAAAACAATTTCTAGGGTTGAGGCAACACAGATATTATTAGTGTGTTATCCACGCCAGGTCTACGCGCGTTTCGGTGGGTTCGGCCCACCTTCCTCAGGATCAGATCAGAAAGAGTTTTGCTCTTCCCTCAGCGTGTGTGTGCAGGGTACCTGAAATTACAAACAAGATGTAATGTACCTGTAACTAGGCCTTACTTGAAGAACACTTGACTTAATCTATACTGTTTCATCTATCAGTTTCTTTTTACATTTGCTCTGAGACATCACTTTGCACCAGAGAATAAGTAACGTCAGTTGGATGAGAGACAGTTCTTTATGGAAGTGAGTAATGGATTTGGCAGTTGAGGACCAAGTACATTATGATCCAGACGTCATATTCTTTTTAAAGACACTAGAGCTGGGCTCCCTTCCTGTCTTCCTGCTGCTTCTACTCTCTGGGTGGCCTGGCTGTGGTTGGCTTTTGTGCCTTTCCCTGTGCCCCTTCTTGGTTGGGTGCTGTTTTTTCACCTCTCCTTCCAGGTCCTGATGGAGCCGTGTAGGGGGCCTCCTGGCTGGCTGGCTGGCTGGCCTGCCGGTTTCGTCGGCTGGCTTCTTGAGTGATTGTGGGTCGCCTGCGGGGTTGGGCTGTTGGCCTTCTTGTTGGTCTTTCCTGTTTTGCCCTTCTGCAGTTCCTCTTGGGGTTCGCCTTCAGTGGTTCATTGGTGTCCTCCTGGCTGGTGGGTTGGCTCTTGGTTGGTGGAGGTTCCTCCTTCCCGGTTCTGGGGTTTGGTTTCCCCGGTTCCATATTCAGCCTCTGTTGTTGTCTTTCTTGGTTGTGCCCTGGTTTTGCCCGGATCTGCTTCGGGTTGCACTTCTTTGCTTCCCTTGGCCTCCGTTGGGTGGGTTGCTGGTTTTCCTGGCCCAGTGTCTCCTGCTTTGGGGGTGTGCCTCTGGCTTGGCCAGTTCCTGTGCTCCGGGTTATTTTCCCTGTGTGGCGGCCTTTTTTTCCTATGGCTCTTCAGTGTCTCTGCTGGGGTTTGCTGCTGGTCGTTCCTGCCCTGTGGCCTGGGCCTTCTGTGCCTCTGGGTTCTCTGTTGCTGCTGTTGTCAGATTGGGGGTGGGACCTTGACCCCTTTTTCTTGGCTGTTCCTCTGTGTCGGTGCCTGTTTTCTTGTCTGGTTCTGAACTCTTTGGTCTTTGTGGCTCTTCTGGTGGCCTTCCCTGGTGTGTTACTGTTGGTCCTGTGGTTGGTCGTGTCTTTCCTTATTCTCTTGCTTTGGCGTGCCTCTTCGGTTTCGTCTTCCTTTCCCCCCCTTTTTTGGTGTGGCCCTTTGTGGGGACCTGCGCCTGTGGGTCGCCTTCTTCCCTGTTCTGGGAGGTTCGCTCTCTGTCTTGCCTCTGCTGTGTTCCTTATTGGGCCTTCGGCCTTTCCGGGCTGTGCGGCCTGTTCTTCTCTGCTCTTGGCCGTTGGGCCGGGTTGGCCTGTTTTGTCCCTGGTTGGGTGGCTGCCTGGTAGTACCTGGGGCTGTGTGCTTTGCCCATGGTGGATTCTCCCTGGTTGGTTACCCTTCCTGGCTCGGTTGCTCCGTTGGGGCGCTTCCGCTTCTCCTGGGCTCACATTGGTCGTTCGGGGGGAGGAGCTTTGTTTTGGCCCCTCTGGTTGTTCCCTTGGGGCTTGCCTCTGTGTGCTGGGCCTCCTACTGGCTTGCCTGGGGGGGTTCTTGTGGTTTTTGCTGGTCGTCCCCTGCTGGTTTTGGAGTCTCTGCTCTGTCCGCTTGGTTGGGGGCGTAGTTGGTTGTGTGCTCCTGCCTGTGTTTTTCTCCTTTCTTGTGAGATGTTTTTGCTCCTGTGGGGTGACGTTTTTTGGTCTGGTTCCCCTGGCGTTGGTGGCTGTCCGGAAGGCCGGGTTGTCTGCTTTGGTACTCTCCACTTAGTTAAGGAATGGGACAAGTACAGGAGGGACCTGGGGTTAATGTCCTAACACTTACCGGTAATCTTCATTACTCCGGGTCCCGTTGTCCTCGTCCCATTCCTTATGCCCCTCCCTGGCGGCCGGCCTTCCGGTTGTTGGCTTGGTGTTTTCAGGCTGCATGCTGGGCTGTTACCGCTTATGTACTCCCAGTGGTAGGGAGTGGGTTGGGTATCCCAGCATGCTTCTGTTCTTTTTTTCTGTCGCGGAGATGGTCTTCTCCACTTAGTTAAGGAATGGGACGAGGACAACAGGACCCGGAGTAATGAAGATTACCGGTAAGTAATAGGACATTAACCGCCAGAGAAATCTTACCATTAATATTATTACCCCCTAAAAATTGGTGGCCACACAAAGATCTCCGGAGCAGGTGCCTTAACCACGCGAGAAATGTCAATTAACGCCACAATAGACCTAATTAATGTTACTTTTCTGCTTAACAATTTCTTTGCTGCCCAGTTAAAAAAAGATTTAAAAGATGACTGTCACATTCCGCTTTTCAAGACTCATCCTCTCGTGATTCGCACATCCCTTTCAGCTGCCACACCCTGACCCCCAATTTGTAGGTTCCATTGAATTATTTTATTTTCCAGTTTCGACACTGGTTAGTTCTCCCTTGCATCCTAGCTCCAGATACTCCGGGCCGCACACCAATTTTTACGTCCTTCTCCTCAATCCCTTCCACCTTTCCCCGTCACCTTTCTCTCGCGGCCCACCTCTCTCTCGTTCTCACTCAATGCCTCCACTCGCCAATTCTCCCTGATATCTATTTCCCCCATTGCTCCCTACCTATGGACTCTCCCTTCTCCCCTCAACCCCTGCACTCTCTCGCGCGCCCATTCTATCCCCCCTCTGGCTCCGTTTCGTCCTCTCTCGCGCATGCTTGAACCTCCCCCCACGCTCCACTGCGACCACTGCCGGTTGGGGAGCTCTTTCCTCCAAGGCAGGGTGTAGGGGGAGAGGCATATGCAGAGCTGTGCTATTGGCTGTTAGATTGGGGGAGGGCGACGGGGACCCCTAAGTACGACTGCGATATGTATTTCTGCCCCATGGACTCGGTATCCGCGTGACAGCTCCACCTGCGCTGCGTGTCTCGCACCGGGCGCTCCCAGTCCGGCGCTCACCTGAGGAGCAGCGCGAGGCCGCCGCAGGTGCAGGGGTCCTCGCACCCTCAGGGACCGAACCATTCCCGGCAGCAGGTGAAGCCCACCTGAGCCACCCAGTGACGACGTGGGTTTAGGGGCGGCACCTCCTCGGTCCAACCCCTACCTGAGCCCCATAGACAAGGACAGATGTAAGGGACCCTCAGCCCCGCAACCACCGACCTCCAGAGCCGAGGAGCGCAGCCCGGAGCCCCTTCGGTTCCGCCCGAGGGCGTGAGCTCGCCGCGCGCAGCCAGTGGCTGGAAGGACGGAGGGTACCGCGGCGACACCCACCTGCGCTGACGGCGACACCAGACACGGGTCTGCCGCCGCCAGGGGGTGGTACCTCGGGCAGCTGAAGTGCGCCACCCCCAGCTCGCGCTTCGCGGCCCCCTCTACTTGGAAGATCCAGTCTAGAGCCATGCGGACCCCGGAGCTCGCCACCGCGGGGAATTGCCACTTGGCGACCAACCGATAGCGACTGGGCGCTCGTGAGTGAAGCCGGGGCGTGCAGGTGGAAGCCCCCGGGGCACGCTGATTAGCTGGCATGGGTGGGAGAGGAAGGCGCTGATTGCTGGGGGAAGGCGTTAATGTGCGTGCACGTTACAGCGAGGACTTGCAAACTGGGGACCAATGCGAAGCCAGCGCGAGGCGCTACCCCTGCCAGCCGCGCCGGGCGAGCGATAAGCACGCCCCTGGCGGTGGCTGTGTGAGGCCGGGGGTACAGCAGCCAGGCAGGTGACGACTGAACTCACCGCAGACACACACGGGAGCACCGCCAGCAGAGGAGGACACCTGTGGGACCTGGCAGCGGGCGTGGAGTCGGACAGAGGGCAGTTTCTCAGCGTAGGGTCTGCGCGGGCCTCGCCCGCACCCCCGTCGGCAGGCTGGCGGCCACCGTCATGGCCTTCACCTTTGCAGCCTTCTGCTACATGCTGACACTGGTGCTTTGCGCATCCCTCATCTTCTTCGTCATCTGGCATGTGAGTACAACGCGGCCACCTTTCACTTGTCAAAGACGGGTGGTAACACAATGTGCGCGTGTGTCTCATGGATAAGGCATCGGAGGTATCGTCCCAGAGGGTTCTAATACTTGAATGACTTGTGCAATTTGGGCGGAGGTCTTGGGAATAAGAAACAGACGTGTCAGACCATCCAGGGCGTGAGAGTGGAGCTGGCAATGAGATCCAAGTTCTGGTGGTTGAAATGAACACAAAGGCCGGGGTGGGTTGCGAAAGGTGTCTCCTGATAATATAAAGTAACTAGATGAGGGGTTGCCGGGTTGGGGGCACATATAAATGTTCCCCAGTCACACCCCCTTTTCTTGTGTATTTAATGCTGTGCGGGTTGTTGTCAGGAAAGGGACTTGCACCTGGCTTGCACGAACTCCAATTTACACTGATTTGAATTTGCCCATTGCGTTTTTTAACAGGTATTCCGGAGTGCAAAACAACGGGTGCTGTGGTGGTCAGAGTGTGCGCCTGTGTCTTGGTGGGTAAATTAAATTGTGCGAGCCAGTTGACAGTGTCAGATATGTGTAAATCTGACAATTTACAAAGGAGGTCTTGGACAGAATACCGCACCGATTATTACAGTGGGAAATAAATAATTCTGAAGTTCATACACCAGAGTATATGAATGGTACCTGCTTGAGCCATGAAGAAGTCCTATAAAAGGACGAAACGCGTTGGCTACCTTATGGAGACTTAAAGAACAAAGGATTTATTTAAAAAAATCCATCCTAAATGTTTGATTGCAATTTTGACCAAATTGACCTGATCAACTTCTGGCGAATTATGTGTGAATCTGACTACATCAATGGTATGTGTCGTGCTCCGTTAATTAACATGTGTTTATACGAATGTATGAAGTATATGCTTCTGGGAAGTTAGAATGTGACAAATATGTAATCGTAATGTGTATGTGAAAGAAGGAAGGTGTGGGTGGGGTCTTTCATATGAGATGGGGTGGTTGTGTTATCTCGATGTGCAAAATAGTGTATTTTTCAAGTACGTGGATATGTGAAAGAGGTTCGGATAGGTTGTTGTGGTATTTTTTAGAGATATGTTCGTACGTGTTCTTGTGAGGCTTGTGTGTTTTGGAATCTGGTGTCATAATAACGGGCGTGGACCCGCGAAAGAGGCACGTGTGGGTGGGTATGTGAGATGGGTGCACATCGAGGTTATAAGTAGGGAACACGGGTGCACGAGATGCCTGTCTCTGAAAGAAAAATGTGTGAGGTGCTTCGTAAGCGCCAGGTGTGTGGATGTGTTAAAAGGTGTGTGTGTGAGGTGCATAAATGTGTGAAAGAGGTGTGCATGACTGTGAAAGAAAAATGAGAGGAGCGTGAACACGTGAAGCATGTGAACGTGAGGACCGTGGACGTGCAAGATATGTATGTCATGTCAGTTGCATGGTGCGAGCAGAATGTGTGAATGTAAAGAGCTGTGTGCGCGGGAACCTGGGTATCTAAAATGAGTGTTGAATACGTTTGTGGGTGTGGGGAAAAGGTGTTTGTGTTGTGCGGGTATGTTTGAAAAGAATGTGAGAGATGTTTCTTCGTGTGCTAAGGGGGTGAAAGTGAGGAGGTCGGGTTAATTAAAGTGAGGTGTGCTGATGGGTGAAAGATGTGATTCAACGGCGCGCGTGTTTGAACGAGGTATGTGTGCAAGTATAGATCATGTTCATTGTCTTCTAAGGAGGTGTGCGAGACACACGTCTGAGTTAAAGAGATGCCAGTGAAATGTGTAGATTCTGGAAGTTGGTGTGGGCAGTGCTTGGGTGCGCGAAATTCAGCTGATGTGTGAAAGAGGTGGTTAAAGTGTTTTAGTGTGTCATATAGTTGTTTGCGAGTGGTTAACGTGTTTGTATTTGTGAGGAAGTGTGTATTTGCATGAAAGAAGTTTATAAGTGAGGCGTGCAAAAAGTCAAGTGTGTATATATAGAGATGTTGTATGAATGTGAGATTATGAAAAAAACTGTTCGTAGGGTGCATGGGTGAACAGGCGCGAGCAAGATGTATAAAAAGTGTGCGCCAGGTGTTTAAATATGTGAAAAAGGTGTAGCGGACAGGCAGGATTTTCTGGAATAGATGTGAGTTAAGTATTTTGGTGTATGAGTGGTAGGAGCATGAAACATGTTTGCCTTTAAAGTATGTGGATTTTTTAAAGAGGTATTAGCTACGTGTAATGGGCGGCGGTCGTGTGCATTTGAAAGTGGTGTATGTAAAAAAGTATGCGTGCAGTGTGAAGATGTGTGAAAGAGGCGTGAGCGGCTAAAAGATGTGCGTTTTAGGTGAGTTTATGTGTGAAATTGGTTTGAACGGGATACGCGAAAGAGGTGTGTGAAAAGTCGCGAGAGAAAGAAACCAGGGCGAATCATGTCATTGATGAAGAGATGTGATTGAGATGTGACAAAAGCAGTCCTTGTTTTTGAGCTGTGTGGCTATCTTGCGTGATCTATCTTGGTGTTAGAAAGAGGTGTGTGTGTGGATGTGGTCGATGTGGGAGATTTGTGCGGTGAAAGGAATGTGTGAAAGGCATATGTGACGGGAGCGGATGTGTGGAAAGGCTGTGTCCAAAAGCTGAGGCAGCTGTGAAGATACATTGCTGTCTGTGACGGGGGCAGGATGTCTGGCCATGTGACTGAGAAGCTTCTTGTGCTTGTGTGCAGTATGACTGTGGCGGTTTGAATGGTCGTCGTTGTTGGTGGCTGGTATATAATAACATGGGAACCTAATTGTATTGACACGCCGGAGACCTATGTGTGCGGCTACATAAATGCTTCCATGTGTGACTTAAGGTGCATCACAGCTACATGATTTGTTGGTTAGAAGGCTGGTAGTGGAGCTATTTTAAGTTATGTTTGTGAATTATAGATGGTTTTGAGTGCGGGGGTCTGTGTTTGGGTGTTTCTTTCTAGTTACTTGTCTGAAGTGCAAATGTGCCTCAGGTGTTTGTGTGTATCAGGTCTCAAATTGTGCATAGGTGTGTTTGGGTCAGCGTTGTGCTTTGGCGAGTTTCTCAGGTGTTTTATCCCTGCGGTAATACGCACGTCACAATTGTCGGTCTCTCTGATATGTGTATGTATCGAGCAGTGTGCAGTGCTTAATTTGAGCCTGTGGTTTTCTGTGCCCAGCACTTAATCATCAACACCGGTGCTTTTTCATGAGCACCAGTTAAGGACACATTCATTTACAGGGAGATTAAATGATTAGCCCAGAATCAAATGATGTTGGGCATATGCCGAGATTTGAGCCTGGTTCCTCCAGCTCCGAAGTCGGCAGCTCTGGCCATTACATCACATCCTCTCCTAATGCTCATGGTTAGTGGTTGGTTCCGTTTTAGGCTGCACTAACAGGAGAAATGGTCTGGTGCAAGCTGCGTCCAGATGAGAGTCCCCGGCACTTATTTTTCGTTTTACAAATTAACCACTGGCATGTGACTTTCTCCAAGTATGTCATTTGTGGAAAGTATCTCTCTTAAAGGTATTTGAGGTGAGTGCCTGTATCTAAAATGCACAAGGATATCTGGGGTAACCTATATACCTCCGAGTTGTGTGTGCGCGCGCTTCAGGGGGGGGGGGGGGGTGTCTGATGTCTGTGCACTGGCGTGCTTCAGAACAGTGGGTAGCTCCATGGTTTCTGTGTGAAGCTCCGTGGTTTCTGTGTTTAACGCCTGGTGCACTTAGACCTGGTTGTGTCACTTTCATACGCGTCCTTTTAAAAAAAAATGCATGCTTGTGTGACTTTTTGTATCTTTCTTTGTCTTGCAAGCTCTCTTCCTCTTTCTCTCCCATTACTCCTGCAACCTTTATTCTACCTTTTGCCTCTCTTTCTCTCTTTTCACATTCTTTCTATCTCTCCCCGTCTCTCTCTTTGTCTCTTTCCTTTCCACTCTCTTTTCTTGACTCTCTCGTTCCCATTCTTTCCTTGTGCTTCACTGACACTCTGTCCTCACTCTGCGTCTCTCTCTCTCTCCCTCTATTTCTCTCCGGGGTCAGATTGGAATCCCAATTAGGCCCCGGAAATCCCCAAAAAGTGTACCACATTCCGGGAGCACGCCCTTCCATGCAACACCGTTTAGTTCGTCTCATTTTTAGAGAAATGTTTGGTAACTTAGGCGTTTTGAAGCTTATGAAACCAGTAGCATTGGTGAACTCTAGAAGCACTGCATTTTTTCTGGGGATGTGAGGTGAAATGAAATGGCTCAAGGGCCACGACATCTGATCTGGCTAGGGTAGCTTTTAAATCACCCAAAACAGACAATATTTCCTCTGATCAGTATCTATTTTAAACAGAAATGTAAGGCAAAAGCACTTTCACGTGTATTCTAAAGCTTCCTTATTGATCAGTGACGTAGTTAAACTGAACAAAGGCAGAAAAGTCATGTTAAAAAAGAATATATATGTTTTTATATATAAAGGGTCCTCTTTAACTATTGTGCGCTTCTTTGTAGAACCTTAAACCATGAACAAATGGCTGTTTAAAAAAATAAAATGGCAGCTTTATATAGGGTGAACTCAGCCCAATCATGATGTTCAGCCGAGCCTGTGACCCGAACCTACTTTCCCTGTTCCGAAGTCTGCAGATTTGGTCCTAAACCACATCCTGTCTACTTTTTTTGTCTGGGCAAGCTGCACTCAAAGCAAGGCCTCTGCAAATACATATACACACCCAAATCCAAGGCTTGAAGACATTGGGGTCAAGGTGACAACACCTGACTCCTAGCGTGACTGAGGCTGCATCTCTAACTCACACCTCCCCAGCCCACCGTGGTGTCAGGCCGATGGCCTGGCAGGTGAGGTGTCAACAAAAGCACACAAATGCAGCTGCTCGGGGAGGGGGGGGTGGCCCAATGGCCACAAAATCACCTAGCCCCTCATTGAGGCCCCGTATTCTCCCACCCTCTCTGCCCCACCCACCATGGCTTGAATGTGATGGTCCGGCGGCGGAAGGGTCCGGGAAAAGACCCTGCTTCTGGACCAGATGGCGACAGGGGGTGGGAGGGGGGCCAGGTGAGAATGGCCCACACCCTGCCCTGGTTTACTTAAAGTGAAGATGCTCAACAGCCAGAGAAAAATCGGCTCCCCAATGAGGCACATTCTCGGACTCACTCCCTCCCTCGCCCACCATAGCCTCAGTGCGAATGCCTAGCACAGGAGAGCTGAAAAAGAGGGCCTCATTTAGGACCCAGTCCACTGCCAAATGCCCGACCACCCACCTTCCCAATCTGAAACTGTTTAGCTCCTTTTTCAGCACTTTCTTCTGTGAGGTATGAAAGTTGTAAATGTGAGTCTTTTTGTTTCGTCGGTCGGTCTGTCTGACTCCCTTTTTTCCTAAGGTACATGGGTGTGTGCGTTTGTGTTGCTCACCTCCGCTATGTGTATGAATTCAAGTGGTGTCTAACTCTTGGATGGGTTTGCGTGTCTGCGTTTCACGTCTTGGGTTCTGATATGTCTGCTTCTATGTGTTTCCAATTAGTATGTATGTTTGTTTGGCTGAGGTGCCTGCCTTGCTCATGTCTCTGTGGTATCTCTGAGGTGGCATCTCTTTAAGGCAGGGACCTCAAACCGTTTCTATAATAAAAGGTACTACTTATGTTCAATAAAAATCATCCAGAGCCACAAATATGATCAGTGTTGTAACTGTGACCGCATCAGACAAGTGGCCACTCCGTGCAAGATTACCAGCTAGTGATGACCGTAGTGCATAAGTAGTAATATCGAAAAATTATTTATCGGTGCGGAATGCTGTAGCATAGACAACAAATAACGGCCACACCTGTGATGCCTTTGGCACCAAGGTGATATTAGTAAGGTTTCTTTTTTTTAGTGGAGCATGATTTATCATTCAAATATCCACTTGATATATATTTTGGAAATGCAACCATTTTTCGGCAAAAATCAGCTTATGAGTTATGAAGATTCACACATTTTTCAAATGTAGTATATGTTAAACCAAGCAAATGCTTGTTTTAACATGTGTAAATAACATTCTTTAGCTATTTGCAATATCTTGGTATGGCACCACATTAATATTAGTGATGTCTCCTCAATGAGCCATGATTTCAATTCAACTAGCAGGTTTAAATACAGTCTACTTTTTTCTCCAGACATCAGCTTATAAGTCTTGAAAATACACACATTTTTCAAATGGTGAATTCAGATATTAATTAAAACAAACAAAAGATTACTAGGTTGGGCGGCAGAGAGAGAGGAGCTACTTACTGGTAGCTGGAGAGCTACCAGTGGCTCATGAACTACTCCGAGAAGCCTGCTGTAAGGTTAGTCTTTTTGAGGGTTTCACTGAGTTTTTGTAGCTTTAAAGTTACTCTCTCGGAGGTTGGTATCAACGAGTTGCCTCTCTCTGCAGGGTGTGGAGGGTGTCATATCTATCAGAGGGTGTCTAACTAATGAAGGTCTCTGACAGCCATTTCCTTTCTCTTTCTTCGAGAGATGCATCTTATTTGTGTCTCAGAGGTGTCTCTTCAAGGCTTCTCTCTTTACTTAGATGTCTCCCTGGGGCGAGATATCTGACGGGATTGTGTCTAATGAGTGTCTAAAACTGTGTGTGGGATTACCCAAAGGCTGTTGTATCTGAATGGGGGATTTTGTGGGGTTGAAGGCTTTCCCTCTACTGAGGTGTCTCTAAATGTGGGTCTTTCTTACTGTGCCTCTCTGGTGCTTCTTTTTGGATATCTATCTGCAGTTTTCCCATATGAGGTAGTTGTTTCTTTCAGAGGTTGTCTCTAACTGTCTCTCATTAATAGTGTTATCTCTGAACGTGTCCGTTGTGGTGTCTCCGTAAAATGTACCTCTGTGGGAAGTGTCTCTCTGAGCTGTATTTATTAGACACCTGCCTAAGGCTAGTGTCCCTGAAGAGTGCCTGCTTGTCTCTCCGAGCTTATTGCTGTGATTCTGATGTCTAAGGTGCTGTCTTCGAGGTGCCTGTCCTGGTGGGAATCTCATGGGGGTCGCTATGGAAAAGGCGTCTCCTTGATGTTGTTTCTGTAATGGGGTGCCTCCGTGTCGACGAGTCTCCAACAGGGTGTCTCAGATGAGAGTGCTTGCCAGCCTCTTTGTACTCCGGCACATGAAGGACTCTCTGGCTTTTTCTTTCTCCAATTTTCTCCCCTAAATTCTCCTTTTTGAGCTCTCTGTCGCCATGGATCCGCTGCTCGCTACCATGGCAACTGCATCTGTTTACAATGATGAGCTCGGGTACCAACACTTGAACAGCTTAACCCTTATGGCATCCAGGGAGGGGGAGAGTGCCTCAGGCAGGGTCCCTCCTCTCTTGGTCCTCCCTGTCCTTCCCTCCTTTGTCTGTTATATTCGATCTTTCGTTTAGTATTTATCCCTTTTTTTGGTAATTTCCTCCATCTGCCCATCTCCTTTCAACACGTTTCCATTTAATCGCCTACCTCTCGATGTCCCTCATCCTCATCTCAACTCATCTATCACTCCAGCTATATGCTTTCTCCTCTTCCACGTTATACGAATATCTCTCTCTTCACCTCAGTCCCACGATCTCTCATCTCTTTCACCCTCTAATCACGATCGCCTATTCTGTTGCTCTCTCCTCGCTAGCCCTCTCCCCCCACCATTAATCTTTTCTGTTTTCTACAATTTTTTTCAACGCATTTTCACCCTCTTACGTCTTCCCTTTCTCTCTCGTGCTTCCTTCATCTTTCCTTCTCTGACCATTTTCCTCGTCTACCTCCCGCCATCTCTATACATCTCTCCCCTTCTGTGAACATCACTCTCCTTCCATACATCGCCGTCGCTCTAAGCACTGCTATATCTCAGTCCTCTTAGCCTCGTCGCACCTATTTAATCTCGAACTTCTGTCATGTCTCCCAGTACCCATCTACTCCTGTTGGGCCACCTCGCGCTCTTCTCCTCTGTCCCACATGTCCTTTCATTTTCCCTCTTGCAGTCCCATTTTACAGCTGCTCTTCTGATGTGTTCTCTCCATTGCTGCATGTTTCCTCTTTCTACTTTTTCCTATTGTCTGTTTCCCTACCCTCGCTCTCCCCAGCCCCCCGCCCCCTTTTATCTCCGCTCACTCTCTATCCATTTCTTTGCACGTTTCCATCGCTCGGTTAAATAATATTTTATTGGCAAGACAAATCAGCTAGACATTCACGGAAGAGAACAGGACGAGCTGCCAGCCCTCCAGCACTCGCCCCTGTTCATTATGCCCTGTTCAGTGACGAGGGAAGGCACATGTTGAGGTGCCATTTCTGACAGGGTGGAAATAAGCCGTTCTGCAGGC
Source organism: Lissotriton vulgaris (assembly GCF_964263255.1). Taxonomy (NCBI): domain Eukaryota; kingdom Metazoa; phylum Chordata; class Amphibia; order Caudata; family Salamandridae; genus Lissotriton; species Lissotriton vulgaris. The sequence goes on from NW_028249604.1 coordinate 238,863, forward strand.
CTGTGCGCCTTTCCCTCAGGGGAAAGAGTCTGAGTTTTTGTGCCGCGCTATGTTGCCTTTTGTGGGAGACGTTCGCTTGCTGTGGAGCACGATGCCATGGTGTAAATCTACAAGATGTCACCCCGTCCTTCCGAATCCCCCCCTTCGCCAGTTTCTCACAGCTCAGGGATAGTCGTAGACATTGAGCTCAAGGCCCCCCCCCTGCCTGTCCCAGTCCCCCCCTGCAGGAGCCTGCACCACGCCCCAGGCTCCATGCGATTTTTTTGCTACTCGCAATTAGAGACTCACTAAATGAAATGTACAAATGTGTCTCAGACACATTAGCTATTCCCAATGGAGTGACAATTGATCTGGCTCACCAATATTCATGAGACAGGTCGCAATTTGCAACCCATTGGGAATGGGCAATAACACAGGGGTGGAGGCCTGGTGGGGACAGCAGACGACCATGCCTGTGCTTACTTGTAAATCAAGCAACTTTTTAAATGCAGCCCATTTTCCTTAAAGGAAAACAGGATGTGTTTCAAAAAGAAAAATGAAACTTTTCTGCTTTATTTTTTAAGGGTAATTTCCTGCACTTAAAAAAAAAAATGTTTTCGCTACCATTCACAAGGGGAAAGGGGTTCCCTTCCTGTTTGCGACTGGATTACCAACTACTAGGTGGTAAACTGCAATTGTTTTGCGATCTCGTTCCGGTCTAAAAAGAATCGTACATCCCTGTGCGACTCACTATTAGGAAGGGACGCCCTTGGCATGCCCCTTTCTAATAGCGACTCGCAAACCCTATTTTGCGCGTCAATAATATGTTAATGACTCGCAAAACCAGATTTGTACATAGAAACATTTATCTTGCTGGTCGCAAACAGCCTGATGAGCCGGTTCTGGTGGCTCAGTGGACTAATGCATCTACTGCAGGGGTCTGTGTTCGACCTCATGGTCACAGGTTCAAATTCGGGCGGGTCCACTCAGCCTTTCATCCATCTGAGGTTGATAAAATGTGTACCATTGAGTTGGGTAACAATAAACATCTGTTATTCTGCGCCAAGAGACCTATGGGTGAACGTGTGCTTTACAAATACACATGTTATGTTATGATGGGCCTTTTGCGACTGGTAAAATGCATGGTACATCTGGCCCCTAGTTTTCTGTGATTTAGCAGCAGCCGCTCACTTGTCAAACTTTCAGGCCTAGATCATTGCTAAAATCTGCAGGAAGAGGCAGTCATGGAGGTGAGCAGGTAGCATGTGTATTAGCCTGTTTGGACTGCTTTGTTTTGATAACCATCCTTTTATCCTTTCGTCTGGAGATGGTGATGTTCAAATCGCAGAAGTACAGAACTTATTTTTTACACACATCAGAGATTTTATATTGGTGAGCTAGACACTAGGTTGACTGGCAAAGCCAGGGTAGCTCCTAACACCGGCGAGGCTCAGGGCAACGACCATCCACAGCTCCCCCAACACCCCCAACATTCAGGTCAACTGAAACACAGAGAAGCAAAACATGGACACTTCTCTTCTTCGAAGAGGCATCCAAACCTCCAAACCTACTGCCCCCACGAAAGGACCCCAGCCACTCCTCAGGAAAACCTGCAAAACTTAATGCAAAACAAGGCAACGCCACAACATATTTTTATCTGTAATCCATAGACCTTACACCTGACCAACACACAGCCATGCGCCTACAAAGTACCTTTGCGTTGGTAACTGTCCACAGCTACAACTCCAACACAGCCTCCAGTGTCAAGAGGCTATGCACAGCTCCAGGGACCAGGTCAAGAACTCGTGTTCACCTAAGAACAGGAATGTGATATGCCATTACTACGGTTCCAGCGTGATGATGTATATACATGGATGCATCACCATGCATGAGTGCATATATACCAGATGCAGCCACCACTTTTGTTATTTTACATTTCTAAGATGGAGGATGGGCATCTTGTGACAGTAAACTAAACACATTTAAAGAAAGGAGGGACCTGTTAGCAAATTACAGCTCTTGGGCTCTTCTAAAAACTTAAAAAGAAAGAGGACACAGAGGGGCAGAGGAGCAACAGAGGAGCAGGAAGTTAGGGGAGCAAGTGGAAGCCATCGACGAGCAATGGCCATGAACTTGGATTTGCAGGGAAGCAACGTATGGAGGCTTATATAAAAACGTAGGTGGGATAGAGAGCGGCAGGGTAAAGAACAGATCAGCTAGTGATGGGAGAGCAACAAGATGTGCATAGGAGGTGGGAAGGGGAGGGGGAAGCATCAAAATGGGGGAAGGGAGAGATAGAAAACACATTCTTATGGAGTGCTAAAAGCAAAAGAAAAAAAATGGTTCCCTGATTGGGAGCAGTTGTTATGGCCGGAGTAGTCTCCTAACCCTTCACCTACTTTTACCGTACTATTACACTACATAACAGGTTTTGGTATTGTCCGTTTACCTACTTAAGCGCTGCATAGAATGTTGTGTGGTTTTCCCTGAATACTAGCCTCATTAATTATGCATGAAGAATCTCAGAATCTCAGCAGGATTACCATCTTCTGCATAATAACTATGTAAAAGGGTCATCCCTTTCGTCATCCCCGGCCGACATGACACAGCAAGGTAGAATCCTCTGAGGGTACCTTTTAGGTATATATACACTATATCTTCGCCAAGGCAGGCAGAGGAGAAAGGCCTCCATGCTGACACACTGATGCGAGATGCTGAGGTTCCTGCACGCAGATACTCCAGTTCGCAGTGGTCTGACATCCTTCGCAGGGTGTCCAACTCAAGACCAAAATGGGATCCCACAATCTCTCCCTTCAGGTAATGGGGTTGGCTTCAGCCTAGGGAGATTATTGGCTCTACACCTCCATATATGCTAGGTACACTTCGATACATCTAGTTAGGGTTGCCTTGTAGGAATAAGCATTTTTATTGTCTTGTATTTATATGCTTGCATATATCCATTGTTTCAGCACTATGGTAGACATCTACCATCCATTTTTCTGTTGGTGCTTATAATCATTTATATCTGTTTCTGTCTTATGGTTGTTTCAGCACACCTATTTTACACTAGAACGACGCTGGTTCAATAAATGCTTATTGAAAATGTCCCCACCGTTTATTCAGTGTATTTCTCTGAGACAAAGTGAGCACGAGTGACTGAGCGAAAAGTACTGTACTGATTCCAAGATCCCTGATGGGACAGAGTTGTCATGTTCGATTGTTGCCAAGAACTATTCTTTCCTTGGTAAGAGGAGTTTACAGTGGCACAGTGAGCTTGCTGGTATAGAGACGAACATACCCGGTGGGTGTCTGGAATCAGTCTGGATACCAATCCCACAGTGTATGTTGTCTAAACGCGCAGATCTTATATAGATTTATAGGAACTACACGACACAGTGGAATGACAAGTCATTCAGTTAAAAGAATGGTAAAGAAGCTATGCTCCAAGGAAGGGATAAATGCTAGATGAATTAAGAAAGACGTCAGCTGCAAAGCAAGCAGCTGCAACAGACAATGAAGCCAACCAATATTAAGCAATGGGTCATCCCAAAGCCTACTGTAAGTAGTGGTATTGTTCACGATGGGTCAGTCGACAACAGACAGCTAACGTTTTCAGAACATGATACTAAAAAACAGGGCTCATCCAGCTGCTCCACATATGCACACAGTGATGTCACATGCACACACTGATGTTGCATGTCCTAGCCAAATATCAGGTGAGACATGTGACAGGCCCAATGCCTAAATGAAGAAAACATGGAAATGATTAAAAAACAAATGCCTCAGCTCTGATCCACAACTTTACCCAAAATGCCTCCCCTCACAATTTTACACTCCTAACCATCTACAAAAACCCATGCAATCCTCTTTCAATCGCACACCATCAATCCAAATATAAATTCCACCTCATGGAATAGCATGAAACCCCCATACGCATGGGGCCCGCCTTTCCCAAGTTTGGGCCTGGGCAGTGCCATACTCTAAAAAAAGGGACATTAAACTGCATACAATGTGAGATATTGGAAAAAGGAGGGACAGCTTGCTTTCGCTCTTGAATGTAATGACTTCTGGTGTATCATACAGTATGATGCACAAGGTTTTAACGTTTCTGATGTTTACATGTAAGGATGCATCCAAAGTTGATCTGGCAGTGGAGTGTGCTTCACTTGAGCCATGTACGACACTTTTTAGAGGTGATACTAGCAGTGGGCCACCTCCATTCCTTGCAAATAAAAATACAGATTTACATGCTTCTCCTCTGGGTTGAACATCTTCTGTGATTTTTGTGACATACTGCATTCTGCTGTGTGTGTTTCTTTCCTAGAAAATGTACACAACAAAGGCCTGTGGCCTGCTTGAAGCACACAGTACCAGCACATACAATATTCCTTGGAGCCTTTGCTCACATTATGGTAGAAATGTGCAGCACTAAAGAATAAGGACATTGCAATGCTATTTCTGAAGCAGGTTATTTAGGCCAGGTTCACAAAACCCATCCACTGCATATTTTTCTTATTTTTTTCCAACCTGATGTCTATCGTACAGACTTTTAGCTTGCAGGCTTTAATCACCAGACTAAATAAGTTAGAAATTCCTGAGGGGTACAATAGGACCCATAGGATTCTGTTGGGCCAGGTTATTCCAAACATTATGTTGCACCACCTACATGTGTAGAAAATCTAGGCTGCTTTGCATATAGTTTCTCCCTGGTTGGACAGGAACGTTGCTTAAAGAATTACCAGCAGATGTGTAAGAAAGTGAATTATTATTTAGAGGGGGCGACTTCCCACTTCAAGGAATATTGTAACACTCCTTGTCAGGGTGAACCCTCAAAGTCACTGAACTAACCTGATAGCTATGTCACAGAGCAGACAGGATTAATTTAGGGCAATGTATAAGTATTTGTTCAGTACCAAAAAAGTAATAAAGTCAGAAAACCAAATCAGGGGAAGCTGAGATCTGAATTTTTTTAGCAGAAAAAGAACAAAAATGCATTACGCGCCAATGGTCCTTAATTTAAGTGGTAGACTGGGACCTAGGCGAGATTTGAGGCAGATAACAATGGAGTTGGGTTGGATACACAAGTAGTCCAGCTGAAAGTCTGAAAGTCAAAAAGTTCAAAACATTTTCTACGTCCCTCTTCAGAAAGTGACTTCGGCTCTTTTTTTAAAAAGAAAACATTGACATTTCGTCTAAGTACCAATGCAGAATTGGACGTTGCCACTTTTTCAGAAGAAAAAAATACTCCCCACACAGAGTGCTGCTGAAACTGTAGCTACAGAAGTGAAACCAAAGGCCTGTTACCTGGAGCAGGTTAGTCCAACTGGTGGTCTGGCGCTTTGGAGATTTCTAGCTGTACATTTTCTAAGCCACAGATTGGAATGGGACTTGGTCACTTTTTCAGCCAGACGCAGTGGAAATGCCGGTCGTATACTTTTCTCTGGGGTTCCCACTGAAACTCTGGAGGAAAATAATTCAAAAGTTTCCAAGCTTTCTAATGGTGTCCATAGTACACTCCTAAGGTTCCAGGACCACAGATAGAGGCCAACAGAAAAAGTCCAGTTCAGGTCCAGTTGACACTGGCTGGGCACTTCAGGGAAAAGAACTTTTGCAGCTTGTTGCATTCCTGTATCCAACTGGCCTTTTGATCCACTTTTTTGTCCTGGGTACAGAAGGGAGCAGGTCGAGTCCTTCGAGACCCCTCTCAGATCACAGACAATAGGTCCAGTCCCCTTCTGATCTTCTGCAAGTTCAGAAAGTGTACTGAGTAGGGTGCATTGGCCTACCGCATATATAATTGACACCAGCAAATGTATGGGGGTCACTCCCCAGTTTTTGGGTGTAAGTAATTGATTGTTGGTTGATTAGGGTGTTAGCACTGATCAAGCAGCAACCACAATCATTGCCAGGTTAAGGTCAAGCAAATCCCAAATTAACCTGTGTAAAACCCCTGGTAGCTTGGCATAGAGCAGTCAGGCTTAACTTAGAGGCAACGTGTTCCTTCAAACAGTAAAACAGTGGAAACACATCACAAAAGGAGCCCAAAACATATTTAGACAAATAGAGTATTGTTTAATAAATAAAACAAGAACAAACTGATAAAAATCTAATCAGTAGAGCCAGAGTTATAGATTTTAAAATATTTTCAGAAAATAGCGCACAAAAGCACAAAGCACCAACTGTGGGTATCTGGTTGCACCAGTCTAGGACAAAGTCACAAGTTTTGGCTGCCTGCAATGGAGTTTGGGTCGGCTACAGGAACCCAGCTAGGCCCGCTTAACAAATTGCCTTAACATTTCGGGTTGCAGAGCCTTGCGAGGATCTACGTCAAAGATGCTCTGCACACCCAAAGTGATGTGTTGTTTCCAAGAGGTGGTGAGGTTGTGACACGCAATCGAGGCAAAGCGTTGGTTCTGAAGATCTGCGAGGCTGCAATGTGGAGTCCGGTGTCGAGGCTGCTGTTAACGGGAGATGCAAGGGCCAGTGCTGCAGTTGCAATGCGCATTTGGGGTGATGCGTCAGTACTGAGTATGGCGGCGATGCAGGTTTTGACTGTGGGTCCAAACCACGCAGCAGCAGCGATGAGTAGGTTCTGCCTGTTGTTGGAAGCCTGTTATGGCCCTGAGGCTTCATATCAGTATGCCAGCCTGCTATCCATTGGAGTCACTCTAGGTTTTGGGTTCAAGAGATGCAGGTCCACTTCTTCTCATGAAGGCAGCAGGCAGCACAGCAGGGCAGCAGTTCCCTTCATAGCAGCAGTCCAGCAGATTAGTAGTCCTTTCAGCAGCATAGCAGTCCTTCTTCCTGGAAGAGTATTCACAGGTCCTGTAGTGTAATGAAGAAGATTGTGTCTGGGGTCCAGTATGTTTACCCTGATTCTGGAAGGTGGGAGAAGCTTTGAAATGCATGTAGTTCCCTACTTCCCCTGACCTGGACCCAAGCTGGCTGAAGTGACAATGCAGGTTTGTTAGGCCCTTTGTGTGTAAGTAGGGCTGTGCCCAGCCCCTCCCTCCCATACTGCCAGTGATTGCTCATCCAGTCACACCTAAGCTCCCATTGTGTGGCTTTCTAGGAGGAATACACAAAGTTCCACTGTCAGTGACACTCGCATCATGTTACCATAGACAGGCTAGGGCACTAAATGGCTAAGGCAAGAAAATGCCAAGAGGCATTTTCAGAGCTTTAATTTAAAATACAACTTCATCATAAGCTAAGATTTTAAATTAGGATTCCAGAGACTCCAAACATGAACTAGTTATCTCTTTCCATTTGGAAATTACACTTATAAAATTTAATTAGGCAACTTAAGTGTTATCCTATGGGAGAAATGGCCCTTGCAGTAGTGAAAAACGAATAAAATAGTTTTTCATTAACAGGACATGTAAAGCGTAATAATATATGTCTTACTTTTTAAATACATTATAACCTGCCCTCTGGGCTGTCCAGTGCCTACCCTAGGGGTAACTTATATGTATTATAAGGAGAGGTGAGGCGCAGCAGCCAGGGCATCTCTGGAGCGCGGGCTCACGGTTCAATCCCCAACTCCGATGGCAGCTAAGCCCAGCACCATGTGACTCTGGACAATAGCTCGCTTAATCTTCCTGATGGCCTCCAGCGCTTCGAGACCCTTAGGGGTGATTTGTTCTTGGTTTACAAAATACCGGGTTATTAATAGGGAAGGGTCGGTCCTAGCAAAAAGTTTATTTTACCAGGTCGACATGGCAATTAAAAACAGCACTTAAAGGCTCTGCAATGGCAGGCCTGAGTTATGGTTAAATGACTTCTTAAGTGGGCGGCACAATCAGTGTTGCAGGCCTATTAGTAGTATTTAACTTAAAGACCCTGGGCTCATGTAGCACAACTTTACTAGGGACTTAGAAGTAAATTAAACATGGAAATTGAGTATAAGTCAATTCTGCCATGTTTTAGGGAGAGAGAAAAAGCACTTTAGCATTGGCTAGAAGTGGTAAAGTGCACAGAGTCCTAAGACCAGCAAAAACAAACTCAGTAAAAAGTGAAGGGTAAAGTCAAAAAGTTTAGGTGGGACCCTGCTGAGAGGCCCAAGTTGAACAGTGGGGCAAAAGTTCCTAGGGGTAACCCTACCCATTTTTGCAACAGTTCCTGTTCGTCCTACTGCAAATAATCTCACAGTGCACCATATTCCCAAAATCCCAGATGGAGAAACTCTTCTCCCTTGTACAGAGCCTGTGTGCCCACCCAAAGGTGTGGCCAGAGTAATGCACAGTCTCCTCTTTGGTCAATCAAAACCGGTTTCGGTTAGCTTTCCGCCCACTGGGTTTGGTTTCAACCTTCATAGATGGAGGCAAAAGGTCTCATCTTGCATTAAGTTGTGAAAGGCCAGATCCACGTTCAGGTTAATGAAGTTTCTGGGTCCACTCTAACTGGCCTTTTTGTAAGGGTTAGAAAACACCTTCCCACACTCAGGACATTATCTCTGCTGTGAGAGCAGTTTTCACACCTCTTTCACTGCTCATTCAGGCTAAGTACAGGCTGGGTAGTTGCTAGGGAGCTAATACAAATTAGTCTTCAGTAGTTTAAGACAGGGAAAAGTAAACTTGATAAAAGTTACTTTCCCAGTATTTGTAATAAAAAATATTGACTTCACCATTATATATATATATACGTTATAGATGAACTTTTTTTATGTGCCAGCTGTGCCAGTTACAGCCTGTCCAATGTCAGTGCCATTTTGGGCCTAGTCATCGTTGGAACATACCACTTCTAATGTAGCACATGTTCCACTCTTAAAACGTATGTACCCTGCCTTGTGGACAGCAATTTTTGCTTAAGGGCGACTTATTTAATATTTGAAATCGGTTTTTCTACCTATCAATAGGGAGATTTTGATAGGTCTGTGCAGCAGGATTCAAGCTGCTGGTGTCAGGCTACTCTGGGTAGTCCCGAAGCCATGTTTCACTGCCACCCTAGTGGATGGCACAGTAGGTGCTGCAGTCCACAGGTGGCAGTTAACAACACATTAGATACAGATAGGAAAGATACATTCGTCAATCATGGGTTAATCAATTTAACCATGTTTAAAGGGTGAGCACCAACACTTTACTCCTGTTTAGCAGAGATACCAGTTTGGGTTCCAACAAAAAAAGGGCGAAGAAAAAAGTGAAAATCCGGGGTAACCATGCTGAAAACGCAAATTTCCTACAAGATGAGACTCTCGTCTTTAATATGATACCTAAGGGCCGTTGGTACCCACAAACCTAGGTACGGTGCACACTGTGGATCAAGATGAATAAATAAATTTAAAGAGCATCTCACTGATAAGGCCCAAAAAGGCTGAAGTAGGCCTAGGGTTGCTTGTGTTCCTGTTCAGAGAGGACATGATTTGGCAGCTCAGGCTATTCCTACTAGCACAGGACCAACATTATTTGCATATGGTTACTCCCTGTCCATAGAGGTGCAGTGCACAATAAATGATAGGCTGGAACTTAGTGTGAGTGATTACCAACGTTTAAAAGTTTTGCAAGCATCACACTCATCACATTTTGTTGTTTTATTGCAGCCCAGTCAGGACCCTTGACCTCCATAACACAGGCTGGGCAGTGTCTCAAAAACTTCCATCTGAGAATAGTATCCTGTAACCAAGCTTAGGAAAAGAACACATGGCAATGTCTACTGACAGAGTACCAATGCCCTTCGTCATCATTTCTCATTAAAAAAATTATGCTTAGCAAGCACATCCTAAATCCAATCTTCAGCCAGAACTTGTCCCCTGCTTCACAGAGTGGTCCTTATGTCTCAGGAACAAACCTTAATCTTCTGGCCCTAGCAAATTAATAAACGAGGTCTTCAGGGTGAGTCTTCTTGGCTGAGATGTCTTGTAACGCGATGACTTGTGAAGTTGAATCCTGAGGTTATTTTCAATAAGTACTATAAAGTTGATACCTATGTCCAGCCGGACATGGAATGTTTTTTAAATCAATGTATGAATACGAAAAAATGAAAACACAAACAAATACAGTAGGGCACAGTCCTGTACCCAACATGAGGGAAAGAAAATGAGGAAAAGGTGGCAAACAAATGAATTATCAGGCAATAACTTTGGAGCCAATCGTGGCTTGCACCTCATTACATAGAACGGCAAGCTCTAACCAACAGTAACCACAATACATAAATACAATGGTTAATTTGCAGTGCTGCAAATTAACTATTGTATTTATTTGGAATAAGAATCAGCACCCCCCAGAACTACTGGTTCCATTGTAATTCACAGGGGTAGGATGGTGGGGTGGCTGAGTACTGGTTAACAGAGATAAACACAGGGAAATCGGTCTTTCTTTTCCAATTCATGCACGTCTTTCTCCATTTCGGCAGACACAGTGTTTGGGTGAAAAACTCCTTTTGTGTAGTGTTTCCTTGATACTTTTAATATCAATGGCGCAGGTAACTCCCGTTATCAGGCCCATAGATATTAATGTGGAACTTGTAATAATGCTCTAAGAAGTCCCATAGTTGGCTATAAAGATCTATTTTAACCAGTGACTCCTAAAAGGCTCTCACTTCTATCTGAATAGTGAGCACTTCCAACTCCTACACAGGCTGTTTTTTTCACACAACAGACGAATCTTCCAGTTCCCTACCTGATGTCCAAAGTAGACAACAGGGCACTGACCCATCTGGCACTTTGTTGCATTAATGGCCAATTTCCTCCTCTGTATCCTGTCCAACACCTGTTCTAGGTACCGCGGGTATTCCTGCATTGAATTGCTGAACACAGCAATCTTATCCAGGTAGGCGAAACAGAAGTCTTCAAACCCTGCGAGAACATGGCTCATCAAGTGGTAAAAAGTGGCAAGAGCATTCTTCAACCCAGAGGGCATCACCCTAAATTGGAACAATACCTCTGTTGTTAAAAATTACGTCTTCTCCTTGGCACTTTGTACTAAAGCGATATGCCAGTAACCTCTGGTAAGTTCAAAAGTGTTCAAGCACTTGGCAGCACTCAACCAGTCCACAAGCCCATCATCTGTGAGAAGAAGATGCACACCTGTCTTGGTAACTTCATTGAGGCTGCACAGTCCACACAGAACTGCAAGTCTTTATAATCTTGCTTTCGCACCAGCACCACTGGATGGACCTAAGGGCTACACAAGCGCTCAATCATCCCCAAGTCCAACATCATGGCTACTTCTGCCTCGATGCACTCCTGGACTAAGTCAGACGTGTGCTAAATCTTGCTTTTGACAGGAAGTAAATCTTGGAATCGGTGAATAGATGTCAACAAACATCCCCAACACCTACTTACACTCCCTCTGCTGATCAGGCTTTAACTGCGGGGCTAGGTGTACTACTGTCACAGTCTCATCCTCCCATGTACTATGCAACAAGTCAGGAAGAGGCTCACTGTCTTCCTTGATGTCCCGTGACATAGCTATGATGTTCACTGTGTACTCTCTACAGGGGTAAGGCATAAGTCAGTTAACATAGAACACCCTTCTATGTTCCCTTGTATGCACATGTGCCCATAAAGTAGTACGCATCAGAAAACATCTGCACTACTTTGTAGGGTGCACAACATTTAACTTCCAAATCTCTGGGACGAATGGGCTTCAGCATTTTCACCTCTTGACCTTCCTGGTACCCAGTCAGCATCGTGTTAGGGCCATATTATGCCAGAATATGAAGTGTTTTTGCATTCCCATGTGTCCCAATTCGCAGAATCAGCAACAGCAAAAGGGCATTTAATTAAGTGTGAAACTCAAATTGAGATTTGGTAACAAGTTCCCACATCGCAATTTGAGTTTGTAACCAAATGCTGATTAGGTATTTGTAAGGGACGTGTTTAGGGTGTCCCTTCTAAATACCAAATCGGATTGGTATCTATTTGTGTTTTGCAGCCAAAATCCAGTCGCAAAACACTTTACAGACTACTTAATGTTAGTGGTAAGGCATTCACAAACAAAAACCCTTCCTCTTTGTGAGTGTTGGAAAAATCATTTTTCAAGATTAGCCAGTGTTGACATGGACCATTGCTGGCACCACTGCCTACTCTTAAAAAGATTTCTAAGGAAAACATCTGCATTTAAAAAAGTTGTTTATTTAGAAGGAATCACATATATGGTGGCCTGCTCACTTCAGGAAACCACCATCCCTATGATGTGAATATTAATATATTGCTATTCTTGAGGTAGGCCCAATTGCAACCCACTGGGAATCGAGATTTTTCCAACTGACCTATTAGTACATAGGTCGGTTCACAAAATGCCACAATGGACCGAAAAATACTGTGCGCAAATTGTTACCAGTATTTTGTGACAGGTGCAACATACATCTGGCCCATTATGCCTTCAATAGCTCTTGGCTAGCCTGAAGGTTTTCCTTTGCCTGACCCATATATTGCGCTGTTAACAGGCAATGAGGCCAATCACATAGAAAGAGACCTCCTTTTGGGGTGAATCCTGAGTTCCTGCCCACCCATCTCTGATGAGGGTGAGTGGTTCCTGCACCAGGTGTCAAAATTGAAGTTTGAAGTGGCTAAACCCAACTCACTTCTCCAGATTTTCACGCTAGGCAAATAAGAGACATGACAGGAGAAGATCCAACTTCTTCCTGAGGTCCTCTGGTAGAGTTCCATCATGTTCTTTAAGGTTTTGTTGAACTGTTCCATTAACCTATTGGTTTGCAGATGGTACAACAGGTAGAAGTGGTACGTTACATCAGCTAGCTCCCACATCTCTCTCATGTGTGAGGAAATGAAGTTGGTTTCCAGGTGGGATAGTGCTGTGTTTGGGAATTGAACTCTAGAAAAGATCCATAGGAGGGCCTAAGCTACGACTTTTGTAGTCGAGCTACTAAGGGGTGCCACCTCTCAATATCTGGCACACAACCAAGTTGTACTTGTGGCTTGATGCCAAGGGTGGGTCAAATGGTCCAACAGTGTATATGCTCTCTCAATTAAATGGAACATCAGCAACGGGTAGAGGCACTAAAAGTGCTTTGGTCTTACCACAAAACCCTCCATTCATCTGGCAAGTGGGACAGGTTTTACAGAATTGCTCTCTGTCAATGTGCATCTCTGATGATTAGAAAGTAGGATCCAACTTATACTGGGTCTTTCTAATGCCCTGGTACCTCATCGGCTAGTGGCAAGAGGAAATTCTTGTTCATTTGTAGACCGACTACCTTCTTGCTAGTACCTGTCCCAGGATCACTGCCTTACTGTAGAGTAAACCATCCTCACATCTAACATATAGTGTCTTCCAATCACTCCTTTGCCAACCTGTACCTGGGCTTATTTCCGAAGCCCAACAAGTGTTGGGCATTCAACCTGTATATTGCATACTTCCTCCGGGTAGGTCCTCTTGCAGGTAAATACCTCTGCAGCTTTGACATTGACCCAGACTTCCAGCGCCTGGTTCACTTCGGTATCTTGCTCTCCTCTCCCTCTAGAACACGGACAGTGGATGAAACAACCAGTTTCCTCTCAAACCCTCCCATTATCTGCTCTCTACCTTGTTCCAGTTTCTGCAAATCCGTATTGGTCCAAGTTTCTTTGTGAGGCTGACGTGAAGCCTGCACTCAGTTCAACACAGCTGAATTTGTCCATGCCATATAGGATTTGGGTTCTGATACTAAACAAGGTGCAATTATATAACTACCTAGGAGTCCATTACAGTTTCTTCAACCTCGCCAATTTTTGGAACTGGGCTTTCTTAAAACTCGCAAGACTCCACCCTCTATCCAAACACAGATCCCTCAACTGTTCTAAGGCGAGGGTCTTGAGGACAATTTCCTCCAACCCCGTATCCAGAATTATTACTCTGTAGGTTTTAAGGTAATAAGGTAGCGATTATTGTACTGCAGTAGTAGCTTGAAATTAGCCTTTGTATGATCTCATACTGCTTGGTGGCTGCCAATTGTCAGACCCTCTACAGGAGGCCACAGTGCTAGCAGGGATAACTGGCCCACAGCTATGGGGGTTGAGGCTTTTTGCCACTGCTGCCTTAGGGTACACCCTACTATGGTTCTGCAAACTGGGCCAAGTACAATCCTTTCTGCACTTGACTTCGATAGTAATAGCAAAGGCGAGCAGTCACAGGCTTCTCAGGAAGGTTATTGAGGGAGATGCCCTGGCTCAAGAATCAATAACTCCCCACCCCAGCATAATAAGATCAATGTTCAGCCAAGTGCTTTTCTTTTGTAGAAAAGAGAAGTACTTTATAACACTGAAAACTTAGAATTCCACTACACAATCAATAACGCATGAACATCTGGTTCATGGGTGAAAATCTTTGTGCTCTAGGGGCTTCTGCCGACTAGTGCTCCACCTGCTGCTCGCGGGTCCCCCCTGTTTCTGGGCGTCCTTTTGAGGTTAAGCGTTTGAAGTAGATTGGTAGGTGCAGCTCATTCTCCCCACCCCCTCCTTTTCATTTAATGTTAGCACTCAATTTCTTGGGCCTAGGTCTTTAAGGCTCTCACCAAGTTCGTAGCAGCAGCGAAGATCTGTGTTCATCCCTCTTGCAGCAGTGGAATTTCACCAGTAACAAGAGCTTACAGGTAGTCTTCTCAAGAGCAGCACGACAATCAGCCACGCAGCTCCTAACTTGGAAGGTAGTAATAGGAGGGGAGGCTTTTGCCGGGTGCCCTTTTCCAGGTGGGCTGCAGATCGTGACTCATTCCAGCACTCTGTTGGGTACTTGATTCATGATGCAGCTCATTCCAGCACTTATGTGATTCTGTGGCGCTTCTTTTTGATCATCACTTCCACATGCTGGCAGATGACAATCCATCTATCAGCAGAGGACAGGTACTATCTTTGGCACACAGTGCCTTGATGAGACAACCGCAGTTCTTTATGAGGTGCCCCCATTGCACCTCTCAGGTCACTTAGTCTTCCAGACTGGCTCAAACTCAGTGACACTTTAGGTGGTGCCACAGTCACACAGTCCACTTCTGGGGAATGCAGACCAGCAGCAGGCACTTATTCTGGCTTCAGTCTGGCCTACTACATGGACACACTGCTCCAGATGCCTGGTGGCTACAACGAGGTTGAATGAGAAGACCCAATTGCATGATCTGTCAGTACAGCAAGTACTTCAGCGCACTTGATTAGTGAGTCTATCTCAGACGGATGGTACACGAGACTCAATTACAGCAGTCCCTCCATGATCTTGTCTTCCTGCAGGGTTGGTGCTTCCTTACCTCGCCCACAGATATGATATCTTACCACCAGGGCAGTTGATGGACTCCTCCTTCATATCAGACTTCAGGTGATGATCCTATGCCTCTGGGGAGTTGAATTTCATTGCAACACCAACCCTTGTCTGCATGGTAGTCCCCGAGTACTCTGTGGAGTACCCCCTCGTTGGTAGAGGAGTCCACAACAGTGAATACCGAAACTTGAGCTCCCATCTTTGTACAGCAGGGTCCGTAGTTTGAGGATATGTATTCCAGATCTGCTTCCTTGGAAATGTTTTGGATCGGTTGCCCTAATGTGTCCTGGCTAGGCCCCATTCCCAGCCTGACTTCTGTCTGCAGGAATGCTCTGCCAAGCAGAGCAGGATCCAGGTGAAGTGCCCACCACAGAAGTGCAAAGAAGTGAGAGCAGGCTGCACCCATCTGTTTACAATATGTCCTCACAGACAAAAGGAAGAGATACCAGAATGTCTGCCCTTTCATAGGGCTCCTTTCCCTAACAACGTAAACTGCCAACCTCTTCCTGCACCCCTGCCCTCTACCTGGTAGCAGATGCACTCAGAATCATGTACAGCCCAATGTATCAAGGAGGGACCTGGTACTTCTAGTGAAATCTATGTACTGTTTTTTCATCATAGCATCTGGTGCTTTCCTCTCCCCATCTGAGGTGCCAGCAGTACGCATATGCTCTCTGAGAAATCAACCCCTCTTCCACTTTGGTCCAAGCTGTGAGCTTTT
The DNA here is from genome assembly GCF_964263255.1 of Lissotriton vulgaris. NCBI lineage: Eukaryota > Metazoa > Chordata > Amphibia > Caudata > Salamandridae > Lissotriton > Lissotriton vulgaris. The sequence goes on from NW_028249604.1 coordinate 254,751, forward strand.
AAAATGGAACCCTCAGGCCTGAATCACTTCTCCATAGCACACTATTACATATGGCACACGCGCTTAGGATGTTGAGGTCAGTGTTCCAGGTTCATCGTGAGTAGCAGAGCTATATATAAGTGGGACTGTCAGCATCCAGTCATACTTCCCAGGTAAAAGCCTGTTACTAAAATTCACCAACCATCGTACTATACCACCTCTGTATTCCATGCATGTATCACGAGGCAAGAATGATGGTCACCTGTCACTATGAGGGTGCGCTTGGCATGCCCCTCCTGGTTCAGAACTAGGTCTGGAACCTTCCATTGTCAAAAGACTGAGCCTAGGTCAATGTGCACTCATGGAATTAGTGGCCAGGAACACAGGTATGCAGTTAGGGCACGCTGGGTAGGGGACACCACTGTATATCAAGCAAGAGACATTCCCATCCCAAAAACGCGTGTCTTTAAGGGCCCAAGATGGGTGGAAAGGGGCATATCAAGATTAACAAGCATTGGTATAGCCAATATGTCTCGCCTTTGGGAACTTATACGTGTTTAGCCAGAGATATTGACTTTGCCGATGTCTTTAAGCTGTGCTGTACAGAAGTTTGCAGCATGCTAAAAAGTTATAATAAAGAAGTGTCAGAAGCATTTTTGTTACCTTAGATATGATCAAGAAAGCATTATGTACAACTGAACGACCATATTAAACAAGCATTGAAAATGCAATAGGTCTCGCCCTCGTTTTGTTGAAATATAAACGATAACATGAACATTGCCGGCGCCATCTTGTTTAACGTAAGCCTCTGTGAGCGCGTAAGCGGCAACCATTTTAGATACCAGGGCCATTTTGTACACTACTGGTCACCGGTGCATCACCCTGACCTCGCCATCATCCCCCGCGCTCTGATTAAGCCTGAACACATGCGCTGGGGTCGTAAAACCTTGTCCTCGTGACAAAGCCCCGGAGCCACTTCCCACCCTAAACCCATTTGTCCTTTCATCCTCTGCACATCAGCAAGGTCTCCTGATAACCTCCTTCCTTGCACCTGGCTGCCCGACCCGGTCCCAGGCAATAACCGACCCCTGTGGACGTAGTTTATTACCCCCATACAGTAGAATTTGCTTCACCATCAAAGGGGCCGGAATTAATCAGTGACACAACCCCTTAGATCTGACCGACCCCACATGTTTTAGATCCTGTCGGAATGTCCAGCTGCGAGATAACAATCATCCGTTAGATCTGAGTGGGGGGTCAATTGCTGTTAGGTATGTGTGGGAACTAGCTGGAAGCGGGGATTCCAAGAATGTTTTGAATATGTAATAAACTGGTGCCAGGAATGTTTTACCCTCCAATAAAGAGACAAGCTCATGTATAAAAGGCCATGCCGCCGAGATGCAGTTAGAGCACCTCCTGACGATAGCCCCGATGTCAAATGAGATGTGCTCTCCTCTGGAGAAATAAACGTGTTCATCGCCATCCAGCATCCAGCGCCTGCCTCGTTATTTTGATCGCTAATCTTGGGTGAATGAGAGGTGGTTTGCACCAGGCGGCATCGACAGTCTTGGGAGTCTTGCTGCTTTTCACAGTTTAAGTTAAAGCAATTCTGTTTGTAATTAGGTGGTTTCTTAGCTTTGTTTTCATTACTGTTTTTCAAACTTTAATGTACATAACATGCATATGTATGCATATATGTATATGTATATGTATGCAAGTATTTATATAGATATGCAGATGTGTATATATACACACATACATATATACATATGCATATATATATATATATATATATATATATGTGCATATGTGTGCACGTAGAGAGGTAGAGAGATAGAGAGAGGTAGAGAGTAGCAGAGAAACAGGTAGAGAGAGAGGTAGAGAAGAGAGAGTAGTAGAGAGTAGAGGGTGTGTAGTAGAGTGTTAGTAGAGAGTAGTAGTGTAGTGGTGAGTGTGTAGCAGAGAGTAGGAGAGTGTGTAGTATAGAGTGAGTAGTAGAGAATAGTAGAGAGTAGTGAGTGTGTAGTATAGAGTGTGTAGTATAGAGTGAGTAGTGGAGAATAGTGGTGTGTAGTAGAGTGTGTAGTAGAGAGAGTGTAGTAGTGTGTAGTATAGTGTGTAGTAGAGAGTGAGTAGTAGAGTAGTAGAGAGTGTAGTAGAGTGTAGTCGAGTAGTAGTGTGTAGTAGAGTGTGTAGTAGAGTGTGTAGGAGAGTAGTAGAGAGTGTATAGGAAAGTAGTAGAGAGTGTGTAGGAGAGTAGTAGAGAGTATTAGTGTAGGAGAGTGTGTAGTAGAGAGTAGTGTGTAGTAGTGAACGTGTAGTAGAGTGTGTAGGAGGGAGTAGGAGTGTGTAGTATAGAGTGAGTAGTGGAGAATAGTAGAAAGTAGTGAGTGTGTAGTAGTGAGTGTGTAGTAGTGAGCGTGTGGTGGTGAGCGTGAAGTGGTGAGCGTGTAGTGGTGAGCGTGTAGTGGTGAGCGTGTAGTGGTGAGTGTGTAGTGGTGAGTGTGTAGTATAGAGCGAGTAGTAGAGAATAGTAGAGAGTAGTGAGTGTGTAGTAGAGAGAGTGTAGTATAGAGTGAGTAGTGGAGAACAGTAGAGAGAAGTGAGCGTGTAGTAGAGAGCGTGTAGTAGAGAGCGTGTAGTAGAGAGCGTGTAGTAGAGAGTGTGTAGTAGAGAGTGTGTAGTAGAGAGTGTGTAGTAGAGAGTGTGAAGTAGAGAGTGTGTAGTAGAGAGAGTAGTATAGAATAGTAGTGTAGTGGAGAGTGTGTAGTGGAGAGTGTGTAGTGGAGAGTGTGTAGTGGAGAGTAGAGAGTGTGTAGTGGAGAGTAGAGAGTGTGTAGTGGAGAGTAGAGAGTGTGTAGTGGAGAGTAGAGAGCGTGTAGTGGAGAGTGTGTAGTGGAGAGTGTGTAGTGGAGAGTGTGTAGTGGAGAGTGTGTAGTAGAGAGTGTGTAGTGGAGAGTGTGTAGTAGAGAGTGTGTAGTAGAGAGTGTGTAGTAGAGAGTGTGTAGTAGAGAGTGTGTAGTAGAGAGTGTGTAGTAGAGAATAGCAGCATAGTAGGTGTGTAGTAGAGAATAGCAGTGTATTAGAGAGTGTGTAGTAGATAGTGTGTAGTAGAGAGTGTGTAGAAGAGAATAGTAGTGTATTAGAGAGTGTATTAGAGAGTGTGTAGTAGAGTGTGTAGTAGAGAGTAGTGAGTGTAGTATAGAGTAGTAGAGAATAGTGGAGTGTGCAGTGGAGAGTGTGCAGTGGAGAGTGTGCAGTGGAGAGTGTGTAGTAGAGTGAGTAGTATAGAATAGTAGTGTAATGGAGAGTGTGTAGTGGAGAGTGTGTAGTGGAGAGTAGAGAGTGTGTAGTAGTGAGTAGTAGAGAATAGTAGTGTAGTAGAGAGTGTGTAGTAGAGAGTGTGTAGTAGAGAATAGTAGTGTAGTTGAGAATGTATTAGAAAGTGTGTAGTAGAGTGTGTAGTAGAGAGTAGTGAATGTTTAGTATAGAGTAGTAGAGAATAGTGGGGAGTGTGTAGTGGAGAGTGTGTAGTGGAGAGTGTGTAGTGGAGAGTGTGTAGTGGAGAGTGTGTAGTGGAGAGTGTGTAGTGGAGAGTGTGTAGTGGAGAGTGTGTAGTGGTTGTGTGCAGTTGTGGTTGTGTGTGTGGTTGCGTGTGTGTGTATGGTTGCACGTGTGTGTATGGTTGCACGTGTGTGTATGGTTGCGCGTGTGTGTGTGTGGTTGTGTGTGTGTGTCTGCGTGGTTGTGTGTGTCTGGTTGTGTGTGTGGTTGTGTGTGTGTGTGTGTGTGTGTGGTTGTGTGTGTGTGGTTGTGTGTGTGTGGTTGTGTGTGTCTACGTGGCTGTGTGTCTGCGTGGTTGTGTGTGGCTGTGGGTGTGGCTGTGGGTGTGGTTTGTGTGTGGTTGTGGGTGTGGTTGTGGGTGTGGTTGTGGGTGTGGTTTGTGTGTGTGTGGTTTGTGTGTGGTTGTGTGTGTGTGTGGTTGTGTTTGGTTGTGTGTGTGTGTGGTTGTGTGTGTGGCTGTGGGGTTGTGTGTGTGTGTGGTTGTGTGTGTGTGGTTGTGTGTGTGTGTGTGGTTGTGTGTGTGTGTGTGGTTGATTGTGTGGGTGTGTGGTTGATTGTGTGGGTGTGTGTGTGGTTGGTTGTGTGGTTGTGTGTGGTTGTGTGTGTGGTTGTGTGTGTGGTGTGTGGTGTGTTTGTGGTTGTGTGTGGTTGTGTGTGTGTTGTGTGTTTGGTTATTTGTGTGTGTGGTTGTGTGTGTGTGTGTGTGGTTGTGTCTGTGGGCAGTGGTGCTGCTGCGAGGGGCAGCTAGTGTGAGCAATGCCCTGCTCTCAATACCATCTCCAAACACGCGGGTCCCAGATTAGAACCCTGGTAGCGGCAAAACCCTGAAAGGGATGCGCATGGGCGTCCGTTTTAAGTAGGTCTCACTCATTCCAGCAGCACAGGTTAAAAACTACTATCAGTTGGTAGTAGGGTGTCACTGCGGGATCCAGCGCCGACCTCTGCTGCGCCTACATTCATCACTGGCACGTCTTGATAAGCCTTATGTCTGCTCCATACTGCTGCCGAGGTGGCGTCAGCTCTTTGGCACACGTGTCGCAGGCTAATGCATTCAAGAATGCTTCTCTGACAGGGTATTTGTGCACAGCGCGGTAATCTCATGGCGCACTACTCTAGTAAGAGTCCTTGAGATGCGCTGGCACCCAGCAGCTCGGTGGTGGCTCAGAGCATACATCAAACACACACCAGATGCCGGCCCGGCACACCCTGCTGCAAGGACTCCACTACTACAAGGATATCGAACCCGTCTTTTAAACGCGCGCAGAGGCCAGAGACGAGCAAAGCTTGCGAAAGAAGAGGAAGGCTTCGACATTCATGGCTCTATTCTTAATGCACAATAATAAAAAATGCAACTACAACAAATCAAGGTCCAACGCAAAGAAAATACGTGCATATCAGCGGATGTATGCACCCCCGTTCTCCTAACTCTATCGTTCATACAACCCCTCTTATTGAAAACAAAAACAGATCCACTAAGCTTTCTCTTCCCTCCCACCTCCTCCAAACAAGCGTCGCCAGTGAGAGACTTTTCTCTTTTTGAGACGGCCCACTTGGAAGGGCTCGACTGACTTGCTTTTGGCGTAAAAGGTTTATCTTTAAAGATAAGAAACCTTTTACGCCAAAAGTAAGTCAGACGAGCCAGTCCAAGTGGGCCTTCTCAAAAAGAGAAAAGTGCACGTCACACTAACATTTTCCAATGGCTGGCCACCGTTTAGCATAAACGGTGACGCCGGCCAATGGGAAAGAGGGGCGGACTTAAAGCCCGCTAGTGAACCCTCCTGAAAACACTAAATCTCGCCAGTGATACTGCGCATGTGCGCAGCTCTAGGCTTCAACCTAAAAAGTATTAATGATAAATAATGTCTTGAGGTTTTTTTTGTCATTTCAATGCTGGCAACTTGTATTCGCCTGTCCCAATGGTTGCTTGTTATGGTTTTTATTGTCATGTGCGGCATAAATAACAGGCGGGTGAAGGTCAGTCAGTCAGTCAGTCAGTCACTTAGTCACTTAGTCACTTAGTGAAAGGGAGAGACTCAGTCAGTCAGTCAGTGAGAGAGAGTGAGAGAGTTAGTCAGTTAGTGAGAGCGAGAGAGTCAGTGAGAGAGAGTGAGAGTCAGTGAATATTCAGTGAGTCAGTGAGAGAGAGTCAGTCAGTGAGAATGAGAGAGTCAGTCAGTGAGAGTCAGTTAGTGAGAGTGTGAGTCAGTCTGTCAATGAGAGAGGGAGAGCCAGTAAGAGAAAGTCAGAGAGTCAGTCAGCGAGTGAGATAGAGTCAGCGAGTGAGTGAGTGAGAGAGAGTCAGTCAGTGAGAGTGAGAGTCAGTCAGTTAGTGAGTGAGAGTCAGTTAGTGAGTGAGAGTCAGTCAGTCAGTGAGACTCAGTCAGTGAGACTCAGTCAGTGAGAGACTCAGTCAGTGAGAGACTTAGTCAGTGAGAGTGAGCGTCAGTCAGTCAGTGAGAGCGAGAGAGTTAGTTAGTCAGTGAGAGAGCGTGAGAGAGTCAGTTAGCGAGTGAGAGTCAGTTAGTGAGTGAGAGTCAGTCAGTCAACGAGTCAGTCAGTGAGTGAGAGAGTCAGTCAGTGAGGGTGAGCGAGTCAGTCAGTGAGAGTAAGTCAGTCAGTCATTCAGTGAGTGAGTGAGAGTCAGTGAGTGAGTGAGAGTCAGTCAGTCAGTCAGCTAGAGTCAGTCAGTCAGTGAGAGAGTCAGTCAGTGAGAGTGAGCGTCAGTCAGTCAGTGAGAGCGAGAGAGTTAGTTAGTCTGTTAGTGAGAGAGTTAGTTAGTCTGTTAGTGAGAGAGTTAGTTAGTCCAGTTAGAGAGAGCCAGTCAGTCAGTGAGAGTGAGAGAGTCAGTCAGTGAGAGTGTCAGTCAGTCAGTGAGAGTGTCAGTCAGTCAGTGAGAGTGCGAGAGAGTCAGAGTCAGTCACTGAGTGAGATGGAGTCAGTGAGTGAGTGAAAGTCAGTGAGTGAGAGTGAGAGTCAGTAAATCAGTGAGAGAGTCAGTCAGTAAGAGTTTCAGTTAGTCAGTTAGTGAGAGTGAGAGAGTCAGTCAGTGAGAGTGAGAGAGTCAGTCAGTGAGAGTGAGAGCGTCAGTCAGTGAGAGAGAGTGAGAGAGTCAGTCAGTCAGTGAGAGTGAGAGAGTCAGTGTAAGAAGATGGCCTGGTATAAGATGATCACTAGTTCTAGTGAGCACCTTGCACCAGTCCAAACGACCCTTGTGGTGATTGGTTGTAAGTCAACCTTCTAGACCAGCTATCCTAGGGGTAGCATGGACAAAAGCAGTCTTAGGCTAAACTCAAGAGGGCATGTGAAGCCAGCTGTTTTACCATATGCAATCCTTTTAATATCAAATGAAAGGACACCACACAAGTTATATATTATAAAATATATGTATTTATTTCTAGAATAACCCCCTATACTCTTTATGAGCACAGAAGCACAAGTGTTAAACAAAGAACTTAATATAACATGCAATAAGCTGTACAATTATGGATAGGCTGGGTGGCCACTCAAACCATATATTAAAAAAGTGGTATAAGTACCACGTCACGAACAATGGTAAGGTCTAGGGCCTTGGGAATCACTGGGCCTACACTGGACTAACGAAGGTTAGGACATAGGAGGCCCACAGGATGCGGGCGCAGTGTCTATAGGCAACCGCGTTTACCATACAAGTCAATGGTGCGTAAAAATCAGAAAGTTATAGGTTTGGGAGTCTTCCGACTGGACTAGAACTTAGGCACTTGAAACTAGGACACTAGGGATGTAAATCACTACAGGGGCACCGGAGTAACCTCGTTACCTCACCCAGAGGAAGCGGGTGCACAGGTGCCAAAGTGCGTCGGGTTTCTTCGTGGAGTTCTATGGAGCCTGGAGGAAAAGATGCTGCAGGCGACCAGGAGAGAAGAGTCCGGTTGGATCCAAGGGTAGATCGAAAATGTAGAGTACCTGAAAGCAGAGGGGACAGAGTCTAGGCCACTAGCCTGAGCCAGGATGGAACCAGGACGGAACCAGGCAATGTCGGGTTGCGATCAGGTGCTGTTGAGTAGTTTGTCTCCACTGCCACATGGACCAGGAAGTATCGAGGACAACCAGGAGTTGAATACGGGCTGTCCCACAAAGGTTTTTGCTGTCGGCGGTGTTGGTTCTTGAATCAGAGTCAACAGGCCTTGGCAAATGCAACCCATGCAGGACTCAAAGATGGCTTCTGGAGCAGACCAGCAAGCTCAGATCGGTGGCTCCATTTCCGGGGAGCTAGTGCCGTTCTGTAGCAACCAGACCAGCAGTGTAAATTTGAAAGTTCATCATCTCAGAGGCCACTAGCCAATGGGCAAGTGACCTGACAATGCGTCAAGCAGGAAAAGTGCAAAAGGGCCCCACGCAGCACTCAGTGAGTATGGAGAGGTGATCTTTGGTGCACAGGCTGCTCGGGGCTGGGGCTTCTCAATCCCCAAAGTACAGCTTCGAGGGTGCCTCAGGAACTGCACAGAAAGCACTTCACTGGATTTCCAAGATGGCCGGTCCCACGTCTCACGTCGTTTCCACGGGTCTCAGCTTTGCTAGGACTGTGGATCGGGCTGTTGGAAGTCTGGGAGTCTAGGTCTTGTTGGTCTCTGTTGTTCGAGCTCCGGCGGGAGCAACGGCAAAGAAAACCTTTGAGCGCTGATGGTGCCTGCTAGCACAGGGTGGCCACTCCTTGACCACAAGGGAGATTCTTCAGTCTCCTACGTCGAGTAGGATGTCAAAGGGTCCAGAGTTTTGTATCAAAGTTTCAGTCAGGATGATCTGATGTGCTATGGCACAGCTCCTACCTTTATTCCAAATCAAGGGGCTGGATCTCCTGCTAGGTCCCTCCTATGGGTGGGACCCAGGAAGGGGGTGGTTACACCCCTTTCCCTTTGTCCAGTTTCGCGCAAGAGCTGGATCTGGAGTGCCCCAGCACCGGTTTGAACTGGACTTTGCTTGGGACACCTGGTGTGCCCCAGGCAGTGTCTAGTTTCATTAAGCCCTCCCTGCCCCAATCCACTATCTCCTGTCTGGGGTGGTGTAACACCTCCCTGTGACAGGAAACTTTTTGTCCAGGCCTCCCCTGCCAGAGTTTTGGTCAGCAGCAGGAGGCCAGACTTGTGTCTGTGGCAGCAGCATCCATTTTGTGATGCTGAGGCTCTGGTTAGATTTAACCGCGTTTAAGGAAAGTAACATGTCTTCTCCCTCTAGAAGGGTGGAATGCTACCCCCATCGCCAGGACTGGCGAGGGGGTAGTATTCCAAAGCGTATGACACCTTACACGGCATGTTTTGATAAAGCCAAACCAAAGTTAGCAGTGAACCGTGAGGTTCATAATGCACTTAAGAGTATATGGTATTGCAATATCCCAGAACAGCTAAGGGAGTTGGTCCCGAAAGCTGCAGACAGGCTCAGCTCATGCTAGAGCACCATCTCACATAAAACCAAGCACTCTGCCTCCAGGATTGTTGAGGCCTGCCATAGGAGTGACTTATATGTGTATATGTGTCCAGATATAGGTTTAGACATAGGTATACTATATCTAAGCAAGGGGTGATTACACCACCCTGCCCCAGCTGAGTGATCAGCCAGTTGTGTCATTTTGGATGGCCAGCCAGGGGTGGCAAAAGATATGCTGCAGCCCCTTGTAGGCCTTGGATGCACCTATGCCCTGGGTACCTATAGTACACTGTACAGGGGCTGATAAGGTGACCCAATATCCAATGGGAGATGTACCTAGGGTACATGGAGTCCATTTTAAAGAGAGAGCAGATAGCCTGGGGCCCTGATTAGCAGGATCCCAGGCCAACTAAATCAAAAACCAGCTAAACACTAGGCAAAAAAATCTGGGGTAACCATAGTCAGGTATCCACCTTCCTACAGTCAGTCAGTCAGTGAGTGAGACCGCATGAGAGAGTCAGTCAGTCAGTCAGTGAGAGAGAGCGAGTCAGTCAGTCAGTCAGTGAGAGTCAGTTAGTGAGAGCCAGTCAGTCAGTGAGAGAGAGTGAGAGAGTCAGCCAGTGAGAGTCAGTCAGTCAGTGAGAGTCAGTCAGTCAGTCAGTGAGTGAGACCGCATGAGAGAGTCAGTCAGTCAGTCAGTGAGAGAGAGCGAGTCAGTCAGTCAGTGAGAGTCAGTTAGTGAGAGCCAGTCAGTCAGTTAGTGAGAGTGAGAGAGTCAGTCAGTCAGTAAGAGTGTCAGTCAGTGAGTGAGAGAGAGTGAGAGCGTCAGTCAGTCAGTGAGAGTGAGAGTGAGTCAGTCAGTGAGAGTGAGAGAGTCAGTCAGTGAGAGTGAGAGAGTCAGTCAGTGAGAGAGTCAGTCAGTTAGTGAGAGAGTCAGTCAGTGAGAGTGTGAGAGTCAGTCAGTGAGAGGGAGAGAGTCAGTCAGTAAGTTAGTGAGTGAGAGAGTCAGTCAGTGAGAGTGAGTGAGAGAGTAAGTCAGTAAGTGAGATGCAGTGAGTGAGAGTCAGTCAGTTAGCCAGTGAGAGTAAGTGTCAGTCACTCCGTTAGTAAGAGTGTCAGTAAGTCAGTGAGAGTGAGTCAGTCAGTGAGAGAGAGTGAGAGTCAGTCAGTCAGTGAGAGAGAGTGAGTGAGAGACTCTGTCAGTCAGTGAGAGAGTCAGTCAGTGAGAGTGGGAGAGTCAGTCAGTCAGCAAGAGTGAGAGAGTCAGTCAGTCAGTGAGAGAGAGTCAGTAAGTGAGAGTGAGAGAGTCAGTCAGTGAGAGTCAGTCAGTGAGAGTGTCAGTCAGTCAGTGAGAGTGAGAGAGTCAGTCAGTGAGAGTCAGTGAGAGTGTCAGTCAGTCAGTGAGAGTGAGAGAGTCAGTCAGTCAGTGAGAGTGAGAGAGTCAGCAAGAGAGAGTCAGAGAGTCAGTCACTGAGTGAGGTGGAGTCAGTGAGTGAGAGTCAGTTAGTGAGAGTCAGTATGTCAGTGAGAGAGTCAGTCAGTCAGTAAGAGTTTCAGTCAATCAGTTAGTGAGAGTGAGCGAGTCAGTCAGTCAGTGAGTGAGAGAGCGTGAGAGAGTCAGTCAGTCAGTGAGAGTGAGAGTCAGTTAGTGAGTGAGAGTCAGTCAGTGAGTGAGAGTTAGTCAGTCAGTGAGTGAGAGAGTCAGTCAGTGAGAGTGAGAGTCAGTCAGTCAGTGATAGTGAGAGTCAGTCAGTCAGTGAGAGAGTCAGTCAGTCAGTAAGAGTTTCAGTCAGTCAGTCAGTGAGAGTGAGAGCGTCAGTCAGTCAGTGAGAGTGAGAGCATCAGTCAGTCAGTGAGAGTGAGAGTCAGTCAGTGAGAGAGTCAGTCAGTGAGAGAGTCAGTCAGTGAGAGAGTCAGTCAGTGAGAGAGAGTCAGTCAGTGAGAGAGAGTCAGTCAGTCAGTGAGAGTGAGTCGGTCAGTGAGAGAGAGTGAGAGTCAGTCAGTCAGTGAGAGTGAGAGTCAGTCAGTGAGAGTGAGAGAGTCAGTCAGTCAGTAAGAGTTTCAGTCAGTCAGTTAGTGAGAGTGAGAGAGTCAGTCAGTGAGAGTGAGAGAGTCAGTCAGTCAGTAAGAGTTTCAGTCAGTCAGTTAGTGAGAGTGAGAGAGTCAGTCAGTGGGAGAGTCAGTCAGTGAGAGTGAGAGAGTCAGTCAGTGAGAGTGAGAGAGTCAGTGAGAGTGTCAGTCAGTCAGTGAGAGAGTCAGTCAGTCAGTGAGAGTGAGAGAGTCAGTCAGTGAGAGTGAGAGTCAGTCAGTGAGAGTGAGAGAGTCAGTGAGAGTGTCAGTCAGTCAGTGAGAGAGTCAGTCAGTCAGTGAGTCAGTTAGTGAGAGAGTCAGTTAGTGAGAGAGTCAGTCAGTGAAAGTGAGAGAGTCAGTCAGTGAGAGAGTCAGTCAGTCAGTAAGAGTTTCAGTCAGTCAGTCAGTGAAAGTGAGAGCGTCAGTCAGTCAGTGAGAGTGAGAGCATCTGTCAGTCAGTGACAGTGAGAGTCAGTCAGTGAGAGTGAGAGAGTCAGTCAGTGAGAGAGAGTCAGTCAGTCAGTGAGAGTGAGTCGGTCAGTGAGAGAGAGTGAGAGTCAGTCAGTCAGTGAGAGTGAGACTAACGTACCTGCCGCCACCGCAGAGAGTCATTTCTGGGCACTTACCTGAACCTACCTGTGCTGACACTGCAGCCGCCACCGCCGAGAGTCATTCCTGGGCATTTACCACAACTTACCTGAGCTGACGCCCTAGCCGCCACTGCCGAGAGTCAAGAGGGCATTAGAATCCGCACCGCCGCTCCGGGGGACTACAACTCCCGGCAGGCCTCGCGGCGGCGCGTGGAGGTGACGCGACACGCGCCAGCGAGCGCTCCCAGGCAGCATAAAGGTTGAAGGAGCCCGGCAGAGCGGGGGAGACTAACGTACCTGCCGCCACCGCTGAGAGTCATTTCTGGGTACTTACCTGAACCTACCTGTGCTGACACTCCAGCCGCCACCGCCGAGAGTCATTCCTGGGCATTTACCACAACTTACCTGAGCTGACGCCCTAGCCGCCACTGCCGAGAGTCAGGAGGGCATTAGAATCCGCGCCGCCGCTCCGGGGGACTACAACTCCCGGCAGGCCTCGTGGCGGCGCGTGGAGGAGACGCGACACGCGCCAGCGAGCGCTCCCAGGCAGCATAAAGGTTGAAGGAGCCCGGCAGAGCGGGGGAGACTAACGTACCTGCCGCCACCGCTGAGAGTCATTTCTGGGCACTTACCTGAACCTACCTGTGCTGACACTCCAGCTGCCACCGCCGAGAGTCATTCCTGGGCATTTACCACAACTTACCTGAGCTGACGCCCTAGCCGCCACTGCCGAGAGTCAAGAGGGCATTAGAATCCGCGCCGCCGCTCCGGGGGACTACAACTCCCGGCAGGCCTCGCGGCGGCGCGTGGAGGTGACGCGATACGCCCCAGGGAGCGCTCCCAGGCAGCATAAAGGTTGAAGGAGCCCGGCAGAGCGGGGGAGACTAACGTACCTGCCGCCACCGCTGAGAGTCATTTCTGGGCACTTACCTGAACCTACCTGTGCTGACACTCCAGCCGCCACCGCCGAGAGTCATTCCTGGGCATTTACCACAACTTACCTGAGCTGATGCCCTAGCCGCCACTGCCGAGAGTCAAGAGGGCATTAGAATCCGCTCCGGGGGACTACAACTCCCGGCAGGCCTCGCGGCGGCGCGTGGAGGTGACGCGACACGCGCCAGCGAGCGCTCCCAGGCAGCATAAAGGTTGAAGGAGCCCGGCAGAGCGGGGGAGACTAACGTACCTGCCGCCACCGCTGAGAGTCATTTCTGGGCACTTACCTGAACCTACCTGTGCTGACACTGCAGCCGCCACCGCCGAGAGTCATTCCTGGGCATTTACCACAACTTACCTGAGCTGACGCCCTAGCCGCCACTGCCGAGAGTCAAGAGGGCATTAGAATCCGCACCGCCGCTTCGGGGGACTACAACTCCCGGCAGGCCTCGCGGCGGCGCGTGGAGGTGACGCGACACGCGCCAGCGAGCGCTCCCAGGCAGCATAAAGGTTGAAGGAGCCCGGCAGAGCGGGGGAGACTAACGTACCTGCCGCCACCGCTGAGAGTCATTTCTGGGTACTTACCTGAACCTACCTGTGCTGACACTCCAGCCGCCACCGCCGAGAGTCATTCCTGGGCATTTACCACAACTTACCTGAGCTGACGCCCTAGCCGCCACTGCCGAGAGTCAGGAGGGCATTAGAATCCGCGCCGCCGCTCCGGGGGACTACAACTCCCGGCAGGCCTCGTGGCGGCGCGTGGAGGAGACGCGACACGCGCCAGCGAGCGCTCCCAGGCAGCATAAAGGTTGAAGGAGCCCGGCAGAGCGGGGGAGACTAACGTACCTGCCGCCACCGCTGAGAGTCATTTCTGGGCACTTACCTGAACCTACCTGTGCTGACACTCCAGCTGCCACCGCCGAGAGTCATTCCTGGGCATTTACCACAACTTACCTGAGCTGACGCCCTAGCCGCCACTGCCGAGAGTCAAGAGGGCATTAGAATCCGCGCCGCCGCTCCGGGGGACTACAACTCCCGGCAGGCCTCGCGGCGGCGCGTGGAGGTGACGCGATACGCCCCAGGGAGCGCTCCCAGGCAGCATAAAGGTTGAAGGAGCCCGGCAGAGCGGGGGAGACTAACGTACCTGCCGCCACCGCTGAGAGTCATTTCTGGGCACTTACCTGAACCTACCTGTGCTGACACTCCAGCCGCCACCGCCGAGAGTCATTCCTGGGCATTTACCACAACTTACCTGAGCTGATGCCCTAGCCGCCACTGCCGAGAGTCAAGAGGGCATTAGAATCCGCTCCGGGGGACTACAACTCCCGGCAGGCCTCGCGGCGGCGCGTGGAGGTGACGCGACACGCGCCAGCGAGCGCTCCCAGGCAGCATAAAGGTTGAAGGAGCCCGGCAGAGCGGGGGAGACTAACGTACCTGCCGCCACCGCTGAGAGTCATTTCTGGGCACTTACCTGAACCTACCTGTGCTGACACTCCAGCCGCCACCGCCGAGAGTCATTCCTGGGCATTTACCACAACTTACCTGAGCTGACGCCCTAGCCGCCACTGCCGAGAGTCAGGAGGGCATTAGAATCCGCGCCGCCGCTCCGGGGGACTACAACTCCCGGCAGGCCTCGTGGCGGCGCGTGGAGGAGACGCGACACGCGCCAGCGAGCGCTCCCAGGCAGCATAAAGGTTGAAGGAGCCCGGCAGAGCGGGGGAGACTAACGTACCTGCCGCCACCGCTGAGAGTCATTTCTGGGCACTTACCTGAACCTACCTGTGCTGACACTCCAGCTGCCACCGCCGAGAGTCATTCCTGGGCATTTACCACAACTTACCTGAGCTGACGCCCTAGCCGCCACTGCCGAGAGTCAAGAGGGCATTAGAATCCGCGCCGCCGCTCCGGGGGACTACAACTCCCGGCAGGCCTCGCGGCGGCGCGTGGAGGTGACGCGATACGCCCCAGGGAGCGCTCCCAGGCAGCATAAAGGTTGAAGGAGCCCGGCAGAGCGGGGGAGACTAACGTACCTGCCGCCACCGCTGAGAGTCATTTCTGGGCACTTACCTGAACCTACCTGTGCTGACACTCCAGCCGCCACCGCCGAGAGTCATTCCTGGGCATTTACCACAACTTACCTGAGCTGATGCCCTAGCCGCCACTGCCGAGAGTCAAGAGGCCATTAGAATCCGCTCCGGGGGACTACAACTCCCGGCAGGCCTCGCGGCGGCGCGTGGAGGTGACGCGACTCGCGCCAGCGAGCGCTCCCAGGCAGCATAAAGGTTGAAGGAGCCCGGCAGAGCGGGGGAGACTAACGTACCTGCCGCCAACGCTGAGAGTCATTTCTGGGCACTAACCTGAACCTACCTGTGCTGACACTCCAGCCGCCACCGCTGAGAGTCATTCCTGGGCATTTACCACAACTTACCTGAGCTGACGCCCTAGCCGCCACTGCCGAGAGTCAAGAGGGCATTAGAATCCGCACCGCCCCTCCGGGGGACTACAACTCCCGGCAGGCCTCGCGGCGGCGCGTGGAGGTGACGCGACACGCGCCAGCGAGCGCTCCCAGGCAGCATAAAGGTTGAAGGAGCCCCGCGTCGCGGGACGCGAGCGGGACGCCCGGGGCGAAGCCCAGGCAAAGGGCGGGCCGTCTGAGGCCGTCCGAGGTTGTACAAGGTTGGGTTGGGCCAGGGACTCTGCCCTACATTTCTTATGCCCACTATTGGACACAGTGTTCCTGGACCACCGAACACCAGGTAAACAAATATCTTTTAGCTTCTTGTGAGCCAACATCTTGCACCAAGTTCACAATCCATCTGTCCAAATGCCTGGAAAAAAGCTAACCCCAGTTACAAACACCATGGAGAACTATCTTGTCCAAGTTGTGGCGAAAATAAATAGTGACAGAAGGTCTTCTTTGGGACTAGATTCATCTACGCAATCTCCACTGGCAGACAAAGAGACAGAGGATTCATTTGCTTTACTAAATAGTAGCTTCTCTGGTGCGGCACATGATTCTCTCCAGGACACAATTACCATCCAGCCCAGTGGCATAGTAGCTACTACTGAAGAAATTAGTGACAATGAAGTAGTGACTGCGACCCCTACAAATAGTGAGTCCACCATCCCCACTGCTGCCCCTATTCCCGCCCCGAGGGTTACAGGGGGCAAAAGGAAAACCATACAAAAAGGGGGGGGATTAAGGTCAGCTAAAAATAAAGTTGCAACGCCACCAAGGAAAACACTTGATGAAGAGGAGGATGATTTGACTGGGGAAACTTATGTGACCTTTTCTAATGCCCAATTTCAGAAATTCTGTAGCTTGATGGACACAAAAATCAAAGGGATAGTCAAACCTCTGATAAGCAAAATAGATAAATTATCTGCCGATGTAAGCAAACTGGAAGGTTTACTTGGAAAAACCCTGGGGGAGGTGGGAAAACTCCCAGAAGTCATCACGTCCAGTGTTCAGCCATTGGTGAGTGAAATTCAATCCTGCAAATCCAACGGATCGACTCCTGCTGTTGTGCCAAACTTTCCAATGGCTTCACTGATAAATCCATCTGCTAGTACTTCTGGTGTTGTACCCTCTGCTCCTCTTAATGGTGAACCTAATACTTCGAAAGGGTCTTTCGAGCTAGTAGTGGAAGCCTCGCCACTAGTTCTTGTACTCGCAAATGTACCCTCACTAGCTTCTGGCGAAGTCGAATCAACATCTTCACTTCTAAATAAATCCTTATCATGGCTAACTAACAATATGGCCATATCTCCTTGGGGCAAGCAGCAATTATCCGAAGAACTGGTAAATGCTAGAAGGGTTGAGTGGATTGGGAACAGGGTAAAAAAATTCAAGGGAGATTGCGTCGTGCTCAATTTTTCTGACCCAGAGGTTTTGCCAAACATCTTGCCTAATATCTTCCCTCCACAGAGAAGATCTACTTCTATTGTTCCATTGACTTTAGACTTTTTCTATCCCCGGAAAGGCAGAGGCCCCAATTCAAGCACCTTAAGAACAAAATGGAACGTTGTAACCAAAAGAGGCAGTAAGAATTCCGGCCTCACTGAGTGGGGTCTAGGTTTGGAAAACAGATTTTCTGCCCTCTCCAACCTAGATGTTTGTGACTGACAACCATCCAACCCCATGCCTCTGTTGCAAATTCCTTCGGCTGCACGTATATCAGGGGAGCATAGTCGTTCTACAGGTATTCAAAACGAGACACCCAACCTTGATGCCACAGTAGGACTACTTACTGCAAATATAAATGATAATGTTAATGATGATGCAATGTTGAATGGATCTGTTCACAGTTCAAAATCAATTACTGTAAATGCCACCGGGAACTTATTGTCTTGGAATGTTGCTGGGCTTTGTTCCAAAATGGATTGCGGAGAATGGTTTGGGTTTGTCAGCCAGTATGACATCTGTATTTTTCAAGAGACTTGGGCCTGTGATCCCGTTTTTGCACTGGGGTATTTGAATTTTCATGTTCCGGCAATAAAGGGCCCAAAAGGGCGTCCGATGGGGGGACTCACCATATGGGTCCGCCAGTCCCTAAAGATTGTAGTGAAAAATCTGGAGCTTAACCAAAAAGACATTCAGCTCATTAGACTTGCGAGGGACCTATCCACCTCCATTGACATTTATAACATATATGCTAGAGGTGGAAGTGTAGGAAAATCAGAGGTCCTTTTGTCTTTGTACAATCTTCTAGAAATGTATTCTACTGGGAATAACATTATAATAGCAGGCGACCTAAACCGCACTTTTGAACCACTAGACACTGGTGAGGCTTTCTTAGGTGCGGAGGAAGATAAGATTTGGGACATCCCCGCACTTGATACAACCCCAATAACTCGCTGGACCGAGGATATTCTAGGTTTAAATGCTATGTGCCTTGAACAAGGGTTAAGGGCTTTGAATGGTCGCACAAAGTCAGACAGAGTACCAGCTACGACTTTTAACAATGGGAGAAATAAGAGCCGCATTGACTATGTCATATGTAGTATGTCCTTATGGTCATCTGTTATAGATATGGTTGTTTTAGAAAGGCTCGAGAGTGATCACAATCCTCTATGTGTTCTCCATAAGTGGTGGCTGTCTGATGTTATTTCTCCTGGTATTTGTGTTGAATCCTTACCCCCGTTGATTGTACCAACTAATGATTTACGCAGGTTAAGGTGGACAAGCGTTAGAACAGATCCGATGGTTTTAGAAAAAATAAGCATGGCAACTGATAAGGCTATAATGGCCCTTAAGGGAGAGGCTGGGCATTCTCCTAATCAAAATAATATTACCAAAGTCCATGAAGATCTTTTTAATGTTATCAAATGCCACTTTATAAAACCGGTAAATAAAAAGAGGAACTGTGCCTATAGAGCTGCTAAATGGTACAACCACGACTGCAAGGTGGCAAGAACCTCCTTGGGAGATGCAATTAAGAATAAAAACCTGGAGGTTATTAGATCAGCCAGGAATCAATACAAACATTGCATAGCTAAAGCAAATAAAGATTGGGATGAAGACCACTGGAACGGGCTAAAAAGTGCAAGCGACGAAAATAACTCTAGGTTATTCTGGCATATAGTCAAATGGGGTCATGATAGGCTTGAAGAGGCTAGTACTAACAATGTCCCCCAGGACGCCTGGGTTAAATTCTTTAGTGAACAGTACGCTTCCAGAGATCAGTCTGTAAACAGTAGATGCTTGCCCTTTTCACTGGTAGAAGATGACATTTTTACACAGAGAGAAATACTGACGCCCTTAAAACTGTTAAAAGTGGTCGCGCCCCTGGCATTGACGGGGTTCCAGCAGATGTTTTTTTGAATGATACTGTAAGAGGGTGCAAATACATCCACCTGCTAATAAACTACATTGCCAGAGGTGCAGATATCCCAGTAACCTGGCGGGGTGCTGTAATCATCCCGGTATATAAAAAAGGAGATCGCGCTCAGCCCTGTAATTACCGCCCTCTTAGTTTAATAGATACTGTTAAAAAATAGTGGGGCGAGTAATCGTTAACAGGTTACTTGATTGGGCCGAAGATAACAATATTCTATCTCCCTTCCAGGCTGGATTTCGCAGGGCAACCAGCACTGTGGATCAAGTCTTTCGTTTCCAACTGATCCAGTGGAGGACTGTGGTGCTAGGCGGAGGCAGCCTGTATGCAGCATTTGTTGATCTGCGGGCTGCCTTCGACCTGGTACCAAGGGTAAAACTGTGGGAAGTGCTTGAGACTATAGGGGTCCCAGGGGACTTGCTGACTTTAATCATGCGATTGCATGAGGGCAACTATGCCAAAATTCGATGGGGTGGGTATGGAAACGACACCGCCGAATTCCCCGTTGAGCGCGGGGTTCGGCAAGGGTGCTCAATGGCCCCTACTTTGTTCACCCTTTTTATTAATGGTATTGTTTCCCGCATGCAATCTCGGGCAGTGGACGCTCCCTTTTTAGCAGGTGAAAAAGTTCCCATTTTAATGTTCGCCGATGATACCTTAATTTTATCTAAAACCCCAAGTGGTCTGCAAAAAGCATTGGCAATATTTGATGAGTTCTGTGTAGATCACGGATTGGAGGTGAACGCGTCCAAAACAAAACTCATGGTTTTTAATCCACATAAAAATTTTAAATCAAAAATTTCCATGAGTGGTCGCATTTTGGAGGTCGTAAAATCCTTTACTTACCTGGGGATCCTTATCTCAAATGACAATAGGTGGCAGCAACATCTTAACATTGCTACACTAAGGCACAAGCAACTAGCTGGCACTATTATCAAGGAACACAGGAAATCGCTGACTAAACCCATCAAACCACC
This sequence comes from Lissotriton vulgaris, assembly GCF_964263255.1. Lineage (NCBI taxonomy): Eukaryota > Metazoa > Chordata > Amphibia > Caudata > Salamandridae > Lissotriton > Lissotriton vulgaris. The sequence continues at coordinate 274,101 of NW_028249604.1, forward strand.
TTTGATAATATATGAGGCAAAAGCAATTGGGTCTGCTTTGTACGGTGCGGAGCTTTGGGGGCATGAAAATCTCCAGGAACTTCAAACATCAGAAAATAAATTCTTAAGGTCACTGACAGGTACCCCTCAGAGCAGTCCACTATTGCCCCTGCGTTATGAGCTAGGTAGGAGAGAAATTTCGGAAATGGCCAAACTACGCCCGATCCTATACTGGCGTAGGCTCTGGACCACGCCAGAGCTCTCCCACTACGCGGATGGGTTCATAGACGTTATTAAAGCTGATCGTTACAATAAAATCAAATGGTTTAAAACATTAAAGATTGCACTGTCTGAATTAGGACTAAATGCTCTATGGACCGATCCAGCTGGGGCTTCATTTCCCACTAAATCTATTCTAAAAAACATCTTTTGGGAATATGTTGTTAATAGGAGTATGCTCAATACTAACAGTGGGTCTATGACCACCAGTTTCCTAGAAATTAAGATGTACCCTATTTATGAACTGTACTGGGACTACATATCGAACCCCATGGACAGAAAACTGCTCTTCCAATTGAGGGTCGGTTCCCTCCCCCTCCGTAATCTAACATCTAAGTGGAAATTAGGGGGTGTAGCAACTTGTCCAGTCTGTGGGGTAGGAAACGAAACTCTTGGTCACCTTTTGTTTTCTTGCCCAGTATATTCTGCACCAAGGCGAGCTTGGTTGGCTCCTATGTGCAGGAACTTAGGCACTAAAAGTAGCATGGTAGCGCTGCGTATTGTAAAATCTACTTCTGTAAATTGGATCATAATTGCCACCGCAAAGTACTTGGGGTGGGCGTGGGTTATAAGACAGAGATTGCTGGTAGGTTAACTACTCACTGCCTAGTTGATCAGAGACTGCTAGACACTTGTCTATTCTCTGTAACAGTTTATTAATAGCGCAGAGACTGCTAGACTAATGTTTATTCTCTGTAAATGTTTATTTAGCTGATCAGAGACTGCTAGACCAGTGTCTATTCTCTGTAAATGCTCTTTTAATGTATCATCGGTATGAAATTTTAATGGTATGGAATTTTAAGGATTTTTTTAATGCCTTTGTGATTATCATTTTGGTATTTTTAATAGTAATGAACTTTGCACCTGTGTCTATGATGAGTTATAGTTTTTAAAATTGTGCCATGTGCTTCTGTCTAAATGACTTTGTAAATGTAATTGCTTTTTATTATATGTTTGTATGTCTGCTTTTATGAGTAATACTCGAATAAAGCACTTTGAAACTGAGAGTCAGTCAGTCAGTGAGAGTGAGAGTCAGTCAGTGAGAGTGAGAGAGTCAGTCAGTCAGTAAGAGTTTCAGTCAGTTAGTGAGAGTGAGAGAGTCAGTCAGTGAGAGTGAGAGAGTCAGTCAGTGAGAGTGAGAGAGTCAGTCAGTGAGAGTGGGAGAGTCAGTCAGTGAGAGTTTCAGTCAGTCAGTGAGAGAGTCAGTCAGTCAGTCAGTGAGAGAGTCAGTCAGTCAGTGAGAGTCAGAGAGTCAGTCAGTGAGAGGGAGAGAGTTAGTTGGTTAGTGAGAGTGAGAGTCAGTCAGTGAGAGTGAGAGTGAGAGAGTCAGTGAGAGTGTCAGTCAGTCAGTGAGAGAGTCAGTCAGTCAGTGAGAGAGTCAGATAGTGAGAGAGTCAGTCAGTGAAAGTGAGAGAGTCAGTCAGTGAGAGAGTCAGTCAGTCAGTCAGTGAGAGTCAGTCAGTCAGTGAAAGTGAGAGAGTCAGTCAGTGAGAGTGAGAGAGTCAGTTGGCCAGTGAGAGTGAGAGAGTCAGTCAGTGAGAGTGAGAGAGTCAATGAGAGAGTCAGTCAGTGAGTCAGTCACTGAGAGTGAGAGAGTCAGTCGGTCAGTGAGAGAGAATCAGTCAGTGAGTGAGAGAGTCAGTCAGTCAGTGAGAGGGAGAGAGTCAGTCAGCACGTTAGTGAGTGAGAGAGTCAGTCAGTCAGTGAGAGGGAGAGAGTCAGTCAGCACGTTAGTGAGTGAGAGAGTCAGTCAGTCAGGGAGAGAGTCAGTCAGTAAGTTAGTTAGTGAGTGAGAGAGTCAGTGAGAGAGAGTGAGGGAGTCAGTAAGTGAGAGGGAGGGAGTGAGTGAGAGTCAGTCAGTTAGCCAGTGAGAGTAAGTGTCAGTCAGTCCGTTAGTGAGAGTGAGTCAGTCAGTGAGAGAGAGTGAGAGTCAGTCAGTCAGTGAGAGAGAGTGAGTGAGAGACTCAGTCAGTCAGTGAGAGTGAGAGAGTCAGTCAGTGAGAGTGAGAGTCAGTCAGTCAGCAAGAGTGAGAGAGTCAGTCAGTGAGTCAGTAAGTGAGAGTGAGAGAGTCAGTCAGTGAGAGTCAGTCAGTGAGAGTGTCAGTCAGTCAGTGAGAGTGAGAGAGTCAGTCAGTCAGTGAGTAGTCAGTGGGCCAGTCAGTTAGAGTGAGAGAGTCAGTTAGTGAGAGTCAGTCAGTGAGAGTGTCAGTCAGTCAGTGAGAGTGAGAGAGTCCGTAAGAGAGAGTCAGAGAGTCAGTGACTGAGTGAGATGGAGTCAGTGAGTGAGTGAGAGAGAGTCAGTGAGTGAGAGTGAGAGTCAGTAAGTCAGTGAGAGAGTCAGTCAGTCAGTAAGTGTTTCAGTCAATCAGTTAGTGAGAGTGAGCGAGTCAGTCAGTGAGAGTGAGTCAGTCAGTGAGAGTGAGAGTGTCAGTCAGTGAGAGTGAGAGAGTCAGTAAGAGTTTCAGTCAGTCAGTGAGAGTGAGAGCGTCAGTCAGTCAGTGAGAGTGAGAGCGTCAGTCAGTCAGTCAGAGTGAGAGAGTCAGTCAGTGAGAGTGAGAGTCAGTCAGTGAGAGTGAGAGAGTCAGTCAGTGAGAGTGATTCAGTCAGTGAGAGTGAGAGAGTCAGTCAGTGAGAGTGTCAGTCAGTGAGTCACTCAGTCAGTGAGAGAGTCAGTCACTCAGTCAGTGAGATAGTCAGTCAGTCAGTGAGAGTGAGAGAGTCAGTCAGCACATTAGTGAGTGAGAGACTCAGTCAGTCAGTGAGAGTGAGAGAGTCAGTCAGTGAGAGTGAGTCAGTCAGTCAGTGAGAGTGAGAGAGTCAGTCAGTAAGAGTTTCAGTCAGTCAGTTAGTGAGAGTGAGAGAGTCAGTCAGTGAGAGTGAGAGAGTCAGTCAGTGAGAGTGAGAGAGTCAGTCAGTGAGAGTGAGAGAGTCAGTCAGTGAGAGTGTCAGTCAGTCAGTGAGAGAGTCAGTCAGTCAGTCAGTGAGAGAGTCAGTCAGTGAGAGTCAGAGAGTCAGTCAGTGAGAGTGAGAGAGTCAGTTGGTCAGTGAGAGTGAGAGTCAGTCAGTGAGAGTGAGAGTGAGAGTGAGAGAGTCAGTGAGAGTGTCAGTCAGTCAGTGAGAGAGTCAGTCAGTCAGTGAGAGAGTCAGTTAGTGAGAGAGTCAGTCAGTGAGAGTGTCAGTCAGTGAGTCACTCAGTCAGTGAGAGAGTCAGTCACTCAGTCAGTGAGATAGTCAGTCAGTCAGTCAGTGAGAGTGAGAGAGTCAGTCCAGTCAGCACATTAGTGAGTGAGAGACTCAGTCAGTCAGTGAGAGTGAGAGAGTCAGTCAGTGAGAGTGAGTCAGTCAGTCAGTGAGAGTGAGAGAGTCAGTCAGTCAGCAAGAGTGAGAGAGTCAGTGAGTAGTCAGTGAGTCAGTGAGAGAGAGTCAGTAAGTGAGAGTGAGAGAATCAGTCAGTGAGAGTCAGTCAGTGAGAGATTCAGTCAGTGAGAGAGTCAGTCACTCAGTCAGTGAGATAGTCAGTCAGTCAGTCAGTGAGAGTGAGAGAGTCAGTCAGCACATTAGTGAGTGAGAGACTCAGTCAGTCAGTGAGAGTGAGAGAGTCAGTCAGTGAGAGTGAGTCAGTAAGTGAGAGTGAGAGAGTCAGTCAGTGAGAGTGAGTCAGTCAGTCAGTGAGAGAGTCAGTAAGAGAGAGTCAGAGAGTCAGTGACTGAGTGAGATGGAGTCAGTGAGTGAGTGAGAGAGAGTCAGTGAGTGAGAGTGAGAGTCAGTAAGTCAGTGAGAGAGTCAGTCAGTCAGTAAGAGTTTCAGTCAATCAGTTAGTGAGAGTGAGCGAGTCAGTCAGTCAGTCAGTGGGAGTGAGAGAGTCAGTCAGTCCGTGAGTGAGAGAGCGTGAGAGAGTCAGTCAGTGAGAGTGAGAGTCAGTCAGTGAGAGTGAGAGTCAGTCAGTGAGAGTGAGTCAGTCAGTGTGAGTGAGAGTCAGTCAGTGAGAGTGAGAGTCAGTCAGTGAGAGTGAGAGTCAGTCAGTGAGAGTGAGAGTCAGTCTGTGAGAGTGAGAGTCAGTCAGTGAGAGTGAGAGTCAGTCAGTGAGTGAGAGTCAGTTAGTGAGTGAGAGTCAGTCAGTGAGAGTGAGAGAGTCAGTTAGTGAGTGAGAGAGTCAGTTAGTGAGTGAGAGAGTCAGTTAGTGAGTGAGAGTCAGTTAGTGAGTGAGAGAGTCAGTGAGTGAGAGAGTCAGTCAGTGAGAGTGAGAGAGTCAGTCAGTGAGAGTGAGAGAGTCAGTTGGTCAGTGAGAGAGTCAGTCAGTGAGAGTGAGAGAGTCAGTGAGAGTGTCAGTGAGAGTGTCAGTCAGTCAATGAGAGAGTCAGTCAGTGAGAGTGAGAGAGTCAGTCGGTCAGTCAGTGAGTGTAAGTCAGTCAGTCATTTATTGAGAGTGAGAGAGTCAGTCGGTCAGTCAGTGAGTGTAAGTCAGTCAGTCATTTAGTGAGAGTGAGGGAGCCAGTCAGTGATAGTGAGAGAGTCAGTTAGTGAGAGTGAGAGTCAGTCAGTCTGTCAGTGGGAGAGAGTGAGTGAGAGACTACGTCAGTCAGTGAGAGTGAGAGAGTCAGTCAGTGAGAGTGAGTCAGTCAGTCAGTAAGAGTTTCAGTCAGTCAGTCAGTTAGTGAGAGAGTCAGTCAGACCGTGAGAGTGAGAGCGTCAGTCAGTCAGTGAGAGCGTCAGTCAGTCAGTGAGAGTGAGAGAGTCTCAGTGAGAGTGAGAGAGTCAGTCAGTGAGAGTGAGAGTCAGTCAGTGAGAGAGTCAGTCAGTGAGAGTGAGAGAGTCAGTCAGTGAGAGTGAGAGAGTCAGTCAGTGAGAGTGAGAGAGTCAGTCAGTGAGAGTGAGAGAGTCAGTCAGTGAGAGAGAGAGAGTCAGTCAGTGAGAGTGAGAGAGTCAGTCAGTGAGAGTGTCAGTCAGTCAGTCAGTGAGAGTGTCAGTCAGTCAGTGACAGTGAGAGAGTCAGTCAGTGAGAGTGAGAGAGTAAATTGGTCAGTGAGAGAGAATCAGTCAGTGAGTGAGAGAGTCAGTCAGTCAGTGAGAGGGAGAGAGTCAGTCAGTCAGTGAGAGGGAGAGAGTCAGTCAGTAAGTTAGTGAGTGAGAGAGTTAGTCAGTGAGAGAGAGTGAGTGAGAGAGTCAGTCAGTAAGTGAGAGTGAGTGATAGTCAGTCAGTTAGCCAGTGAGAGTTCGAGTCAGTCAGTCCGTTAGTGAGAGTGTCAGTAGTCAGTGAGAGTGAGTCAGGCAGTGAGAGTTAGTCAGTCAGTGAGAGAGAGTGAGTGAGAGAGTCAGTCAGTGAGAGTGAGAGAGTCAGTCAGTGAGAGTGAGTCAGTCAGTCGGTGAGAGTGAGAGAGTCAGTCAGCCAGCAAGAGTGAGAGAGTCAGTCAGTCAATAAGAGAAAGTCAGTCAGTAAGAGAGAGTCAGTCAGTCTGTGAGAGAGTCAGTCAGTCTGTCAGAGAGTCAGTCAGTCTGTGAGCGAGTCAGTCCGGGAGAGTGAGAGTCAGTCAGTCTGTGAGAGAGTCAGTCAGTCTGTCAGAGAGTCAGTCAGTCTGTGAGCGAGTCAGTCCGGGAGAGTGAGAGTCAGTCAGTCAGTGAGAGTGAGAGTCAGTCAGTCAGTGAGAGTGAGTCAGTGAGAGTCAGTCAGTCCGTGTCAGTGAGAGCAAGTGAGAGAGACAGTCAGTCAGTGAGAGCAAGTGAGAGAGTCAGTCAGTCAGTGTTTTTTCACAGCAGAGTAAACATAAGGGCAGTAGAAAAACAAGGGAGGGCAAGGGTGAGACAGGCAGGGGAGCGAGAGTAGAGCAATGTCAACAAGCGCGCATGTAACTTGCAGCTGAACCAGATGTTTCCTGAACCCATATTAATGCGTGAATAAAGAAGCTAACTGCTGCATTGTAGAGTCCAGGCTGGTTACTACGCTAATAGGATTTCATAACACTAGCGGCAAGATTAAAGTATTCATGCAGTGAAACGAGCAAAAAGAAGAAGAAGAAATAAAGAATTGGGTCCCCCACCGGTGTCTTTAACATCAGAGAGTCTCCTGGTAAAGCAACAAGTTAACAAAGAAAAAACAGACTTCAGCTGTGCTTTCCCTCTAGTGTCTTAATCATCAGAGTTTACAGTGAGGGAGAAAATAACCTGATTTCTTACACCAGAGTCCCACGTCATTTTACAAGGTGCAAATTACCTACACCCTAGTACCAACGCGTGAACGTCTTTCTAAGCTGTTCTAGTCCAGTAATTGCTTTGCTCTCAAATTTGCCAGGGGTCGTTTGGGGCGTCTGCATTCCTGCTGCTGGTTGGATCTTGTGCAGGGAGGGGCAGGAAAGACAGATTATGGGTCATTGGAAGAAAGGAAGCAGAGTGTTTTTTCTACTGTGGTCGTGTACATTAAAGTGCCCAAAATGCGCAAAACAGAGGAAAAGATGTCTCCAGGAGTCCTTTGGTCAAAATTACAGCGCTGTTGTGAACTATGAAGCAATCAAGCATGTTTGCAAGCTGTGTGCAGTGTTGTGAAGTTCACAGCAGAGTAAATATAAGGGCTGCAGAAAAAAAAGGGAGGGCGAGGGTGAGACAGGCAGGAGATCTCCGCCAAAGAGCCCCTCTTTGAGGTGAGCCCGTTGGGCATTGCACCGCCTGCCCGACGAGGAGCAAACGCCAATGATGAAGCATGACACTCGCAAGGGTGTGTGAGGCCATTAAATCCAACAAATTGGATACCCAGGGTAGCACTCCACTGAGCACTACCTTTACCTTCCCAGTGACCGTACTTCTCCCTCCTTCTATCCTTTAGGAACAGCTGAGTCTGTCTTTGCTTGCATCTGAAGCCAGCCAGGAATGCACATAGCAATTTCTTCTCCTTATTGGAAGCTTGAAGATGATAGAATTCAACATTTTCCATTATTTTGGCAAAACAGGAAGAGAGACATAGGGCGGCAACTATTAACATCATCAGGAGATGGAGAACATTTCTTCAATAAAGGTGTTATTGCCGCTGTCTTCCGAGCATACTGTACCAACTGAATGATTCGTTGAATAAAAAGCCCAAATCTGGCACTAAGAAATTAGTCAAACATTTTATTGTCTTAGGCGGGCAGATATCTATACAAGAACCTAAAGCTTTAGCTGAGAATAATGTGATGATGACCTAGAGTCCAGAGACCAATCGAAAAACAAATTCTTCATTATCTTGACACTTTGTGGGGGACTGAAGCAGAGGTGACATTGTGTAAACTACCCTATGGATGCTGAATCTAATTTTGTTGTTTTTTGACATGGAATGTCCTGCTAACTGTGTTCACATGCTTTGAGGAGAATCACAAAATGTTTCATTAGGTACAGTTAAAGAAAGATTCTTGATAACTAAGAAAAATCCTTTGAAAAATCGGTGGCATTATAGATCATAAAGGTGTATTATTCACTTTGTTCCTGCCCGGATATTTGTTTGTTTGAGTTGTATGTAGCGCAAACATGACCCGTCCAGGTATCAGAGCACTGTTCAAATAGCAAACAAGTTAAAAATAAAAATGAACAAAGGAACAAGCAAGAAACAGAGTATATACAATGCAATAATAAAAGGGTTAGTAGATTCAGGATCCAGAGATTTATACATGAAAAATTCTCAAGCTGAATTTTGAGAATGAGGCTTACTGTTGTGTTCTGTATTAGTTGTTGGAGCTGAAGAATAAGTCCTGTGGGGAGGCCTTAATAATGGAAATTGGTGTAGTCGAGTCTGCAGGTAATAATAGCGTATACGATATTTTTCTGGGTTTCCAGTGGAAGCCATTTTTTCAGGATACTTTTCATGGCTTGCAGAAGGCAAAGTCAGAATGTTGCTCCTGAGGTAATCTGGTTTCTGCAGGACAGATTGAAGTCAAGTTAGACTCCCCGGGTTTGTGACCACTATAGCATGTGGAGGGGTGGTTCGAGCACTGCTGGTCACCATGAGGGGGACCAGAACAAATAGACGGTCACAAAAGTCGTAATCTCTGTTTTGTTTGACTTTAACTTACGGTGATAGGTATACATACATGTTACCATGGCTGACATACAAGGCCTTAATGGTTCTAACACCTGAGGAGAATTGGATTCAATGACCCCAGCAATGGTGTTTCATCTGCATAAGAATTTTTTCTAGCCCGAGCTCTTTGTTAGGGCCACACGCAGGGCCATGTATATATTGAAGGGCTTTGAGCTAAGAGAGGAGCCCAGAGGTACCATGAAATCAAGTTTATTGCAGCTGAAGAGCAGGTTGCAAGACTGACTGCGTGCAGAAAATGAGGAATTAATGCAGCCATCTGAGAGCCAGTTTGCAAATGCCCAGCTCCTTGAGTCTGTGGAGCAGCACACAGTCGGAGACCTTATCAAAAGCAGCCGGCAGGTCAAGAAGCACCACTGCGTCAATCCCGCCTTCGTCTATGGTGATGTTGATGTGCTCTGGGGCTAAAGTTAGGGTGGTTTCCGTGCTGTAGTTAGACCTTACGAGAATGAGTAATCTGTAGTGGAGAATGTATTTCCAGGTACTTGGAAATGTGGACATTGACCAATTATGGACAATTCTTGAGTTAGAACTGGGACCCAAACCTGTTGAAGATTTTAAAAAACATCGGAGCGAACATTGTTCAGGTTTGTGGCCCTATCTGATTGTTGTGCTTGCTATCTCCTCATAGGACAACAGAGGGTCATGCGTGTTCCTTCAATAATGGGTGTCAACTAAATCTGTTGCTGTCGCTTGCCAGATCTTTTTCTGGAGTTTTATATAACACGTTCTTAACACAGTGAACCGGTATCAGAGCACTTTACATGAGCACCAGTTGCGATACACAAGGACACATTTTTTTGTTAGGCACAGGTAGATTAAGTGATTTGCCCAGACTCACAGAATGTTGAGCGTCATTGCCGAGACTAGAACCAGGGTCCCCAGATTTGAGGTCAACAGCCCTGTAGATTAGCAACATTTGCATAACAATATTCTTTCAGGTGGGCAAAATCTGAAAAGTGCATCCATAAAGCGTTATCCATAGCTTCCAAGTTGCAAAATGTTCGAGCATCCTTTGAATGTATTGCTTTGTTTTGGGTCAGTCATGGCCTTATACGGGGACCGGTACAAAAAACCTACACATGGATCTCGGTCCTCCACGTTCAGTCGTGTCTAGGCGCACTCTCTTCTCTTCGCACTCCACATCATACTAACCTGACAGCATACAAACTCGGACTGAGATTGGTGGAATTTAGCATTAGGGCAAACATGAGTGTGGGGAAAGGGCGGAGGTAGCCATAGGCTCAGCATCTTTGTTAGAGCGAGGAAGTGGTTTAAGGTTAGAGTACCCTACAGCATGAGTTTCTGTAAAATAACTTTTGATTTTCACAGAAAGGGAACTTATTTTGAGCATTCGGCTTTCAAACTAATTGGCAATTACACAGTCTGTATTAAATCTTCGTTTGAACCTGTGGTTTTTCAAAATGTTAATTTAAAACTTGAAAAGTAGATTCCTGTGGACTTCTATTGCCTCCCTCATACCATCGACAATGAACAAACTTAGCAGCTGTTAAAAAAATACGTACTAAAAACTTTCACAAGAATGCCCTCGGGGAAGAATCGATTTACCCACCCGCAATATTGTCTTCAAATCCTGTCAAATACAGACCAGTTTTATCTCCCCAGTGTTTCAATAATGTCTTCCATTTATGCTGCAGACACTCACCAAGGTGAGACTCGTACATTGGTCATTTACTACCCCGAAGGGCCCTTGTCAGGGACACCCTAGTCACTTCTGCGATATAAGAACCCTTATGGTGGGGATTGAACAAATTCAGTGATCGGAAACTCAGTATTTATCATGTGCCTCTTTGTGAGGTTTTTTCCTCCTCCTTGTGTACCGAGTCCACACATACTTGCTGTGAAAATGTTCCCCTCTGTCTGCCAAGCTGAGCACATGGTGCTACATGCTGGCAGAACATGGCGTGCAGACCATGGATAGATGGGAAGATGGTGCTGTTGACACTCTCTGTAAGCTCCCCCTGCCTTAACTCAGAAAATTAGCTATTTCACAGAATCATGCTATATCAGTGCTTAATTTATGCAGGTTCTTGCCGTGATGGATACCCACACTTATTTGTAGATACTAACTTCTTTTTCATCACCAGACTTTGACCCAGAACAAGAGAAAGGCAGAAAAGGGGGAAGAAAGGAAAAGAAAAAGATAGGAAAAGAGTGAGGAGGGATAAAAACATGAATAAAAAGTCTTGCAAGGGTGAGATAAAAATTCAGAAAGTGTTGGGGGGGGGGGGGGAGAGGAATGCTGTTGAATCAAGACTAGGAACCCTTTGTATTCGACATCCCTGGAATTTGACAATAACAAAGGCAGGCTTCTAGAAAAAAGCTTTGAGCGCCGGCACTTATTTTTTGACAAATTAAACACTGGCTGTAACAATGTATTTATCTATTCCTTAACGATCCACAGTTTTCTCCCCCACCCCTCCTCCAATCCATGGGTAGAGAAGCCAAGCTTTCGGAGCCTTTCCTTTTATGCCTATCTACCTAAACTGTATTAATCTCACAGGCTTCTTTGATTCATGCCTCCTCATACACCTTTCAGGTTTATCTGATTGTGGTCATCTCGCCAGAGAAGGTCATCTGCTTTTTGACCTCCCTTAGGGCCTCTATTTCCTGTCTTCATTCAGACACCTCTCTTCTTCCCATCATCCCGAGTAAACCACTTTTTTTATTGTCCTCGTGTCTTGTGTCTCTTTGTCGTCTTTGTCTCTTCTTTAAAACCTCTACTTCTGTCCTTAACCCCAGAAGGTCTTATTTTCCTCTTGAGCCTTCATGTCCCTCGGAGGCCTGTGAGACATGGTCTTACCTACTCGGGTATTACTACTTTCTTTCCTCTTCTTCATCCTCATTGCTTCATATTGATCCTTTCAATGGCTCTCTGCAATATGATCTTTTCCCCAACGCCTATTTGTCCTTTATCACCCTGTTACAGAAGTTTGGTACCAAAGTATCATTTTTAGAATTACCTTCATCTCCCTTCCACATGAATATTTTCCTTGCAGAACTTCACTTTCAGCTTTGTTCCTTTGGGTCTCCTAAGCGTGGTGGTAGTAGACATGTTTGGGTTAATTGTGCCCCTAGGTGATCAACTGGGAGCAGTGCATTTTGTACATTTTGGAAAGGAGCTGCAAACAATATTTTTGTCTAAGGTATCTGTCTTTTGCACATAAATATAACCTCCAAACTGTATAGAAACCACAACCACATATTTTTAACACCTACACATTGTAATGTTGTATCCTTGGGCGCCAGATCTTTCTTTCTGATTGGCAAGCAGGGAGATCTCACTGAATATGGCATTTGTCAGATTTTTTGCATTTTCTTTCGAAATCCTAGTAATTACCTACAGTCTCCCTCATGCAGGAATATACCACTGCAAAGACTTGGCTCCCCTCCTTTTCTTCTATAGGTCTCCTGAATCTGGTGTGGTCGGTTATGTATTGGCTTTCTATGGATTCAGGGTGCCACCGGTGATAAACAAGGTGCAGTGCATTTTAGAACTTTGGAAGCTGAAAGTGAAATGCCGGTTCAGGGTACCTGTCCTTTGGTCGCCTATATCACCCCTGGAGTGTATGCAAACATACCACAACCGTATATTTTTAATATATGCACATCCTAATGTTTCTATCAATAGTTATCACACCTCTCTCACTCTGAATAGCTACCCTGGAGTGTCCACTGAACTTTCATTTGTCAAATTGATAGCATTTTTTCCCAAACCATAATAATTCCCTCTAGTCTACCTACTACAATAACATATCCCTGCCAATACTGCACTTCCATACGTGTTGCTCGAGGCCTTCTGATTTTGAGGTACCAGACATGAATGGCAATTATCTGGGTTCAAGGTGCCCACAGATGATAAACGGGGTGCTGTGAATTTTTTTAATGAGGGCAGCCGCTGCACACGAAATGCCAGTTAACCGTACTTGGTCTGTCAAGAAACATACCACAACCATATATATTAAATGTCTACATAGCACACGGCTTATATTCTAGGTTCAGATTGGCTGACGACTGGGATAATGTAGTGAACATGACAATTTGTCAGAGTTTCAAAAATTTTCTACAAAACATGGTTGTTTCGTTCACTCTTTATCAGACAGAATTATATCCCTCCCAAGGTATGACTAAATAAGTGTTGCCTAGGTCTTATGAATATAGTGATATCATAGATGATTATTTTCCATGAGTTCAAGCAGACATCCTCACACTAGACAGCAGAGAATGTTTTGACGGAGAAAATGCCATTGTGGATATCTACTGTATTTGGGGGTTGGGTGAGCATCCACCCAGGGTAAACTAATGACCCCAGACATTTTTTATAACTAGAAGCACAGGGGAATCTACTTCACAATCATGTTGCCTGGATGAATTCCAACACACTCTATTATCCAAAGTTTTATGCAAATGTAAGTATTAGTAAAAATAAATTGCAATTCTTCCATTTTTGTGAAAGAAAGCTACAGTGTTTCAGGCAAGTAGGAAATAATCTACCATCTAATATGCCACACCTCTACTGATAAAAAAATGGCACCCCACACGTGTTGGGGGGACTATTGAACAAGGCAGGAATAGCGCAAAAGTTTAACCACGTGAAGACCACATTGACACTATTTTCACCTCACACAGTCACATATATGGCATGTTCTCATCAATTATTATAGACACATCCACACATGTACATTTCAGTTTTTATTGACAGAAGCGTGGGAACACTGATTGGTGGGAGTCTTGCTGTTCCACATACATTCAGGAACTTTCAGTCACAGTTCTGTAACCAATGTTTGACCTTGTCATGGAAATCGGTGTAAAAAAAAGGGAAGGCACCTACAAAATAAATATCACCAAGGACTCTTCCAAGTGTCTACTATTCTGAAATGTCTAAGATTTGGTAGGTTTCTGTAGGTGCTTATGACCCCAGGCTCACTCGTGTGTTGTAGAGCCCTAATGACAAACTGGGCGATTACTGAATTTGTTTCTCAGGCTAATGAAAACAAACGGCATGGGTTTGTGTCTGTGCTACAGAGAAGGGAGCAAGACTGTTTGGATTTTTTTCTTAGACTAAGGAAAAACCAAACATCATCTTGCTTCTGGATGGGGCAAGGACACACGGCTCCTTTCTCACAAATGCTTCTCTTGGGCAGGATAGCATAGGAAGATAAAGGAGATGAGGAGAAACTGAATCAGGATGTGGGATCAGAATGGGGATGGACTGGAAATAATCCTAGAACATCCCCTTCCAATACTCCAACTCCTGGTTTGTTTCTTCAGTCGGTGGGTTCGTGGGAGGGTGGGTTGGAGGAGCTGGGTTGCTCCTCCTGCCATCTCTTCCATCTCCGTCCCTCCAACCAAAAGAAAAATCTGCATCGGGCTGGTGGGCCTGAGAGGGAAGAGCTGAGGGCAGTAGTAACTGTTGTTAGCCCCTCTTGTGCCCCCGCCCACCGGAACCATCCATTGATGGACCTTGGAGGGAGGGGCTATGGAATCCCTGCCAAACCTATCCAAATGGTGTGTGACGTCACTGGTGATGTGACACACACTGGGGCGGAAATGAGCAATAGACTGCCTCATTCTGGAGTTTAATGGTGTTAGCGAAATATCGGGCAGCAGCAAACTCCTTCCCCGACCCCTCTAGGACAAAGAAGTTTCCTCCACAACACTTGGTTGACCGGGTAGTGCTTTCATCAGGAACGCGGCGGTTCAGGCAGAATTAAAATAAACGCTCCATGGTTCACCCTAACTGCCGAACTCTGGATGGCCACCCAGAGTTCGGCAGTTAGAGTGAACCATGGAGCGTTTATTTTAATTCTGCCTGAACCGCCGCGTTCCTGATGAAAGCACTACCCGGTCAACCAAGTGTTGTCATTGATCTCTTTGAGGGGCAGTCATACAGACTTTACCCTGCTGGGAGGTGCAGGTGCTACAAGATGGAATTTGCGGCAGTGGCGAGGGGCAACAGAACTGGCCAGGTTACACTGTCTGGGAGTGTTAAAGCGACCATTGCATGAAAGACTGAAAGGATTCTGCCAGTGCGCAAGAACAAAACAGACTGTTTTCGTTTTTCCTGCTATTCGAATAACAGCGCAGTATTTGATCATGTGTGAGTTTATGAACTTTTAAAAACTGAAAAACGATCTGTTAATGATGGCAGCCAGTGATTGTGGAAGCAAGACATTCACAGTCCTCTGTTTATGGTGACGCTTTTCCCTCTCGAGCAACTGCTTAAAATCATTGTGTTACCTGGAGTGCAGTCTAGCAGAGCACTGAGGAAGGCCACATGCCGAAATGCATATGCTTGTAATGCTAATTAAACAACATTGTCCCGAGAGTGCTGCCGTGTTGGAGCCTTTATTTGTACCGTGACTCACCCTTCACTTTTTTGCGGCCACAGCACCCATCCAGAGTTCGACAGTTAGGGTGAACCATGGAGCGTTTATATATATATATATATATATATACACACACACACGCACACACGCACACACACACACGTCACAAGGGCGTCCTGGCACCGCTCACTTCCCACTGGCAGCACTGCATGAAAAATGCTGAAGCTACTATGGAGCAAGTAGATAAAGCAAGTGAGACTGCATTCCTTGAGGAGGGTTTTGGGAAACTGAAAAAAATAGGGTTAATGAGTGCATTTTACAACCCTATTTCCAACTTGCATTTGCTATAAAGTCATCGGCTCTCATCGGCGCTATGGAAGGGCACTTCAGAAACATTCCAATACTTTAATGGTCCTGTTTGAGAGGTGCCAGGGGATTGGGAAAAGAAGGGTGAGATACCAGAAGGTAGTTGTCAGAATAAAGTCTGACATAAATACTCTGCCCCAAATATCCTCCTCGAAAATATTGCCCCATTGCAGCTAAAAACAGAAAATCTGCATCCAATGGGACAGTTTTATCGTAAAAGAAATTTAGAACAGAAAATGTATGTCAGAGTATGTTTCTGCCTAGAGCATACTGACATACAGTAATAAAGAGGTACTTTGTCCGTTGTTCGAACAAATCAAGCAATAGGTTTGCTTGTGTATTTTGAGGCAAAGTAATAAACTCTTACATAATTAAATGGACTGAAATTGTATAATACACTTGAAGAATACAATTATCAGTTGGTGGTGGTCTTGGATTCAGTTGATGACGGGTTGAGTATTCCTTCCGAGCAATATATTTGAGAAAAATAAGTATAAACACAGATTGGGCCTTGCTACTAGGACTTAGTGCTCAAGAAGCAATATATGTGCATTCTTTTGAAATTTAAGAATAGAAATAATCATGGGACTTCTAATTCATTTTTTCTAATGTGTTTCTGAACACAGAGCCAATGCATTTCTTACAGTATGAACGGAAGGAGCCAAATCATTGGGAACTCAAGGGCAGGACAGGATAATACTAGTTTGTCTTGAGCCTCCATTAGGAACTTTCTCTTTGGTAGTACAGGGTATGCAATATGGAAAGTGCTTCAGGGGTGCAGTAGACGTTTGTGCCCACTTCTTGGGCCCCCAGGGCACTTTAATATTACCGATTGGGGCCACGGATACTTGCGCTGCCACTTCTCTAATATGGATCACACCGATGCAAAATATCCACCAGTTCAATCACATGGAAGTGTTCCCTCATTTGCATGGAGTGTGGTCTCCTGGAAATGAGGGAACTAGTTACCGTTCTGCTCACAACATATTACATATGTGAGAACAGTGGAAAAGAAGCTGCTAGGAGACACTTTGAATGTGATCCACATAGATGTGACACAAGGTAAACGCATCCCCCCATTATTGCACTCCTTGAAAGGAGGGATGCTTGCCCCCTCTTTACATTGAGACTGAGACACTGACTGCAAGTGGAAAGCAGATTGATGGCTTTAAACAGCTGGTCTGCTTTTAACTAATGCATTGTTCAGAGTGCAGGCACTGGTTCACGCCTGCACTCTGAATGGTGCATTAAATGTGATACGGTGCACTGTCCCTTTAGGCACCAGGCTCACCTAGTTAATGATGCACTACAGCATAGAGTGGGACAGTTCACCATATACATAATAAAGCTCTAGATCGCTGGCTGTATTCCATCTTCCAAAGTCAAAGCTGGTGATGGAGAGCAGCTGATTAGACTCAACATCACTGGTACTAGTAATTAACACATTAACTGTTGGTCCTAAAACCCCTTCCAGTGCTGAGCCCTTTTTTTCTCTATTGGGTGTGGTTCACGCTTAGAGCCCCACAACTTGTTTTCCAGATTTGGGGCCAGATGTAGGAGCCCTAATACCGGTCGGTAACGGCCGAATTTGGCCGTTACCGACCGGTATTAGGGTTTCCAGATGTAGGGGGCCTATATTTTACAGATTCTGTAGAGTTACCGAATCGGTAAATTTACAGAATCGGTAAAATACCGAATCAGTATATTTACCGATTCGGAAAAACCACATGTAGGTGGCACTCCTAAGAGTGCCACAGGCCCTTAAAAATCGGTATTTTACCACCCAATCCTATTGGGTGGTAAAATACCGAATTCAGGTGTGCATGCACATCTGTGCATGCACACCTGTGCAATGTGACACACAGACATGCCCGTGTGCCACATTGCACACAAGTCCAGAATTGGGGTGCTAGAGGGTGTCAAAGTGACACCCCCTGCACCCTTGCAGGATTCGGTATTTACCGATTCTGTAAATACCGAATCTGTATTTCACATTGATTCCTATGGGCTTCAAGGCCCATAGGAATTAATGGGAAATACAGATTCGGTATTTACAGAATCAGTAAATACCGACTCTTACAGATTCGGTAATTTTTTACCTACATCTGCCTCCTTCCAATTTACCGACTTTTAAATACTGAATAGGTATGACTCCGTATTTAAAAGTCGGTAAATCGGATTTACCTACATCTGGCCCTAGGTGTCCACGCCAAATTTGTGTCTTTTTTTTCAGACATCCTGGGGATTCTAAAGGTACACAGGGTGTGTGGATTGCCCCTGAGGGGACTCAGAAAATAGGCAAAATATAGCAACATTTTGAGTTAAAAAAAAAATAAGGGAAGAAGTGCTCCAGATAAATCAGTCTGTTTTCCCCCTAAAAATGGCATTCACGAACGGTTTACTGTACTAAAGTCACCATCTTCCCAGCTTTCAGGAACATGCAGAGTTGAAGTAGAAAACCAAATTTTGTACCACAGTGTTGGCATTGTTCCAAGAGATAGCCTATTTTCCCTATTTCTTGTACTTTCAACGTACTTCCAGTTTGTGGTGGAAACCAGTGTGAAACCCCTGGGTGATTCAGAAACACTATAGATTTATGAAAAGTAGAACAAATTCTGAATTCAGCAAGGTAGATCCCTCAAGGTTTTCACAAGGAAAATATCTGTTGAAATAATCTGTATATTTGTGACAACATTTTCATCTGTAACATTTTGTCACAACGGCCGATTTACAAAAGAAATAAACCATTACATCCGCTAGACCCTTTTAGTTGTGGGGATATATAGGGTTTGTAAGCTTCCCAAGAACCCAAGATACCCAGAGCCAACAACTGAGTTGCACCATACAATGATTTTGCATTGAGTACCTAGTATAGATCATTTCATATAGCAAAATAGGCAGAGTGCAAAATGAGTATGTAGCACACCTATGTATTTCTGAAATGGGCTCAAGATATGGAGTTTAGGAACCGTGGTTATTTTAACATCTCTGAATTTGTGAGTAACGGTACTAGCGTATGATTTAGAGGGTATTTTTTCTAAATTTCATGTTTTTTATACACTGGCTTACATTTGAAAGACATAAATGCAGCGAAATCTAATTGGTTATAACAAATATTCTACTATTCTATGCTCCCACAAGTTTCCCAATAAAAATGGTACCCACTTGTGTGGGAAGGCCTAGTGCCTGCGGCAGGAAATGCCACAAAACTCAACATGGATACATCACATTTTTCCACCAAAACGGAGTCTTTTTTTCCAATGTGGGTAGCTTTAGATTTTGGATCCTAGCTCAGCCAGCACCTAGGGAAACCTAGCAAACCTGCACATTTTTTTAAAAACTAGACACCTCGCTAGGGGTATCCGGGGAGGAGGGGGGGCAGACTTGTGTGGCTCTAACCACATTTTCTGTACCCAGAATCCCTTGCAAACCTCTAAGTTTGACTAAAAAGCGCATTTTCCTCACATTTCAGTGATGGGAAGTTCTGGAATCTGCGGTGAGCCACAAACTTCTGTTCACTCGATGTTCCCAAAGTCTTCCAATAAAATTGGTTTCTCACTTCTGTGGGTAGACCTAGTGCCGAGACAGGAAATGGACCAACCCGCAACATGGAAGCATCCCTTTTTTTCAATGAAACTTACCCTTTTTTAGAATGTGGGTGACTCTAGATTTTGAACCCTAGATCGGCTGGTACCTAGGGAAACCTATCCAACCTGTACATTTATGAAAACTAGACACCTAGCGGTATCCAGGGTGGGATGAGTTGTGTGACTCTCACCACATTTTGTGTGCAGCATTCCCTGCGAACCTCAAACTTTTACTGAAACATTTTTTTCCTCATATTTCTTTTGATGGAAAGTTCTGGAATCTGCAGGGAGGCCACAAACTTCCATCCACTCCGGCATTCCCCCAGGCCTCATGATAAAAATTATACCTCACTTGTGTGGGTAGGTCTAGTGCCCCCGACAGCAAAGGGCCCAACACATATTCTGGAGACATCAAAATTATCTATCACAAAACAACCTGTTTTTTTAAGGGGGCACCTGCGTTTTTGGTCCTAGTCTCGGCGGCAATCTAGGTAAACCTACCAAACCCAGACATTTCTGAAAACTAGACACCCGGGAGAATTTTAGGGAGGTGTGGGTTGCATTGATCCCCTGACGTTTTCTTACCACAAATCCCCTGCAAACCTCAAATTTAGCTTTAAAAATTAAATTTGCCTTACATTTCTGTGTGGCATCACTGCACTGGCACAAATTTCCAACCACCTAGCATTCCTCTTGGTTTCACAATAAAAATTATACCTCACTGTTATGAGTGGGCCTAGTGCCTGCTCCAGAGGAGGGCCAAACACGTGTAGAGCTAGCTCTTTTGGACCTGCTTGTGTTCCCCCTCAGTTTTTTAAAATATGTTTGAGGCTGACTATGCTTTGGGCATCAACACAAGTGAGGTATCCTTTTTATCCGGAGACAGAGGGAACTCTGGGTGGTAGGAAATTTGTGCCGGGGATGTGATCCCACAGAGAAATGTGAAGAAAATGTGATTTTTTTCATAGCTAAATCTGAGGTTTGCAGGGGATTTTAGGTAAGAAAAGTCTGGGGAATCCAGACAAGCCACACCTCCACTCTGCCGGCAGAGTTCACAAAGATTTTCTCACTCCGCTTGGATCATGGAGTTCAATGAAAACTACTGTCCGCCAGCATTCAGAGCGAGTCCACCCGGTGCACACTCACCCTCACGCCAACACACAATGTTAAATTCTGAGGACAATTTTAGGGCATATTTCTGTAGGAGATTGGCCTTTCTCCACATGGTGTGATAGGCTGGCAAAACTGACATCAGAACGCTGTGTGCGGAGTCACGTGCACCCTTTCTTGCCGTGAATGCTAGAAGCCGTTTAGGGGCTGATGTCAGCGGGGGACACTGCAGTAATGGATGTGGTGTGACTGCGGTCACAGCAGTCTGGTTAAGAACAGAGCAAGGAGGTGTTGCTGGTGGAAGAGACAGGCGGGGGCACTGCAGGGTGCTGTGGCATGGCATGAGCCAGCCTCCCCTCTGTTCCCCTGGGGGATTTGTCTCTCATCGCAGGATGGCAGAGCAGTATTGTCCCAGAGAGAGAAGGCAATGCAGAGCCAGGCGCGTGGCCCTGCTCCCTGATGGAAGATTAGAGGACTTGAAGGAGGGAGAAGAAGCGCTATTGGTGGTGCAGCGAGGAGGAGCAGTAACCAAACCGATGAACAAGAGGAGGAGGAGGGGCCCAGCTGTGATGCCACAGGTTGTGCTGGTCCAGCACCGTTTGATGTGAGTACAGAGTAATCAAAAGTGAATTTAAGGCAGCAGCATGAGCACATGAGAGGACTGCACAGAACACTTGGGTATACGTATACCTGGGCTGTGATTTAAATAGCTTGTTCGAGTATAAGACAGGGGCTTTAGTCAGCAATACTCTGCCTGGTTGCAGAACAACGTGGATTAAGTGGAGTTTTTCGGCAACTCTGCGGAGTACAACTCCGCAAGCTTCGCCCAGCCTTACTCCTTCCCCATCATGGGCACTTGGCCTATCCACACAAGTGAGGCACCGTTTCTCTCGAGAGGCTTGGGGGAACACTGGATATTAGGAAATGTGTGGTCGCCTACATATTCCAGGACTTTTTCTCACCGAAATGTAAGGACAATTTGTTTTAATGGGCAAAGTTTGAGCTTTGAAGGGGATTCTGGGTAAGAATGCCTGGTGACAGCCATGCAAGTCATACACCCCTGTACTCCCCTTTTTGTTTAGTTTAAAAAAATGTGCAGGTTTGCCTAGGGGAAGGCTGTGCTAGGGCACAAAATACACAGTTACCCATGATGACAAAAAACAAAACAAGGAGTTCTTATTAAGGGCCATCTTACCACCACAGATATAAATCTGGTACTAATTTGCTAAAGTTAATCCTCCACTTACACTTGTTGGTTTTAGCACCTCCAGAAATGCTTGCTTCAAAGCACAAATACTGAATATTGTAACCAAGCCTTCTGAAAGTGAGACATAAAGCCACTTCAAGGCTCCAACCGCTATTTGGTCCATTCACATGCCCTCCACACACAAGACTTTCATACCGTCGGCCACAGGCCCAATCCAACAGATCAGTGCACTCACATCAACATACCACCATGCAAGGACCCATCACATTTATATACCACACGGTGGAATAAGTTTGACTACATTTTACCACTCCAGTAACCCCCTCCTTCTTTCTGAACATTACTGAACGCATGCCTAGTGAACCTTTACTAATGGCTCCCATGGCAGCCACATGAGGCTCTATAAGAATGAATGAATGAGTTGGCTTGTAAAGTGCACAGCTACTACTAGAGTATCCCGGTGCTGGACATGTCTTTCATGCACCTTTAGTATGCTCACTGTGCTACATCTAACTTTGAAATACAGGGTAGCCCTTGAGAACGTAGCATATGTTCCATCCACTGTTATGTGCATTTCTGTGACTATAATGCACTTATGATACAGCAAACTGAACATCTACTAAGTTCTGATGGAGGATGAACATGGCAAGCAGGCCACGCATTTACCCATATGTGCCATAGTAAGTCACTATTGGGCTAGTGCGGCATCAATGGGTTTGCATCCATAGGCGAAGATGAAGTCATTGTATGTGTATCTGTACTACCTTTACTATCTACCTTCTACCTGTGCAATATCCCGTGGAAATCACACCTACTGTATGGTTTTCTTACCTGTTCATGTCTGTGTTCTCATCAAAATCCTGACTAATCCTGTATATTTGCCAAGTGAACCTATATTAGTACCTTCTGTCCCTAACTACTTGAAGCTCAAAAAAACAGGTCCTTCATGTGCCATCAGCACACTTACTGTGCTAAATCCAACTCCTTCCAGTTTGTGGAGGCAAGTTGGGGGTGTTTGTGTATGCCTTTCTCCGAGAGCTCATTCCTCGAACTGAGGAAGCTTATCTACCAGTGAAAGTTAGGCGAGCATGCTTGGGAATACTGCCTAAGTTCCCTCAAGTAATAAGCCAAACAAATGTCCTGTGTGACTCATTCACCGACATTTATACTTTTGCTTTGAAAGTGTGAAAACTGAATTACTAACTTGTATCATAAGCAATACTAAATATGTGAAAACAATCATCATACACTATATTGTGTCCTGTACCCTGGATATGATACAAGTTATTAATTGAGTTTGCACACTTTCAAAGTGAGTAGAAGTGTTGGTGAATAACTCCCACAGGACATTTCTTTGACTTATTATATTTACTGGTTCTCGTGGGCAATCATGGTGCTCCTTGTGTTGTATACAAAGGTTCTCCAAAATGCACTTCACAATCTAGTCAAAACTTTAACATTTTGCCACACATGATACTTCCTGACCACATGGCTTATGTACCCTCCACCATTTTGTGAAGGTTGGGGACTATAATACACTTTTCAATTGGTGAACTGAACACCTACCACATTCTGACGATTGATAAAGGTATCCAGCAGGCCATAAGGAAGTCCATGATTTCCTATGGCTATGAAAGGTAGGTATCTATGCACAGCCATTGAAAGGTTTACGTAATGGCAGCTCCACCTCAGAAAATTTCCCAATAGTTCATTTTGGTACAGTACTACATAGAGCAGTGTTTCCCAAACTGTGGTCCGCGGACCCCCAGGGGTCCGTGACACATTCCCAGGGGGTCTGCGGGCAACAGTTTTAAAAGCACAGAAACGTTTCTTGTATAATTAGCAGCTTTCCAGCAACAATAAGTGTCAAGAGAATGCCAGTGATTAATGTACCTACTGAAGCTGAGGAGAGTTTTGTTCAGTTGCTGCTTTGATTGAAGTAATGTAGCACAGAGGGTTAATATGCCTACTGCAAAAAAAGTGTATCATGCATCTTAAAAAGCAGTATTTTATGTGCATAGGTTCGTGGTTACTGCTTTTGTCACAGCAATTCTTTTGTTACTGTGCACTTCATAAGTGACAATCGCAATCTAGCAGAGGGACCTATAAACTGTCATCAAAGAGCTGCTTGCAAACTGCATGGTACCAGTTAGTAACATATTTTTACCCAGTTATTCATTATCCTGATGCTGCTAAAAATATTTCTTTGGGTGGAAATACATTTTTAATGTTAAAGTCAGTGCTAGCCACTGTGTTATGTTCTGAATCCTGAGTTTGTGCTTTACCAGACCGAGCACTCTTTAAACATTTTATATACACACTGATTTACATGTATGATTCAATGTCTCCATATGTGTGTGATGTAAAATGCTCTGACATCCTACAATGGTATGAGAGATGCTATAAAACAAATGAAATACATGTGACAGAGGGGCTATTACTTCAATATAAAATGTTAAGCGGCAGATGTACGATCTGTTTTTATATGCGCGAACGCGAACCCGTTTATGCATGCAAAAACCTATTGAGCCATGTACATAGCCTATTTTGCGAGTCACAATTTGTTTGCGACTCGCTAAATAGGTTTTGAAACTTGCTATTTGGAAGGGGCATTCCCTTCCAAATAGGGAGTCTCAAAACCATGTACAAATGTTTTGCGGTCGCAAAACAGTCACAATTACCACCTACTTCAAGCAGATGGTAATACATTCGCAAATGGGAAGGGGTCCCCAGGGGACCCCTTCCCCTTTGCAAATGCATGCAAAGTTATTTTTTAAGGGCAGGCAGTGGTCCCAGGGACCTCTGCCTGCCCTTAGAAAATGAAACGAAAACGTTTCATTTTCTTTTTTTTTTTAAATGCCTGGTAAACAGGCTGCATTTTTTTAAAACTGCTTTATTTAAAAGCAGTCCGAGACATGGTGGCCTGCAGAACCAAGCAGGCCACCATCCCTGGGAGGTTTGGCATTCCCAATGGGCTCGCAAATTGCGAGAGGCTCATTAATATTAATGAGCCTCACAATTTGCGACCCCATTGGGAATCCCAAACAGTGTTAAACACACTGTTGTACACTTCATTTAGCGACTCGCAATTTGCCACTCGCAATGTGTCGCCAATTGCGAGGTGCTAAATTAAATGGTTGTACATCTGGCCCCAAAATCCTTAGGGCCTTATTTATGAAGGCCCTGCGCCACCGGTGCGTCACTTTTAAAATGGGAAAAAGTGACGCACTGGTGGAGCAAGGCCTTCATAAATGAGGTCCTTAGTACTTTGAGTATTTGTTTTGTGTGCACACGTGTGTATTTTTTTCGAATTACTGTTCTAATTTGAAATGTACCTCATACAAATTCCTTGGGGGTCCCCAGCTTCCAGTGGTGACTCAATGGGGGTCCACAGGAGTCAAAAGTTTGGGAACCCCTGACATAGAGCATTCAGGTAAACACAGGACTGGGTGACATGGGCATTGGGGACAGTAAATATGACTCTCTTGCCTCTTTCCATGTTTAGACTTTACAACAACCACATGGTCGAACCATTTTAGGTGTTGCAGGAATCTGATTTTCAAAACGTTGCTCCTTCAGCCTTGCCACGTCCTCCAGAGCATTTGAACTGGGAGCTGCTGTTTGTGTAGCAGTAGGACTTTTGATGATTGACAACAGAAAGTCAAGGAAAGACATGACTCTTCCTGAGGTTGTCTGATGAGAAACAACATAAACCTTGTATGTTGCCATCTCAATCAGGTGAGTAAACAGTGTCTTGTATCAAGTGCGAGTTTTATGACTTGCATTGTATGGCTGAAGAACCTGGTCGTTCCTATCCCCTCCACCCATGTACTTGTTGTAATCAAGTAAGTATACAGTGGACTTGTGAACTTCAACCATCTGACCCCAAAGAGTGACTGGAGAAGCTCTCTCATCATGAATTGTAGTGAGCATGTATTCATCAGTCCCATCAGAGAATTTGACTGTGAGCAGTTTTTTGGAATGCAATGGAGTGCCCCGGGATTTTTGAAGCTTCTTACAAACAAGCCCCTTCGGGATCCTTTGCGGCGATAATGAACTGTGCCAGAGGCCACAATGCAAGGTTTGTTTAGCTCAATGAACAGCTCTAGTCCCATACAGAAATTGTGCATATAAAGGTTATAAGCTTTGTGAAGCAGAGACTGGACAAGCTCCGTGTGATTTCTAGTGTGGGAGGGCACCCTACACGGTTGAGTGGATTCCTTCCCTGTATACACTCTCAAGCTGTTCACATAGCCAGTTGAGCTCCCACTTAGCATGTACAGCTTGATGCGATAGCTAGCTCTTTTGCTCATAATGTACTGCCTGAACAGATTCCGCCCTTTGTACAGGATCAAGGACTCATCAATGGCTATATTCTTTCCAGAAATATAAACCTCTGGAATCCTGGCAGACATATGTTCCACGATGGGAAGAATTTTGAACAAACTGTCATGGTCTGGATGGTCCCTGGGCAATGCAGCAGAATTGTCATTGAAATGAAGCATGTGCTGCAATAGCAAAAAACAATCTCTGCTAATGTACTGTGCAGAGATGGGGGTTACCCAAACTGTGTCAGTAGACCAGTAGGACAGCAAGGTTGGTTTATGCACAAGCCCCATTTTGAGCAAAAGGTCCAAGAATGTCTCCAACTTCCCTAATGGAGTGGGAGTCCACTTGTGTGCCCTAAAATGAGGCCCAAGAGTGCTTCCATATTCCCACAGAACTTGTTTGGCAGGCCAACTTTGCTGCACAATTTGCTTACAGAAGTCATCATGCAAAATGAGATGGACCTAGTCAATTGGCAAGAAATGGCTGTGTCGACTTTATATCTAGCATCACCAGTGAAAGGCAGAATTTG
The DNA here is from genome assembly GCF_964263255.1 of Lissotriton vulgaris. Classification (NCBI taxonomy): domain Eukaryota; kingdom Metazoa; phylum Chordata; class Amphibia; order Caudata; family Salamandridae; genus Lissotriton; species Lissotriton vulgaris. The sequence goes on from NW_028249604.1 coordinate 299,896, forward strand.
GCGCTGAACTAAATTGGGAGGCTGCCAAGAGAGCACTCCTTCTGTGCTTGCTGCTGCACGTTCCTGCTCCCTGGGTTGGTCTATCCTGCTACTGTTGTCCCTCTGTACAGACTGTCATGTGAAGGGACAGAATGATTTTCATCATTGTTTCCCTCAGAATAGCTAGAAGATGAGTTGTCAAATGGAACTGCGCTGACTGAAAAATCAATTCCAGATTCGACTCCATTGTCCTCTCCCTCAGATGCTATCTCAGTATCTGCTGTCTCAGTCTCTGATCCTGCCTCAGAGCTGCTCTCCATAACCCGAGTTAGGGCTTGAGCAGCTGTCATCCACTGAGATGCCATCTCTGTTACTACTAAAACAGTTCTTCTAAAACACTATCCTACGTAGAAGGTAGATAAATTGTTCTGAAATGATGGTGTGTGTGTGTGTGAGTGAGTTATGTGTGAAACATGAAAAAAGCGCCGGTCACCTTACCCTGTCTTCTTCCCTGAATCAGCAGGTTCTCCGAAAACACACAAAAAAGATACAGTATTACTTCACCTTGCCACATACCCATCATCATAGGCTTTTGCACTGGTGGCTTCCAGTGCGACAATCATTTTTGGCACAACACCCACCAAGACCTTCTCCTAGGATTCCCTCACTACCACCCAACACAAAGGCCCATTCTCTCTCCATAGCCCCTCTCTCACATACATTTCATTTGTTTTAAAGAACTGGTAATGGCTGGCTTTACTAAAGCACTCACCTATCCACACATATATATGTTTTTTTCACTGAAAAAAATAAAGGTTACAGGGATGCTATAGTTAGGCTCAGATTTCATTCATACAACACCTGTGAAATTCAGCAGTTACACTTGCCTGAGCTAACTATAACTTACGCCCCCGCAATGCACTGATTATGACCTCACATATTACATCACAAATGCCATGGTCAGTGACACCACTCACAATGTCACCTATGGCATTTAAAATGACATCACTGATTATATCATCTAGTGATTGTATTCTAAATGTGTATGAGTGTTAAACATATATACTAAGGTACTACAAAAGTTACATTTCTATACTTTGTATACTACTAAAGTGATACTATTTTTAACATGTATTATGTGAGTGGGTCTGTGACTGTGTATCTGTGTTTGAGTGGGTGTCTGAGTGACTGTATAGGTGTGTGAGTTGATGTGTGATTGCTTGTATGGGTGAATAAGTAGGTGTGAGCCCCTGTATGGGTGGATATGTGTGTGAGTAACTGCATGGGTGAGGGAGGGTGGTGTGACTGGTTGTATTGGTGAGTGAGTGGCTCTGGATGAGTGAGTGGGTATGTGAGTGTCTGTATTGGTGAGGGAGTGGGTGCACGAGTGGCTGTATAGGTGAGTGAGTGGCTGTGAGAGTGGCTATATAGGTCTGAGTGGATATGTGAGTGGTTGTATCAGTGACTAAGTGGCTGTATGGTGAGTGACTGTATGTGTAAGTGGCTGTAAGGGTGACCTAGTGGCTGTTTGAATGAGTGTTTGGTAAACTGATTGGTTGTGTGAGTGGCTGTGTTACAGAGTGATTGTCTATGTGAGTATCTGTATGGGTGAGTGAGTACATGTGTGAGTGCTTGCATGGGTGTGGGTAGGTGTTTGTGTGGTTATATGAGTGAGGTGCTCTGTTGAGAGGCTGTATGGGTGAGTGACTGGGTGTGTGAGTGGTTGCATGGGTGAATAAGTGGGTGTGTGAGTAGCAGTATGGGTGAGTGAGTAGGTGTGTGAGTGGTTGTGTGGGTGTGTGAGGGGATGTGTGCGTGGTTCTGTGGATGATGTCATCAGTGATGTAATTTGAGATGTCATCAGTGATGTCATGGGTAATGTCCCTGACCATGTCATGAGTGATGTAATATGTGAGGTCATAAGTAGTGCATTACAAGGGCGTAAGTTATAGTTAGCTCAGGTAACTATAACTGCTGAATTTCACTAGTTTTGAACAGGTGAAATCTGAGCCTTAGTTTTTCTGTAAATTTCTAAGTTTTTTTAACTTCTATTTCCTAACTCTAACCTGTAACCTTTAAGAGTCAGTGTCTGAGTGAGTGCATGAGTGCCTAAGCTGGTGTTTGAGTGAGTACATGAGTATCTCATTGGGTATGTGAGTGGGTGCATGAGTGTCTGAGTGAATGTCTCAGTGGGTCTGTGAGTAGGTGTGAGAGTGTCTCAGTGGGTTTGTGAGTTCCTCCATGAGTTTGTGAGTCAGTCTGTGAGTGGGTGCATGAGCCTGTGAGCCTGTGCATGAATTTCTCAATGGGTTTATTAGTGAGTGCATGAGTCTCTGAGTGGGTCTGTGAGTGGGTGCATGAGTTTGAGTGGGTCTGTGAGTGAGTGGGTGCATGAGCCTGAGTGAGTCTGTGATTGGGTGTGTGAATCTCTGAGTGGGCCTGTGAGTGGGTGCGTGAGTCTCTGAGTGGGTCTGTGAGTGGGTGCATGAGTCTCTATGTGGGTCTTTGAGTGGGTGGGTGTGTGTCTGAGTGGGTCTCTGAGTGGCCAGGCCACATTTGAATGAGGGTGGAGGGCTGATTTTTGCCCAAGGACCCCGTCCCAGGCCACATTTGAATCGAGGAGAGGGGACACACATTCCCCCTCCCTGGGCTGATTTCTGTCCCCATCCCTCGGGACAAGGACATCTTACAGGTCAACCCTAAATCCATGCCCAAATTCCCTACTGGGTTCTATTAAATTAACCAGTCATAATGTATTATTCTTTCCAAATCCACAACATTATCAGAAAGATCATTGCACTTGTTACACGTACGCATATGCAGTGGGTTTTATATGGACAAAACAAAGGACATAACATTCTTTGGACCAACTCTCTGTGTTCTTCAGCCAGCCAGAGGAGGCTGACCCCTGTCTAAGCAAGGTGTAGCACATTGGCTGTCGGCCTGCATCACCTTCTGCCAGAGCAGAACAAAGCGTCCACTTCAAGGAAATAAAATAAAAATGAGGGTGCATTCTACCAGGAGCATGGCTAGGACTGCTGCACTCTACTCTGGTATGCCCTTATGTGACATCGGCCATGCAGCTACCTGGAAGAGCTGAAACACGTTCACAAAGCACTTCAATGTGAACACAGAAGTCCACTCACCAGTGTCACAAGCAGTCCTCCACAACCTGCTTCAGTAAAGGCAAGCCTACTTCCTGCTTTTTTATAATTGAGATGAAATGCTCACTATTCAGATTCAGCAAAATACACAAGCTGATGGACGGAATGTTCCACAATGGCAAAACATTCATCCAGTGCTCACTTGGCCACTGGAGTCAAGCTATCCTGGCTGATGAAGGCTGATAACCAGAAACCGGTCTTAGGATGCTTGATTCCGTTCCAGGGAAGACATGGCTTGGCAGTTCGGTCTGGACTGTTCCCATGAGGCACAGGGTCAAGACTGAATGCATATGGATATGTCTGAACTGGGGTGGCTTGGTGAGCAAAATAACAATGGATTAAACCCAGATCTGTGACTGGGGTGAATGTTTTGCCATTGTGCAACATTCCGTCCATCATCTTGTTTGTTTTGCTGTTCACCCTATGTGGGAAGAGTATGCCCAGACGTGGGTCCGGTGCTCACTAGGCCACTGGAGTCAAGCTATCCTGGCTGATGAAGGCTGATAGCCAGAAACTGTTCCTAGGATACTTGATTCCGGTCCAGGGAAGACATGGCTTGGCAGTTCGGGCTGGACTGTTCCCATGAGGCACAGGGTCAAGACTGATTTGCATATGGCTATGTCTGAACTGGGGTGGCTTGGTTAGCAAAATAACGATGTTGGATTAAACCCAGATCTGTGACTGGGGGTGAATGTTTTGCCATTGTGCAACATTCCGTCCATCATCTTGTTTGTTCCTCTATTCAGATTCAAACATGTGAATATATGAAAAATCCAATGCTGGAGAAGAAATTTGTTACTTGCATGTAACACCAGCTCTCCAGTGCATCTTTCATCTATTCACATATGTCCCTCCCGCATCCCCGGTCAAAGGTTCATTTATTATGTACTCTACTTACACTTTGTGCTATGAAATCTGAGCTATGGTGTCTATAGCGGTAGTAGGGGAGCTAACACTTCCAACTCATTGGTTGAAACTTAGACTGCTTAAATTTGCATCTGTGAAGCCTAAGGTTTGTGAAAAATGTTGCAAAGTTTCTTGAAACATCGAGAAGGGGTAGTTAGTGATACTCCACATCTAAGAGGACCAGTTTACCTCACTACACTGGTTGCTTGGCCTTTTATAGACCAATTTGGAAGACACCCAGCGAGTTGTTCCTTTACCTTTCTCAGTGATATCTCTTTGTTCTTAGTTTTCATTCTTCCCCCACTTTGAATCCTGTGCAAAGGTATATACAAATACCTCAAGGTAACAATCTGGATGATGCTGATAGAGTGTAAAAAAACAGCCCTGTGTACGCCCCAGTTAACCGAAATTCAAAATCCCTTAAGATGGCATCTTGGGCTCATACGCTGAATGCAATGGGATCAGTAGCAAGTCCTCGTCTGTGTTGCAGCTGAGTTGTGTGCCTGTGCATAACTTAGCCACAAACAATTTGGCTTAGAATCCTGGTGTTTGGCGAGCTTGTTATTTGAGTAGAACATAGACTATCATCTCTATAAAATCTAGTTAAAGTGTTAATTAATTGAATCCTGCGTTTCAGTTTATCAGCACTATCCAGGCCTTTACCTTCACTGTATTTCCCATGTATCTGACTGATATGACCTCATTCCCATGACTCGCTATTATACATGTCGCTTCTCTTGGAGCCCTGACCTATTAATGATATTTTTGAAGATTTATCTAAAACCGTCCAGTGCTACTGCCATCTTCCGCACCAACATGAGATTGAGCCTTGCTGTATTGGCCGCTTTGGATGAATGAGGGAAACATCCCACCTATGAGTAGTAAATGAGCTTTCCATATTGGAGATGAATGTATCTTGCGGCCATGCAAGAACATTCATGTAGCGATTCATTGCCCAATGTTCAATGAGCCTTTCCAATGCCCAACCGGTTTGTTTATATATCAAGTAAGATGTGCGAGAGCGCTGGCAGGTCAATGGTGCTGGAGTACTGGCTCTGCTCATGTTAAGTGCAGGCGCATAGCATATTCCAGGGGTTTGCAAGTCCAGAAGCATATTCGGACTATGGGCTTGTTTCATGGTTCAGGAATTCTTACTGCTTGGAGTAAAAGTGGTCTGTAATTATTGTATTGCTTTGTGTTTTGTAAATTTGAAGTAGACTAATATATTGCTTTGTAATAGATTATATTGAATAGCGGTGGGTTAGATCCTGCTATTGTTCTGTGTGGAGCAGTATGCGCATAAATGCATGTGCCAAAAGGACATTGCAGTTTGTTTCATTCTGCTGGGGTGTATGACTGTCCTTGACTCAGCTTCATGGAATTGTTATGTTTTGAGACACTTATGCTCTTTATGTGGTTTTGATACCCTTCGTGGTCCTGACTGGAGTTGCTCAGTACTGGTGAGGCAGTACATTTGCATGCAAATTCACTGTTACTGTGCTGTAAATCCACACCAGGAAAAAGGGGAAAGGCTTGGGTCCTGTCCCTGGCCGGCCTGGACCACTCTTATAGAATAAACAAACAAAGGAGCCGGACAGTATAACTTATTAGAAACAAATGCGCACCTAGTATAATGAATTGCTAGGCTGACAAACCAATTGTGTTTAGTCACTTATTTTTTATGAAAAATTATAGACCAATGTTTTTTAGTATCAAAGGATACACCACCACATTTACAGAGGTTCACAAATGCATTGAATAAACCATACACAGTACATACAATCAAATAATACACATATGAACAATTGTGATAACAATAAATAAAGACAACTGTGCAATGCCTCAAAGAATTACGTCATTGAGGCACCAATCCTGAAAAAACATTGAACAAGTGGACTGGAAAGATGAAGAACTATCCTACTTGTTACAACCACCACAAAATACACAGTGAATTTGTCACGTGGTGCGAAAAATAGGAAGACACATAAACTATACAACAGTGTAGAAATGTGTAAGTTCTATTCCTATTACGCCCTGGTAGTTTGGTATCTGGGTGGAGCAGGACGCCGACGCGTTTCGAACCCGATCAACAATTTAAGGGTTCTCCTCAGGACATGGATTGGGGGGGTTGTTGTCGCTGTGAATTAAGTTAAAAAATGGTATCAATGACAAGCTAACTGGCAACTCGCTGAAACTCAAACATCATAAATAAACGTGCGAGTACCTTATACTTGGGATGTCAGGATACTCCCTGTGAAAAAGATTGTGTAAACCCCAGTTATTTTCGATTTTGTACAAACCCTATGAGCCACCACATTAAATTAATAAATTTCAGCACATACCTCGATGTGTAAGACACTGGGAAGTAGTTAAGGTGCCGGTGCACCTAAGGTGGTTTTTTATTTTGGAGCGCCTACAGGAAGCAAACGACACTTCTTAATATACTCCTGAATGTTGCAACACTAAATGCGGATCTCAAAACAATATATATTTGCAATCCTACCTTCGTGTGTAGGCTTGTGGTTATGTGCGCGAACGCAGGCGGCAGCCGCCGCAGGGGTTCGGCAACTGTAAAGTCAAAGAACGGGCGTTTTAGAAAAGATCCCGTGTTGCGCTCGCTCGACAAAAAACTGTTATTTGTATTGTGGAACTTACTTCAAAGGCAATGGATTGAAGCTCTGCAACCGGCACCCAAGCGGCAGAGAATGACAAGTCGAAGCCTGCGGGGGCGTGTCCAAATGTTTTAAACACGGGCAGAGTCCCGGTGCATGTAGGGATATGTAGTTCGAAATTGCGTCATGGCGCAATACCCATTGCTAGTATTGGAAAACGGGGCTCAAAGCGGGGATTGACAATTGGGGACCCTTGTCAGAGAGATGTTAAAGGCACATATACGTTTATAAAATCAGCAGTGGAGAGTTTTAGCGGACACATGAACAGCAACAAGCGAAGGCAAGCAATCGCCGCAGACAAGATATCTAAAGGCTGCTAAATTCGTTAAGATCATTAAGTCCCACCATGGCGGTATTGAATCTCAAGATGAGGTAAGCCTCTTTTTGGGCAAGGCGTGCATCAGGGTCCCCGCCTGCTCCTGGAGTGTTCTTGATGTTTGCTAAGATTGTCCATTTTAGATCATTGGGCGAGTGTTCTTTTTGCCAAAAATGGGATACCAAGGGTGCTGTCAAGATTTTGTTGTTAATCCGGGATCTGTGCTGGATAATGCGTTGGCGCACTTCTTGAGTTGTTTTGCCAATGTAGACTTTCCCACATGGGCACGTGATGGCATAAACAACAAATTTGGTCTTGCAATTTGTGAAGTTGTCATGACGCCAATGTTTTTGACCATCCGTAAAAAGGGTTCCTTCTGTTGTCAAATTGCACACAGAACATGTCCCACACTTGCGATGACCCTTTACCGGGCCCATGTTGAAGAGGGTTCCTTGTGTTTCTCTTTTGGTGGCTCCTCGTGTGGATGAAATCTGCTGTCCAATACTTCTGGTTTTTTTAAGTGCGAACAGCGGTTTACCAATATCAGGTAGGATTTCTTCCACCAGATGCCAGTTACTCCGGATGATTTTCTGTACCAGGTTGGTGTGAGGTCCGAAAGTAGAGACACAGACCATCCTTTCCACCTTGGGTTTTTCTCGCTTTTGCAATAGATGTTCCCGAGGTGTCCATCTTGCCCTCTTCATGGATTGTTTCAAGAGTTTGGCTGGATAGCCTCGCGCCCTCAATTTGTTGGTCAGCGCTTCTCCGTGGGTAATGAAATCTTCAGTTCTCGAACAGTTCCGTCTTACCCTAAGGTATTGACCATAGGGGAGATTGTTCTTTAGACTTTTGGGGTGGAAACTTGCGTAATGTAGCGCATTGTTCTTGTCAGTTTTTTTCTGAAAGAGTGTGGACTTCAGGCCTTCTGGTGTCGATTTGATCTCCACATCTAAGAATGGCATGGTTCTGCAGTCATATGCCAGACTGAACTTTATATCTGGACTGCGGTTGTTCAACCATTCATGGAAATCTTCAAGAGACTGTGGTGTACCAGTCCAGGTACACCACACGTCATCTATGTACCTGAGCCACTGCCCAATGTGAGCTCTGTACGGGTTATTATAAACATATTTCTCTCCATATTGGGCCATATAGAGTATAGCCATTTCCGGGGCGAAGGGACACCCCATCACCGACCCCTTTATCTGCAAAAACATTTCATCCTCGAATACAAAGAAGTTCTTCTTGAGGGCGAGAGATGCCAGGTTCACAATCAACTCAGTCGGCACTCTATGAGGGCGAGGTCTGGAGTCGAGATACATTTCAATGACGTCCACTCCATCCTGCTGAGGAATTTGAGTGTATAGGGACGATACGTCCATTGTCACTAGAAGCTGGGTATTTGGATCAAATTCTACTCCCTCTACCTTGGTTAAAAAATCCATGGTGTCTCGGAGGAATGAGGGGACTTTGATGGTAAACTCCGCGTCGGCGTCCTGCTCCACCCAGATACCAAACTACCAGGGCGTAATAGGAATAGAACTTACACATTTCTACACTGTTGTATAGTTTATGTGTCTTCCTATTTTTCGCACCACGTGACAAATTCACTGTGTATTTTGTGGTGGTTGTAACAAGTAGGATAGTTCTTCATCTTTCCAGTCCACTTGTTCAATGTTTATTCAGGATTGGTGCCTCAATGACGTAATTCTTTGAGGCACTGCACAGTTGTCTTTATTTATTGTTATCACAATTGTTCATATGTGTATTATTTGATTGTATGTACTGTGTATGGTTTATTCAATGCATTTGTGAACCTCTGTAAATGTGGTGGTGTATCCTTTGATGCTAAAAAACATTGGTCTATAATTTTTCATAAAAAATAAGTGACTAAACACAAATGGTTTGTCAGCCTAGCAATTCATTATACTAGGTGCGCATTTGTTTCTAATAAGTTATACTGTCCGGCTCCTTTGTTTGTCAATCCACACCATGCATTTACAAGTTAAGCCCCTTGGAATGGAGGCTCAATGTGTGGGATCAGGTTTACTGATCCTAAAGTCACGTAAAATTCCCAATTTAGTGAGGTTTAATGCAAACATTTTCCAGAAGCTCGGAGCCGGTGGTAAATGTATGTTTCTGCCTCAGGATATTGTAGGGGGAATGAGGAGTAGGGAAGGGAATGGTAGCATCTGGCAGCCAAGTCAGATAAAAATTGGGAATGAGACTTGGCTGCAGCTTCTGCCAAAACGTCATCCAATTTTTCTGGGAAGAATCACCACCTGGAAATTTGGGGTGCGTTGTTCCATACCTGGGCAAACAGGGTGCAGGAACAACGGCCACCTCTGAATGAGGCAGAGCCAAATTCTATACATTCATTAATTCCGTCTGACTCCTAATTGTGACCCGTGTGTATGCAACTATGATAGGTGATACGTTTGTTAGGATGGCCGGTATGTAGAATGGTAAGAGAATATGAATGTGGCTCTATGATATGAATAACTCTACCGCTGAGGTTGCAAACTGTTAACCAACAATATGCTGTGTGTACGATAGGCCAGTGATTGTGTCTAATGTTTATTTTTTATTGTAGGGTGGTGTGCGACTATAGGTTGATCTGAATTTGCCGTTATGAAGGCTGATGATCATCCAAATAGAGGGCTTGGTTACTTGTTGTAGGAGTTGTGTGTAATGTGTATTGTTCTTGTGGGGCGCAGGAGAGGGCCGTGCAGGTAAGAGTGCTGGGGCCAGGTTGAGGGATTCGACAGACGACCACGAGGGAAAATTAAATAAATAATTAATTTTCCCTTGTCGTCGCCTGTCAAAATCCCCCACCACCCCTCTGCTCTTACCGCATGGGCCGCTGCTGGTAGGGCGATATGAGTATAACTTGTTTACGTGATGCCAAGAGGCAGGTAGTGGGCACCGGCATTCAATTTTGAGACCCAGAACTTGCTTTTCATTGTCAGACCTTGACCCAAAGCAAGATTGGGAAAGGCTGGAATGGGAGAAAGAGGGAGGAAAATAAAGATAGACTAACAGTGACAAAGAGAGAGAAATCAGTGATGAAAAAGAACCAGCGAGTGTGATATAAAAGACATGAAGTAGAGATAGGTGGAAGAAAGAGGCATGAGGCAGGGCCGGCCCTAAATCGAATTGACCGGACAGTGACTTGGGCAGAAAAAAAATGTGGTATTCGTTGTGGGGGCGGGAGTCGTTGCGGTGTGATGGCAGAAGATGTGAGAAAGGGGTGCAGGGGGTTGATAGGGTGCTAACAACTACTCTGAGGTATATTAAAAGCTGATTTAAAAGTCTTTAATGGGAATCAATAGAGACCAAATGGGCTGGATGAGCTGCTGTTTGCATGATATTTAATCATTCAGTTCTCTGCTAAACCCCTCATAATATTGGTGCCCTGTGCCCAGTTCGCCCACACCCAAGGCCAGCCCTCGCATGAGGTGAAATCATGACTTAACAGCCTTTGTATTTGGCAACCCTAGCTTGGTGCTGGTACTCTTTCACCATGTACTTCTATCGATATTTTTTATTCTATTTATATTTTTACAAATTAAGCACTGAATAATCCCTTAGGACCATTGGTGTTGACGATTGTGCAATCGTGAACCATCATGATGAAGAAAAAAGATCCAGATACACGCAGGCTGTGCAAGGAACCACAAACTGATACTTTAAAGTGAAACACAAAAGTCCACGGATCACCACAAAGCGGTTAGGGCCGGTATCAAGCCTTGGCTTGGGGGCATTTTCTGAGAAAAATGTATTACTGCCATGCTACTAGGAGTTAGCACCGCTTGTCGTAACTTTTACATTTTGTGAAGGTTGCTATCCGCTATTGTCAGATTCTGTTTTTTGATCTCTCAACCAGCAGAAACGTCCTGTGACACGCTGTACTTTGGCATACCTTTGAATACCTTATTGTACAATACACAGTGATGCAAAGTGTGCTTTAGACGGTGCAACTGCTGCTACATACAGTAGTGTAGCAAGGGCACAGTGGGTCCTAATGCAGGTTAGGAATCTGGGCCTCAATCTGAAAGCAAAAAAAGCTACTACTTAAGGGTGAAGTGGACACCTCAAACACGTGGGTCTCGGTGCCACTGCACCTGCTGCCAGTCGCGGCAGGCATGTCTTGGGGGGTGGGCGCGGGGTCACGGGTGACATGGGGAGTAGGGGGGGGATCAGAATTAATCAAGTAAATTTTAAAAAACGTACCTCGAGGCCGGGTCTTCTCCACGTATACTCTCCTGCCTCCGACAGGAACAGGAAGCAGGCAGCCAGGCTCCCTCTCCTAAGAACTGAATTGGCGGGATTAAATTAGTGCAGCAGGACATCAGTGTTTAATGCCAACGTTGCCAGAGCATAACAAGCAAAGATGCACCCGGACGCGCTTCTTCAACTGATGAGGAGAACTTGTAAGAGAGTGCAGTGCAGTGCATTCTTCTGATGCCCTCCCTCTTAATTTACGTAGATCTGTTCATGGTCTGTAGGACAGGTTGGGAAAAGGTCCTAGAAATAAAGTGCATAGTCAGTTTACATTTCTATATATGGTCTCAGACAAAAAGCATTTAATTTTTGGGAGTTTAATAACATAGCAGAATGAAAAAAGAAGTTCTAATGTCTGCAGCATATTTACAAGTGCAACCACAAACAGACCCACTGAGTCTAGAAGAGGAGGCGCAGAAAAGAGGGCTGGTGGGAGTGTCCCTTTTAAAGGACAGTTTCCCTCACCCACCTGAAGGTGGCATGCTTTATCATAGGGTAACCTCCTCAAATCATGAACCTAGACATAATTCAGGCTACAACCCCCTCTCTAAAAGGGAGGAGCGCAGGGATTTGTTTTGAGGAGAGAGTTATACTAATTACCTTAGATGACCTAAGTGTTGTAAGCGGTACAGAGCAAAAAGTGAAAGCAGGGGGTAAACTAGCTCCAGAGTATGCAATAGACTTTATTGGGGCATTCCTGGACTGCAATCAAAACCAAACTAGAACAGGAGTTAACCTGTCACAGAGTGTAAAATAGGTCGGCATGTTTCAGCCTAGTACCCTCGACAGAGGTGTGGCGGCGTTCTTCAGGACCGTTTATGGAAGCTTTTGCAAGGTTATGTGCAAGAACAATTATATATAAATTCAGTGAAACTAACTGGTTGTTATATACAGAACTAGTGGTCAGAGAGCTACTTCACATACTCAAAGAACCACTGGTAGTTTACCTGAAAGAAACAATATGATTCAGAACAACATCAACTTAAATAATCTTTAGTGAGACACTCTTAAGCACTAGTTCCAAAATGTTTTAGTTGCAGGACTTGTGTTGGGCCCTGGAACTAGATTAAGGCTACCATGACTATCAGTAACTAAAAACATCAAACATATGTGTTAGCGAGTAACAATAACTCAAGAGAACGCAGCATTATGCTTTAAAAAAAATATACATGAGCTTACCCGCAGACGTCGGGTATCATGCCTCAACTTTAACCCTGGCGCAGAGCTCAAAAGAGTCACTGAAAGGACATGAAAGGACATGAACGAACAATCAATCAATCAAAAGGAAAGAATTTAAGTGACTCACATGTTAACAGAGTTCTGTGGAATCATTGTTACTCACTAACATATATGTTTGAGGTTTTTGGTTACTAATTCACTAATTCATGTGTCTGGCAGTAATGATACAATGACCAATATAGGAAGCGTGGTCTCTAAGCACAGGGAGTCCAAAGTACTCCAAGCTATTCTAGTATTGGAACTTTCATAGATTCACATTGTTAACTCATTCCCCATCCACGAGATGGGAGTCCCACGGTACCTTAGGAAAGGAATGCAATGATAGGTATAGACCATAAAGGGCCTAAGCCCTTCAGTTTAGTAACATATCAAAGTCATTTTGAAAAAAAAGAGACCAAACTTAAGTCTTAACTTAACGGCAAAATGCATCGGTTTGTGATTTTTTTTATTGCTAATACATTTCTAGAAGCATCCTGGAGTGTACGGAGTAACCTTTTTTTGAAAGAAGAGGGGGTTGTCTTATACTAAGGAAAAGCCGGTTTCCAGGAAGGACCGCCGCGAGGCAAAGCCCTGAGTTACCGGCATATTTGGAGTGAGATATATATATATATATATATATATATATATATATATATATATATATATATATATATATATATATATATATATATATTACCTACTGGCGGTCGCCAGTAGGTAGTTATAGTTAGGATTTTTTTCAATGTTAAATCTCAAAATTCTATTTGGAATAACTTTGGCGCCGGTTGACGAATCTGCCTGAAAATTTCCTGAAAATGGCCTTGCGGTGCCCCGGTCCTTCCCTGAAAGTTTGGGGGGGGATATGTCAAGCGGGGGCCGAGATAAAAGGGGGGTCACAAAACGCGTTTTCTCCATGTTAATTTCCATAGGGCGGTCGATTTCACTTTTAGCCCGAACGGCTGAATGGATTTACACCAAACTTGGCAAAATTGTAGGGACTGGTAGCCCGATGTGCCTTTGCTATGTCTCAAGATATGTGCTCCAGTGGATTTTGAGTAATTTAGGTTCAAAAAAATATATATATCTATAGCCGCGTCCCGGTACGCGCACCGGGGAGCGCACCGGGCGCGCCACGCGACTTGCGTACGGAAAGCTGATTGGCTCTCGGGTGTCTGTAAACATTCTAAACAGTCCGGAGCGGCCGCCATCTTGTGTCTCAGTAGGATCGAGACACAAGAGGTGGCTAAAACAAAGGGGGAATTGACCATAATGGGGCAGAGTAGACCCCCCTTGACCCCCTAGGTTTGATGTGGGGGCCATAAAAGGGCCCCGCGGGGCAAAACATTTTTTTTATTTTTTTTCGATTTTCGCGGGGTGAGCGCCCGGTACGCGCACCGGAGAGCGTACCATGGAGAAAAAGAATGACAGTTTTAAAAAAAAGTAGCTGTTTTAAAAAAAAAACTTTTTGTTGTTTTTTATATATATATATACATACACATACATATATATAAATTCATATGCATATATATGCATATATGTGTATATGTGTGTCTGTGTGTCTGTAGAGTGAGGTAGAGAGGTAGAGGTGCAGAGGTAGAGAGGTAGAATTAGAGAGGTAGCGGTAGAGAGGTAGGGACTAGTAGAGAGAGAAGTAGAGAGAGGTAGAGAGGTAGAGAGTAGAGAGTGAGTATTAGAGAGTAGAGAGTGAGTAGTAGAGAGCAGTAGAGAGCAGTAGAGAGAGTAGCAGAGAGTGAATAGTAGAGAGTAGTAGAGTGAGTAGTAGAGAGTAGTAGAGAGTGAGTAGTAGAGACTGAGTAGTAGAGAGTAGTAGAGAGTAAGTAGTAGAGTGAGTAGTAGAGAGCAGTAGAGAGTGAGTAGTAGAGAGTAGTAAAGAGAGAGTAGTAGAGAGTAGTAGAGAGTGAGTAGTAGAGAGTGAGTAGTAGAGAGTAGTAGAGAGTGAGTAGCAGAGAGAATAGTAGAGAGTAGTAGAGAGTGAGTAGTAGAGACTAGTAGAGAGAGAGTAATAGAGAGTGAGTAGTAGAGAGTAGTAGAGAGTGAGTAGTAGAATGAGTAGTAGAGAGTGAGTAGTAGAGAGAGAGAGTAGTAGAGAGTGAGTAGTAGAAAGTAGTAGAGAGTGAGAAGTAGAGAGAGTAGTAGAGAGTAGTAGTGAGTAGTAAAGAGTGAGTAGTAGAGAGTAGTAGATAGTGAGTAGTAGGGAGTAGTGAGTAGCGAGTAGTAGGGAGTGAGCAGTAGAGAGAGTAGTAGAGAGTAGTAGAGTAGTAGAGAATGAGTAATAGAGAGTAGAGAGTGAGTAGTAGAGAGTAGTAGAGAGCAGTAGAGAGAGTAGCAGAGAGTGAGTAGTAGAGAGTAGTAGAGTGAATAGTAGAGTGAGTAGTAGAGAGTAGTAGAGAGTGAGTAGTAGAGAGTAGTAAAGAGTGAGTAGTAGAGAGTAGTAGAGAGTGAGTAGTAGAGAGTGAGTAGTAGAGAGTGAGTAGTAGAGAGTAGTAGAGAGTGAGTAGTAGAGACTAGTAGAGAGAGAGTAGTAGAGAGTAGTAGAGAGTAGTAGAGAGTAGTAGAGAGTGAGTAGTAGAGAGTGAGTAGTAGAGAGTGAGTAGTAGAGAGTAGTAGAGAGTAGTAGAGAGTGAGTAGTAGAGAGTGAGTAGTAGAGAGTGAGTAGTAGAGAGTAGTAGAGAGTGAGAAGTAGAGAGTGAGTAGTAGAGTAGTAGTGAGTAGTAAAGAGTGAGTAGTAGAGAGAGAGAGTAGTAGAGAGTAAGTAGTAAAGAGTAGTAGATAGTGAGTAGTAGGGAGTAGTGAGTAGCGAGTAGTAGGGAGTGAGTAGTAGAGAGAGAGTAGTAGAGAGTAGTAGAGTAGTAGAGAATGAGTAGTAGAGAGTAGTGGCGAATATTCCAAAGTTTGGCACAGCACCACTTGCACAATGAGTCCAATCAAATGATATCACTTAGAATCCTTATTGAAGCTCTGAATCTTGGTGTATATTCAAATGCTTTTATTTTCCTTAAGTTTATGTACCACAGCCAGACAAAAGGTTTCGTTCTGTACAACAGAACTTCTTCAGGGCGTTCTTATTTCCTTCAAGTTATGTCGGTATCCTGTTGTCATATAACTAGATATTTCTTCCAAATGTTAGACGAGACGTAAGTACATTCTTATTCAAAGTGACTAGGTATCAATTTTACCCACACAATTCGGGCAGACTTGAGTAATTTATAGCATCCTCAAAGTCAGTCTTTCAAAAATTCCAAAGTATAGGACATGATAATCCAAATCCAAATGTTTCTCAAGAAAAGTCATTTTCAATCGTTCGGAATATCGGTGTTTGGGCAGATATGACCCAGGGACCCCCAGTATGCAAGGGGAATTAGTCCCCCCTCTGCAAACGTACCAGTGGCCTGCATTGCAGAGAGGTGTAAAAAGGGTGTGGCCTCATTACACCTCTCTGCAATGCAGCCCCATGGCGCATACTGGAGGCTCCTGGTGGGCTAGTTGGCCCCCAGGAACCCCCAGTATGCAAGGGGAATTAGTTCCCCCTCTGCAAACGCGGCAGGGGGCTGCGTTGCAGAGAGGTATAACAAGGGGCATAGCCTCATTACACCTGTGCAATGCAGCCCCCTGGCGCATACTGGGGGTTCCAGGTGGGCTAGTTGGCCCCCAGGGGCCCCACGGGGGCTGCGTTGCAGAGAGGTGTAAAAAGGGTCGTGGCTTCATTACACCTCTCTGCAATGCAGTCCCCTGGCGCATACTGGAGATTCCTGGTGGGCTTTCAGGTCTTATATAGTTAGGAATTAGCATTAAAAAAAACTTTGAAATTCACTGAAAAAACCATAGGTTTCACACCAGTTATAGTTAGGAATTAGCATTTAAAAAACCTATTAAATTCACTGAAAAAAACCATAGGTTTCACACCAGTTATAGTTAGCTGGAAATTTTACTGACATAAAACCATTGAAATTCCCACGTTATAGTTAGTTGGA
Source organism: Lissotriton vulgaris (assembly GCF_964263255.1). Taxonomy (NCBI): domain Eukaryota; kingdom Metazoa; phylum Chordata; class Amphibia; order Caudata; family Salamandridae; genus Lissotriton; species Lissotriton vulgaris. The sequence goes on from NW_028249604.1 coordinate 316,427, forward strand.
CTCACTATAACTTGCGCGCCTGCAATGCACTGCTGATGACGTCACATATTACATCACTCATGACATGGTCAGTGATATCACTCATGACATCACTGATGACACCATCCTTGTGACAGAGTGACCGACCTCCTTTCAGTGTAATGTAAGCCTTGAAACACATATTCAAAAATAGAAACTAAAATTTTCAAATAAATAGAGATACCCATACCAGTTTCAACAACCAATTCAGTAATTCCACCATCTAGATACACATCCACTCATTCACCAACAGTTCTATATAGTCACTCATACATATACTCACTCATCATATGTAGTGATACACCTATACATCCTGTTGCACACCGACAGTCATCCAAAAGTTACTCACACACATAATCACACATGCAAATAAACTATTGAACATCCATTTATTTGCATATACAGCTATACACACACTACCACCTTACTTCTAAGGAAACTTACACATACTTACTCTCTTAACCCCTTCAGTGCTGATGACAAAGCCAGCTCGTCATGGGTGTTACCTGCCCTGTGCTTATGACAAGCTGGCTTTGTCATGAACAATGGGATCTCAAAGAGTTCAGCACCCAGCGGGAAAACCCATAGCAGCCAAGGTGTTAAACAATGACTTATAGAAACACATACTTATTTAAACAAGAACTCTTTCAATATCTCACTCTCACATATGGAAAGGGGCGACCATTCGGTCCCCCCGAACGTATGGTGGAGTACCACGATCCCCCCGGGAAGCCATCTTGGGCGGGAGGCGTGTCTCGGCTGGTAGGCCCGAAGCGGCGTAGCCGGGGCGCGCCTTTTTCCCGCCCTAGAGTGGGCTGGCCTAGACACCGACGCGGCCGGCCACGCCCTCGGAGGCAGGCGGGGGCGGGTTTACGCCCACCCTGAAGACGGATAAAAGGAGCGGAAGCCAAGAAAGCATCCTCTTGTTCCTGTGCTCTGAAGCTGCACCTCCCCGCTGCACGTGAGCTCGAGACGGAACGAAGAGCCAATTTTGAGCGTTGTAATCTTTCTTTTTGTCTTACAGATATCCCGTCTGAGAATGCCTAAGAAGGTCGGAAAGCGGGTCGGTACCGAGCAGATGCTCCGCATGCTCATGAAGGAGATAGCTAATCTGAAGAAAAAGGTGGAGGCTAAAGACGGGCCGGGAGGAACGAAACGGCCTTTACAGGGAGCGGTTCCCGGTGAGAAATGCAAGAGGCCCAGAAGGGGAGCACTTGGGGGAGACACCCCGGTTCCCGATACCCCACGTGAGGAGCCAATCCCGGTGCCGAAAGAAGGGAATCCAATTCCTGTGGTGGTCACCCCCGTGAACAGGGAGGATATGCCCCCCGAGTTAGCGGCACAATTGGCAGCGTGGTTGGGAAAAGATAGCGAGGGCGCCACGGCTGACGACGCCCGGGCAGTAATGAGGCAGCTGCGGGAATCGAGGGAAGCTGCAAAGGCAACATCTTCTGTTCCCTTACAGGTTCCGGCGGCTGGAAGTACAGCAGGCCCAAGTTCGGCGACAAGCACGGGGTCTACTTCAGGTAAGCGGCCATTGCCGATTGTGGGGGAGGGGTCTGTGCCTTCTCGAAAGGAAAAGATTGCACAGCATGTCCCGCTAGAAATTAAAGAGTTGATTTGGGCGGATAAGTATATAAATATGTTTTCATTGCTTACCGACCATTACGAGATAGAGCATGTAAAGAGTCAAAAGGAGCTCATGCATCCGAGTGTTTGGCGCGCAAAAATGGCCGCCTTTAAGGTCGATGAGACCATTGGTACTTGGGGCAGAGCGTGGGGAATTTTTACATCCATCATGGGTGAGCGCAGGCCCGAGTTGCTGACCGAGTTACCCATTTATCAGTCACGTATTATGGAGTATTCTGTGGCATATGGGGGCAATCAGTGGTTTTGCTATGACAATCTGTTTAGAAAAGCTAAAGAACACAACCCATTGTTGTCTTGGGATTGTTATGACTCCGTGTCATGGCAAAAAATGGAGAGTACGGGAATGTTGAAAGTACCATTGGTAGGGAGTAATGGGGGGGAATCTTCCAGCCAAAACTCTGCGACATCCTTTCGGACGGGTGCAGGTAGCGAGTACCACTCGAAGCCGAGTGGCAACACAGGTAAAAGGGGGATCTGTTGGAATTTTAACAGAGGGAAATGTACAAGGCCCCAGGGGTCATGCAAATTCAGACATGAGTGTGGGGGGTGTGGGCAGTCATCCCATCCTGAGTCCATGTGCAGAGCCAAAACGGGTGATAACGGTGGTAAGGGAGGCGCCAAACAGGTCTAATACAGTCCGAGGGGCACCTTTACCTACCCCGATTGATACCATGGCAATGATTCCTTGGCTCAGCGAATACCCGGATCATGCTTCCGCTGGGGTGTTACGAAACGGGTTTTCATACGGTTTCCGCATCCCGGCGGGGGATTTTCGGGGTGTACCGAACTGTAAGAACCAACTGTCGGTCTTGCAGCACACGGCGGTGGTGCAGGGAAAGATTGGGAAAGAGGTGACTCGAGGTCGGGTCGCCGGTCCCTTCGATTTGCCACCAGTTGCTAACTTTGTGTGTTCCCCTCTAGGGGTGGTCCCCAAGAAGGACCCGGGTGAGTTTCGGCTGATACATAACTTATCAGCCCCACGTGGTCTTTCCGTGAATGATGCGATAGACCCGGATGTGTGTTCGGTGCGGTACGCATCTTTCGATGAGGCCGTTGCCATGTTAAATCGCCTGGGGCCCGGGACGCTGATGGCAAAATCGGACATCGAGTCAGCGTTCCGGTTGCTCCCGGTACATCCAGACGATCAGCGTCTCCTGGGTTTTCAATTTCAGGGTCGCTATTACATGGATAGATGTATGCCAATGGGATGCTCGATTTCATGTGCCTATTTCGAGAAATTCAGTTGTTTTCTGCAGTGGGTATTCACAAAGAAGACAGGTTTTCAACATGTTATGCACTATCTCGATGACTTTCTGTTTTTGGGGGCAGCCGGGGATCCTGAGTGTGGACAGGCTTTGCATGAATTTTGTGTTCTAATGAATCAATTTGGTGTGCCATTGGCGCCAGGTAAGACTGTGGGTCCCTCGACCTTGATCGAGTTTCTGGGGATCGAGCTCGACTCAGTGGAAGGTTGTTTTCGATTACCCATGGAAAAAGTGTTAAAATTCAGGTTATCCCTTGTGACATGTATTCGTTCAATGAAAGTAAACCTGCATCAATTGCAACAGGTGGTGGGTCAATTGAATTTTGCCTTAAGAGTGATACCAATGGCGCGCCCCTTTTCCCGCTCGATTGCGCAATCCATGGTCGGCTTGAAGGAAGGACATCACCGCACTAGACTCTCGGCAGAGGTTCGCCAGGACATGCGCATTTGGATCGCATTTCTGGCGGATTTCAATGGTCGAGTTGTCTGGAACAAACCAGCGGTGTCTTCCGAGGAGTTGGGGCTTTGGACAGATTCGGCGGGGAATATAGGTTTTGGCGCCATATTGGGTACACAATGGTCGGCACAAAAATGGCCGTCATGGTGGCATGAATGCGGGTTGACGAGTAACATTGCTTTTCTCGAATTGTTCCCTATTCTGGTGGCGTTGAAAACATGGCCGGAAGGGTTTAGGGATCACTCTGTGGTATTCTGGTCTGATAACATGACCGTGGTTGAGTGTATCAATAGTCAGGCAGCACGATGCAAATTGATTCTGAGACTGCTCAAGGAAATTGTGTTGTTATGCATGCAACTGAATGTACTGTTTAGGGCGCGACACGTGCCGGGGGTGATGAACCAAGCGGCTGATGCGCTTTCTCGTTTCCGTATGCAGGCTTTCTGGGGTTTTCTGCCCACAGCGGACCCGGTGGCGGCACCCTTTCCCGAAGCTCTCTGGTCTCTCGGTGCCCCGAACTACAAAACCTCGTGGGAGAGAGTTTAGCACCCAGGACGAGGAAGGCATATGAAGGGGCGTTCCGTTCATATTGGGCCTTTTTGGGTGCTGCCGGAGGGGAGCTTTGGGGTCAGGAAGAGTTTGTGGTAAAATTCCTGCTCTCTTTACGTCAGGCAGGTAAATCAGTGGCTACGGCCCAGAGGCATCGGGCCGCCATTTCCTTTGTGGCAAAGGCTCATGGGATCCAGGACCCGACAGCGTCTTTCGTTGTGCAGAAAGCGCTACGTGGGTGGCAACGCCTTGAGGGTCGCAGAGTAGACAATAGGCACCCGATAGGTCTGGATAGGTTGACCCTGTTGTTGTCCGTACTTCCGGCAACGTGTTCATCCCAGTACGAAGCAGTGTTGTTCCGAGCCGCATTTGCACTAGCATTCCATGGGGCTATGCGGGTGAGCGAATTAGTGGCAAAGAACGAGCGGGATACGATGGGGGGGCTGTGCCGAGAACACATTCAGGTCAGGGGGGAGACCATGACGGTCTCGTTTGTTAGGTCCAAATCCGATCAGGATGCAATCGGGGACTGTGTAATCATTCAGAGGGTCCCCGGGTCTTCCATGTGCCCTGTGGTGTGCGTAGAGGAATATTTAGCACAGAGGGTAGCAGCATGGGGGGGACCTTGTTGAGGCACGCTGACGCCACCCCATTGACGAGTTTTCAGTTCCGGAGGGTGCTTGCAATGTCTACTTCTGCCGCGGGCTTGAACCCCGGCGAGTTCGGGACCCATTCCTTTCGGATAGGGGCTGCTACTGAGGCTACAGCCAGGGGTCTGAGTGTGGAGCAAGTGAAGCGTGTGGGGCGTTGGTCCTCTAACTGTTACAAAAGGTATGTGCGGTTGCACATGTTGTGAAGCTGTAATGTATACTCACGCTTCTTGTCTCTGTTTGATTTTCAGTTACGCAAGCTTACGAAGCGGGGCGGACTGTGCGGTCGACCCGACTCCTGGGGGACAGCGGTCATAAATCACCGTCTGCGAATAAGGAGGTGTGGGTCGTGGGCCACTCATACGTGAGGCGTGCCGCGGACGTATTCAAAGCAGGTGATATGAGTCACGTGGCTGGGGAATACGGGTACAGGGTGTCCTTCTACGGAAAGGGCGGGCTCTGTATTGACCAGTTTCAATTCTTTTTTGAGGGTTTGTTAGAGCGGACGAGGTCACCGCCGTCTATAATCATAGTCCATCTTGGGGGTAACGATCTCGTGGCCACTGGTAGACGACTTCTTCTTGAGGCGATGCTTTCCACGGTAAGTTGGTTGGCAAGAAGAGTTCCAGGGTGCACGGTTGCATGGTCCCATATGATCCCACGGAAAGTGTGGCGGGGGGCTATTTCGGTTACTGCTTTGAATCATTCAGTAAGGAAGATAAATAACAAAGTGAGTAGATTGTTCCGTTCAAATACACTGCATTCTGTTTCACATGGTTGTATCAAAGGGGACAGTATGTATTTGGGGGACGGTGTTCATTTGTCCCGGGTGGGGAACGAGTTACTCATAGGAGACTTCTTAGCCTGGTTAAAGGGTTTGCAGCATGACCTTTAGGTAGGAGTGTTTTGTGGGGGGTCCGGATAGCCGGTCAACTATCCGGCCTGTGGCGGTAAGGTCATGATCGGTGAGCAGTAATTCGAAGATCCCTATGAGGGGGCGTCACCCATTACGGATGGGAGCGCGCGGGGGAGGTGGCCAATTGGCCCCTCAACGGGGAGGCGGTCCTGTCTAAGGAGAGGCCGCCGGAAGGAAAGGAAAGGTGGTCAAGGCCCCTTCCTGGATAGGAGGGGCTACGGCCCCTCCTGGGGAATTTCCCGGGGCCAGGACATCTGCGACGGCAGATGGGTAAGTTGTGTGGGGTGCGGGAGGGGGTTTACGCTACCTTTTAGACACCTCACACGAGTCCTCGAACGACCGTTAAATGGCGTCGAGTTTATTGGGGCCCCCGTCAAGTACAAAGGGAAATTGGTAGATGCACTTGAGGTACGCCTCTGTGCGGTCGCTCCTCTCACAAGTGAGGGGGGTATGTCTGGTTTAGGGATCTGACACCGGTTACGACCTTGCCGTTGGCCCTTAATGTTAGGATGTACAATTTCAAGTCAAATGTTTTGTAGGATGTTAGTTCGGCTAGGAGAACCTCTGTATTAGAGATCTGTTAAGGTTAGCCAAACATCGTAATGTGGAAATGAAATTGTACATAATATGAAACTGTTATTTTAATGTTTTATTTTTGTTTCATATTTTAATAAATACGGCCGGGAAGGGTGACTCCCTTCCCGCCTTCCAAAAGTTCAAGAACTGTTTCCGGTTTCCCAATCTTGGGGATTGTGTTGAGAGGGGGTGGCGGGTATCTCAGCCATATGGAAAGGGGCGACCATTCGGTCCCCCCGAACGTATGGTGGAGTACCACGATCCCCCCGGGAAGCCATCTTGGGCGGGAGGCGTGTCTCAGCTGGTATGCCCGAAGCGGCGTAGCCGGGGCGCGCCTTTTTCCCGCCCTAGAGTGGGCTGGCCTAGACACCGACGCGGCCGGCCACGCCCTCGGAGGCAGGCGGGGGCGGGTTTACACCCACCCTGAAGACGGTTAAAAGGAGCGGAAGCCAAGAAAGCATCCTCTTGTTCCTGTGCTCTGAAGCTGCACCTCCCCGCTGCACGTGAGCTCGAGACGGAACGAAGAGCCAATGAGAAAGGGCGCATGCCCGAAACGCGTCGGTGTGACAGACTTATGGTGGAGTTTGCTGAATAAACACTAGCTACTTACAAATCCCGAGTGCAGCGTTTTAATTTTAATTTTGCGGAAAAAAAAATATATATATATATATATATATCATATCCACACAAGTCCAATGAAATAAGTGCGTGTAATGAAAAAAACATTGGATAGTTCCAGAGGTATTGTATCCTCTCCTGCCGCTTTTCCGATAGGCAGGAAGTTGATGGCCTGGTGTAATTCTGCCAACGTTATATCGTCGGACAGTGAGCCCATGCCTGAGATGTTCTCTGTGTTCAATGAATATTCCTCAACATATTCCCGGATTAGATCATGGTTTACAGAGTTGTCTGGGGTATATAAATTTCTGTAGTAATCGGCAAATTGCGGCAGGAGAGGATACAATACCTCTGGAACTATACAAAGCTGTAAAATGGAATTGGAACAGCTACTGCTGGAAGTTATGCAATCACTTGGGCTAAATGGAAAGGCTCCCAAATCTTGGAACAGGGCAAAAATATATATTTTTTTAAAGAAAGATAAGCCCAAGGAGGAGAGAGGGTCATATCGACCCATCTCCCTGATAAATACTGATGCGAAAATATTCGCAAAAATCATGGCACTAAGACTAGTCCCTATTATGCCCCAAATTGTTAACCCACAACAACATGGGTTTATCTCCGGGAGAGATACTACGACACATGTAAACATGGCCATCACGGCGTTTGATGCTGCGGAGACAGAGTCCACCCCACTCGGCATGATCTTATTAGACGCTGAAAAAGCTTTTGTTCGAGTGGGGTGGGACTATCTCTGGACCGCATTGTCTAAAATGGGTTTCGGGGGGAACTTCCTGAAGGGTATACAGGCACTATATGATAATCCCACCACCTGCATCAGTTACGGGGGTTTGACTTCTTCAGAATTTCCAATTATGCGTGGTACCCGTCAGGGCTGTCCCCTCTCACCTCTTTTATTTGCCCTTTCATTAGAACCTTTTTTGCTTGCCCTTCACTCCCTAATCTTGATTGTACCTTTTAGCTCCGGCTCACAGGAGCTGAAAATGACAGCTTATGCGGACGACATTGCCGTTTATACTTCCGACATCGCTGAAGCTTTGAAAGGCATCTCTATAGAGGCTGGGAAATTCGGGAAAGTGTCTGGCTATAAACTTAATCCACAGAAGACACAAGTCATAGCCAACTACTCCCCTGCCGTGGTTGTCCCCGAGATCTGCAAAGATGCTACCTACTTAGGGGTCAAAATAACGGCCAAAATACAAGATATTAACAATATAAACTAAAACGAGCTGATCAAACGAACTATTCTACTACTAAAAAAGTGGAACAGATTGCCCTTGAATCTGATTGGTAGAATTAATCTCATAAAGATGAAGGTATTGCCAAAGTTTGTCTATTTATTTCGATCCATCCCACTGGCACTAAATAATCAGTTCTTTCAACATCTAAATGGAGTTTTGAGTAGCTTTATATGGGGCTACAAAAAGTCGAGAAGGTCATTAAAATTGCTAAAAAATAATACAAATGAGGGAGGGCCTAACTTTCCAGATTTTAAATTGTATTTCTGGTCTGCGTTCTTTACACGTTTGCGTTCCTTACTTCACGGAGAAAGAGCTCTATTTTTTCACTTTTTTATGTTGAAACAAGACTCACATTTGTTTTTGCTTAGAGTTAGTGACCCGAATTACTACAAGAGGGTGAGATTCAAGACCGCTAGAGACTTAGTTAGGATCTGGGGCAATGTACTAACATTCTGCAAAACATCTTTTTTTCATCCAAAGCTTCCGTTATGGGGTAACCCAGGTCTCCCGGCTATCTTTACGGATAGTACCACTCACAATTGGGCTGCGCTTGGGATTAGGGTTTTGGCGGATTTGTATGGCATGCAGGGGTTCTTGGAATTTAATACACTCAAACGGATATATGACTTACCGGAAGCCACAAGATACAAACATCTACAGATAAACGATTACTTGATTAATAAAAAAAAGATCCAAAATGTTACTGAATGCGATGTATGGACCTGTCTATGCTCAAACAAGAACAAATCAGTTATAAATGAGGCATATAAATCACTCAGTAACTTTAAAGTGAGTGATGGTGCTAAACTAGCTGCGAAGTGGGGCACTCAATTGGGCTTAAATATTACCCCGAAACAAATCGAGCATTCTCTGTCTAATATCAATAAACTTGTACGGTCATCCAGCCTTAGGCTCCAACAATTTAGAACAACTTGCATGCTCTACTTTACCCCTGAAAGAATTTCTAGATGGTCCCCTAACGCCGTTTATAGCCATCGCACTAAATGCCCTAAATGTTTAGCCGATGCAGCCAATTTAGTACACATGCTGTTCTCATGCCCCAAACTTAAGACCTTTTGGGGGGACATACAGAATGTTCTGAGAATAAAGAATATTTTGCTACCTACCTTCACGGCTGCTTCGGTTTTACTAGACTCCTATTCCCTGTCATCTCCACAATCTGCTTTAGTTACTATACTCATGTCTTGTGCCAAATTAATCCTGGCCAGAGCTTGGACCTGTACGGAATCACCGACGGTTTGGGACTGGTGGGCATTAGCAACAGAGATACATGCCATGGAGCTAGCCCTAGCAAATCTCAGGGGAACACGCTCACTGATTAAATTTAATAGAAACTGGGGAACCTTCCTAGAGTAAAACTCTGCTCAATGTTGTACAATTGTTAATTTTCTCCCTTTTTTTTTACGAACGTGTAAAGAAACCTATATTTATTGACTGATTATGAATTTGGAATTTTCTCATTGTCTTTATATATTAATTTATTTGTTATATAACATACTTACCTTGATGTCCTTTAATACATGTATGAATTTATCTTGTCTTTTTTTGTCAGCTTGCTAACAATAAAAAAATATTTTAAAAAAAACAAACAAAAAAAAAAACATTGGAGCCATGGCCACAATTCCAAGCGTGTTTGCAATAAAGTAATTGGACTTGTGTGGATATTAGGGGGTGGCTACCCCTGCCGTAATGCCCGCCGTAACTAAGAGGCTTAGGCTCAGCTGAATTGTGCATATATATATATATATATATATATTCAATTACCGCTCCGGCGCTTGAAACCACCAAACGGAGAAAGACGCGGACTCCAGAAATAACTTGCACACTGTTGGCTGCAGTGACTTTTGTACAGAAATGGTGCAAGATGTCAGACGGGATGACGCGTTTCGGCTAACGGGTAGCCTTGCTCACATAACCCCGCTGCTCAAACAACTTGCTTTAAATACATTCATGACAGTGCTCACGTGATTGCTTAAACTACACAAATCATAGACAGTGAAAGCATACTGCGGCGAAAAACTACAAAACTGTTTTCTAATTTTTCGTTCTTGATTAAATGCATTTGTATTAAGCATTTGACAATTATTACGTCGACTATTTTATCGATTTAACTAATTTAAAGATAATATCTGTTCAAATACATTTGTTTTAAAAGTTTAAAAGCAACACATTTTGACAGATAGTCGGAGATAGGCGTAATTTTTTGTACTAATACAGTTGTAATACAATTATGGACATAGCCACATAAATTCATTAATGCCATGAGGTCTTATTCTAAGCATATAAAATTAGGAAAAATGCAATGCACAAATGCCTACAGTTTATCAACAACTAAAAACACATTTTGTCAAATAGTTGTGGCATTGCTCTAACTTAATGCCAAATTTATCTACACAGACCTTACGTAGCATATCGATGCCCACTATTTGATTTTGCCATAACTCCACTATGTGGCCGCAGTAAAGAAGAAACAATATGTGCAAAGTGATCATAATGTGCAAATAAAGTGTAGTGTGATTAAAAACATCAGTTGTCATACTGAACCAGCTGGTGTATCTAGTACACTATGTATTGCTGGTTGAGAAGGAAAGGCATAGTTAAATCTTCCATAGGTTATAGATATCACTCCCTTGACCTATACATGGTCACTTTCCATGGGCGAATATTTGGTGATCTAATTGGAAGACAATTGAATCAATCATACTGGAGGGATTCTGGTTTAGACAAAAGGTAAAAATATATGCAGAAAAATTGTTACAGAAAAATCGGTATCAAAAAGATATAAATGTATATCCTTCAAACAAAAACATTGGAGCCATGGCCACAATTCCAAGCGTGTTTGCAATAAAGCAATTGGACTTGTGTGCATATTAGGGGGTGGCTACCCCTGCCGTAATGCCCACCGTAACTAAATATATATATGTGTATATATATATGTGTATATATATATATATATATATATATATATATATATATATATATATATATATATATATATATATATATAGAGCAAGGCGATTGGGTTCGCCGAAACGCGTCGGATTGAGGCCTTCACGATTCACTTGTTAATGCAATAAAAGAATTCTGCGAAATCCTGACTGGAGTGTCCGTTTCTCTCTTGGGGGTACTACTTGGTATCCTGCTTGGAAGTGTTCTTTTGATATATAGATATATATATATATATATATATATATATATATATATATATATCAAAAACACACCCCCTTCCATCGAAGTTGATGAGGAGACACAGCGGGGCTTGCGAAAATCATTTATTCAAATCGGCATGACGCGTTTCGGTATTACACCTTTATCAAATGCCTTACGTTTTGAAAGTGTCTCTGGAGCTATCGGTCTCTTGGTATGTCTCTTATATCCCCCCAGTGCCTGAAGTAGTATGGGGAGCACCTGGGTTACGTCACACGGAGTCACTGCGTGCAGTACGTTGTTTGAAGACTGCAATATCCAGAATGCAGTTTGTTCTTTACATCGGTATGTGACTCCGTTGTACCGGTATTTTCTTATCGTTCCTAAGTAGGAAACCGATTCAGTACGTGACCTGGTGAAAACTGTAGCGCTGTGCTGGGCAATGATGATCTTTGTATCCCACACTTCCAGCCCTACAATTCCATCTGTAGCAGGACCGGAGACGCCATTAAAGTAATCACATCCCTCCATGTAAGTATGAACTGCACACTGTCAGCAAGTCTCCTGCTCTTTCTGGAATGCAGGGCGGTCCGGGAAAACGCCATAGATCACTGGACTCTTGTGGAAGGGCCTTCCTCGCGTGTCCGTGGCTACATGCAATATATCAAAAACACACCCTCTTCCGTCGAAGTTGATGAGGAGACACAGCGGGGCTTGCAAAAATCATTTATTCAAATCGGCATGACGCGTTTCGGTATAACACCTTTATCAAATGCCTTACATTTTGAAAGTGCCTCTGGAGCTACCAGTCCCTTGGTAAGTCTCTTATATCCCCCCAGTGCCTGAAGTAGTATGGGGAGCATCTGGGTTAGGTCACACGGAGTCACTGAGTGCAGTACGTTGTTTGAAGACTGCAATATCCAGAATGCAGTTTGTTCTTTACATCGGTATGTGATTCCGTTGTACCGGTATTTTCTTTTCGTTGCTAAGTAGGAAACCGGTTCAGTGCGTGACCTGGTGAAAACTGTAGCGCTGTGCTGGGCAATGATGATCTTTGTATCTCACACTTCCAGCCCTACCATTCCATCTGTAGCAGGACCGGAGACGCCATTAAAGTAATCACGTCCCTCCATGTGAGTATGGACTGCACACTGTCAGCAAGCCCCCTGCTCTTTCTGGAATGCAGGGCGGTCCGGGAAAACACCATAGATCCTTGGACTCTTCAGGAAGGGCCTTCCTCGCGTGCCCGTGGCTACACGCAATATATCAAAAACACACCCCCTTCCGTCGAAGTTGATGAGGAGACACATCGGGGCTTGCAAAAATCATTTATTCAAATCGGTATGACACGTTTCGGTATTACACCTTTATCAAATGCCTTACGTTTTGAAAGTGCCTCTGGAGCTATCAGTCCCTTGGTAAGTCTCTTATATCCCCCCCAGTGCCTGAAGTAGTATGGGAAGCACCTGGGTTACGTCACACGGAGTCACTGCCTGCAGTACGATGTTTGAAGACTGCTATATCCAGAATGCAGTTTGTTCTTTACATCGGTATGTGACACCGTTGTACCGGTATTTTCTTTTCGTTCCTAAGTAGGAAACCGGTTCAGTGCGTGACCTGGTGAAAACTGTAGCGCTGTGCTGGGCAATGATGATCTTTGCATCCCACACTTCCAGCCCTACAATTCCATCTGTAGCAGGACCGGAGACGCCATTAAAGTAATCACGTCCCTCCATGTAAGTATGTACTGACACTGTCAGCAAGTTCCCTGCTCTTTCTGGAATGCAGGGCGGTCCGGGAAAACGCCATAGATCCCTGGACTCTTGTGGAAGGGCCTTCCTCGCGTGTCCGTGGCTACATGCAATATATCAAAAACACACCCCCTTCCGTCAAAGTTGATGAGGAGACCCTGAGGTTTTTGTGGTAAAAAGAGACTTTATTCTGATGAACCTCATCACAACTGCATATACTGACTTTATCCATCACACAAGGCGAGATACTGCAGGGTATTTTGTACCTTTCAAACTAAAACCTTGAAAGACCATGACGGGAGAGAGTTATGACTGCAGAAGCTTAAAACCAGAATATAACCTCTATCAAAGGACAGTTAGGGTTCTTCATCTTCCTCGAGGAGTTCTCAGAAGAGAAAATGAGATATTCTCATGCTTACCCCTCTCAGGAGCCACATAAAAATCCCTCCAAAGAGACCTCTAATAGGTCTCACAGGGATCATAGCCCTTCTCAGTCTCCACAAGAAGGTGAGGTCGCTTCAAGACAAAAAGAGAAAAAGGATACAACTTCCTTCTCAAAAAGGCAATAAAAACCAAAATCTGAGCCTCCTACACCTCCGCCTCAGGTACTTTAGACCTTAAAGCACCTTTTCTTACCGTTGACAAGAATTCCAGAGTTGGCACCACCGATGACCAAGGCAACCACTGCCTTACTACTCTACCAGCACCATCTCCACAGCATTGTCCTTCTCGACAATGACTTCCTCGTCAGCGAACCGAACACCAATTTGACACTGAAGATTGTTCTAGCCTCGTCGATGACGATCTCAACGATGGCACCACAGTTGATGACCCTCGCGTTTAGGGCGCGGACATTCCTGTTGGTGATTACACCCTTTCCCCCATCACCGCCTAAATCAGCTTTCATGGGGTTGGCGCTGAAAATACTGTCTATGGCCTTTATGACATCCTCGTCGACGAGAGAAAAAACCCCAAAGCATGAAAAATCCAGACATCTCACCCCTGCTCAGACTTTGGCATTGCACATAGTACTTCTGAGTTGCATGTCGAATGCCAACAGGACGATGATGAAGAGAAGAACAATCACCAGAGCTACTATGCTTCTCCAGAGCAATTACATCAGCAGTACCAGGAAGAAATGGTTTGTTTTCCTTCATTATTGGTGTTTGACCTTCAGTTCATGCTTACGGACTATAAAAGGCATTTCCCTACAACACCGCCTTTTACTAGGCATGCTTCTCCACCAGTGAAGCCTCCACTGATGCAGCCTTCAACCCCACATGCTCCACAGCCACTACTTTTTACTCCATTAGCGTGGCACACCCCACAGACGGTTCACCTTCAGGATCCCACTTCCTTTTTTGATGATAGGGAAGAAGGTGAGCTTCGTAACGCTCTAAATGAGACGATTGCATGATACCAACACCATTATCCCCAACACAGCCTACAGTGGATTCCCTTTCCGGAGATATTGGAAGCTTCCATAATCTTCTCAAGAGGACAGCAAGAAGGTTCGATCTGCGAATGCCCACAAAGCAAACAGATTGTTTTCTGTATGACTTTAAAGAGCCCTTTCATAAGAGCATTAGGGCTATGCTCATTATTGACTATATCTTGTATGAAAGCATAAATGTCATGAAGACCCAGCTTCAGTAGCGGCGGTGTTACCATGCCTTTATAAGTATTGCCGGAGGGTGAGCACACATCTTCCGAAATTGTAGATTGCGCCATGGACATTAGCTGTACTGGTTTCTGACAGCTAGCAGGTGCAGCAGTCCTCAGGCATTAAGGCCTCCTCTAGGCTACCCCTTTACGCCCAAAGGTTCAAAATAAAATCGTAGACCTCCCTTATGATGGAGAAGCTCTTTGGCAAGCACGTGGATGAAGCCCTCCAGACCATCAAAACTGATAGTGACACACCAAATGGGGAACCTGCAATACAAGAAAATACCTTTTTTGAGGCGCTCCGGAAGGAGGACAACCATTCTACAGAGGAGGCTACCAGCAATATCGGTAGCTCTCATATTCCACATCTGCTCAGCAGTTTCGCCCCAATACCAACAGACAGCCTTCACAGTCATCCTACGCCAGACCCCTGCAAAGGGGAAAATTGGGATAAGATACTGGCCGCTGTCAATGATGGGTTACAGGCACCAGCGACTCCCCTGTTGGCTCCATCTCCCCTCCGAGGCAGAATAACAAACCATCTTCAGTGCTAGCAAGAAGTTACAGCCAACCAATGGGTCTTAGACCTTGTTCAATTCAGCCACACATTAGAATTCGTTCAAAAACCACTTCCAAACCCACCCAAAAGCTGCATTCAAAAACATCTGAAACTCCTTGTTTCAGGTCAAAACCAAACAAGCTCAACAAAGGAGCTATAGAGAGGGTTTCTGTAGTTCAGGGAGGAATAGCAGCGCCGGGACACCCCCGTCGGGGGTAGCTGTGCGCTTTACAAGCTTCTAATAACAATAATAAAAGATTTTTTTCCCGTTTTTTCTTGGTCCAAAAGAAGTCAAGGTAGTGGGGACGGACTATAGACCTGAGAAACCTGGACACCTATCTTAAGAAACAGACATTCCACATGATAACACTGCAGGATATACTACAGGTCTTAAACTAAGGAGACTTAATGTCAACCCTCGATCTACAAGACGTGTATTTTCATGTTCCAATCTGCCCAAAATACAGGAATTTCTAAGATTCACAGTAGCGGGAAGCCACTATCAGTTCAAGGTGCTCCCCTATGGCCTAAAATCCGCCCCTTGCATCTTTATGAAGAGCTTGGCACATGTAGCAGTCTTTCTGTGGCAACATGAACATCACGTGTTCCCTTATCTGGAGGACTGGTTGGTCAAGGAACCTTCCAGTCAGGCCGCCCAAATGTCAACAGCAGCCTGCATGAACCTCTTAAGAAAGCTGTGCCTCATTCTGAGCCCAGAGAAGTCTACTCTTCATCCGTCACAAAACATAACGTTTTTGAGGGCCATGCTGGATACAACGCTCACCAAAGCGTACCCCAAACCAGAGAGGCAACTAACACTGAAGATGCTGTCAAAATTGGTACAAAGAAAAAGGTTATTTTCCATTTGCCTTTACAAATCTCTCCTAGGGATGATGTCACCTTGCATTCCTCTAGTTCCATTCTGCTATCTGTGGGTGTGTCGGCTGCAAGAGGAATTGTGCAGACAATGGATTCAAGCAACAGGATCTTTCAACAACCTCATCGAGGTCACTAGGGCATGGTGAGTGTCCTATACTGGTGGACACGGCAGAAACATCTCTCAATCAGTCTGTCTTTTCTTCCTCAGACTTCTCTTTTAGTCATCATCACCAATGCTTACATGGAGGGGTGCAGAGCTTATCTCTAAGATCTTCAAGTCAGTGGCAAATGGCAGCCTTCTCAGCTTCATCTACACATCAGTCTGCTAGAACGCTAAGCAATAAATCTAGCCTTGCCTGTGTTCCTTCCCAGAATACACAATTCTGCAGTGGTCATCTGAACGGACAATATGACTACGATGCACTGCACCCACAAGCAGGGTGGCACAAGATCTCACCTGCTATCCAGGGAACCGAAAGATCTGGGAATGGCCAATCTGTTACAAGGTGCTCCTACAAGCAGATCATGTCCCCGGAAAGCAGAATGCTATAGCAGATACTTGCAGCAGACTGCCGACATCTTGTCACAAGTGGGAACACAATCAGGAGATCCTGGACAGTGTCTTTCTCCCGTGGAGCAAACCAAATCTGGACCTCTTTCGTGACCCTCAGTACTGGAAATGCTGGTTCTGCGCAAGCTTGCATATATAACTGAGTCGTGGGGTAACGCATTTTCGATCACATGGTCCAGAATCTTTTCCTAAACCTTTCCTCTGATTCCTCTCCTGCCAAGAGTACTCATGAAAATTAAGGCTGAACCATGCAAAAAAATTCTCACAGCTCCAACATGGTCACACCAAAATTGGTTTATGGAGTCAGTCCTCCTCTCACAGGAGCGTCACATTCAGCTGTGGACATTCCCTTCTCTGCTAACAATGAGCCAGGGCCAAGTCCTGTATCCAGACCCCAAGTCACTTCGTTTGTCAGCCTGGCTCCTGAATTCCATGACTTTGCGCATCTAAACATTCCACCAGACTGCAGGGACATACTAGCCAGAGCCCGTGCAGACAATACTTATCACCTCAAGCGGAAAAGATTTTGCATATGGTGCCAAATGGCTAAGGTGTATCTTCTTTCCTCTTCACCGGAACAAATTCTCCCACATCTTCTACATCTAGCTCAATCAGGGCTGGCTCATGCATCCATTAAAGTCCTTTTAGCAGCCATTTCCCTCCTTAGGTGATCTCCCACATCATCAGTATGGTCTATCATGCTCATTAAACAATTCCTCAAAGGATTATTTCGGACATTCCACAGGTGATGCTTCCTACTTTGCTTTGCCAGCTCAACACTGTACTAATGAAAGACCCCTTTGAGCCCATCCATAAAGCAGATATACAATTTCTCTCCTGGATGATAGCTCTTCTCCTGGCTTTAACCTCAGCCAGAAGAGTCGGTGAAATACATGCTCTCACCATTCAGAAACCTTTCATCCAATTTAGGGACAAAGTCCTATCCTCTGCACAAACCCTAAATTAATTCCTAATGTTCCATCAGACTTCCACCTCAGTGAACCAGTGGTTCTGAAGTCTTTTCTTTCATATCCTAAGACACTATCTGAAAGACCGTTATACTCTGTAGACGTCAAAAGAGGCTTAAAGTTCTATTTGGACAAAACTAAGAGCTTTCGCAAATCCAGTGAACTCTTTGTAGCGCACAGCACTCCAAGAAAAGGCTATCCTCTCTCAAAGAAAAGCATCTCTAGATGGATGTCAGGCGTCATCCAATTCTGTCACCAGAAGAATGGCAGACCATTATGGACAACTGTGCATGTTCATTCTACAAGAAATATTTCTACTTCTTTGGTGTTGTTTGCCGGTTTGTCTCTTCCAGAAATTTGACAAGCAGCGACCTTGAAGAATAGGCCCATCTTTATGCAGCACTACTGCTTGGAGTCTGCAGTTCACAGTGATACAGTAGTGAACTAAGCAATGTTACGACATCTTTTCTAGTGAAGGTGAGCCGTCCACTTGTTCCCAACATCCTTTTACCTGCTACACACATTTTGCATTATATTTCTATGATGGTACTTTCTATATGTATTTATTCCATTCATAAATATGTATATGTACATTGCATTTCCTCCATGGATATATTTTGGATTTTGTGGAAAATGTTGCTATTCAACTGCTGCTAAATCGGATTCGCACATGTGGATCTATGAAAGTTCCAATACTGGAGTAAGAAATTAAGTAACTTACCGTCAACTGTAGTTGTCCAGTATTGGAATCTTTCCTAGTTTCACATGCGACCCACCCTCCTCCCCTGGGGAGCTCACCTTCTTTCTCTCTGTGGGTGTTTACATATACAAACTCCTGTTCTAAAAATCTGAGGGACTGGAGCTTCTCACAGGAGTGTTCTAGAGGGTGGTGCAACCTGATTCTGATAAGACTTAAGTTTGGTCTCTTTTTAAAAATGGCTATGATTTGTTACTAAACTGAAGGGCCTAGGGCCTTTCTAGTCTATATCTATCATTGTATTGTTTTTCTAAGGTACTGTGGGACTCCCATCTCGACGACAGGAAATGTATCAAGCATCTGAATCTATGAAAGATTCCAATATTGGAGAACTGCAGTTACAGATAACTAACTTAATTTCTATTAAGGTATTTGTCACACATATTTTTTCATGCATAATGTTATGTTACAATACTAAGCGGTGACTGAGATAACATGAAACAGTAGGCTTATTTTTCTTTTCTCCTTTGCATGAACATCTTCATTGCAATATGTATTCACATAGGGAATCCGCCAAAACTGACTGAAGCCTTCTCGAGACGGAAAGTTAGCTTCGCAAAAGAGACTTAAGAATTTATTTACAATTCCACGTACATGTAGAAAATTGGCAACAAAAATAAAAACAAAAACAACTTACAGAGTGCTGTACACCCGTGGGACAGGGAAGCGTCAATCACACATGAGAGTTTCGTGCAGAACAGTGCTGGTGTTTTTTCACACTCAACATCTGATCATTCAGCTAAACCAACTACAGCAAGGTATTGTTTTTTTCAAAGGTTAAATTAAGACAATAATAGTAGAAATTTAAGACTTACAAAGTAGAACTGAGACCAATTGTGTAAGCGATAGGAAGGAAACACATATTATATCAGATTGTACCACCAGGTAGTCAGAGTTCAGTAAAAGATACAAAGTAACGAGGGTGCCGTTATGTTAGATGTTAGGTTTTCCATCTGGTTTTGTTTTGAGGTATTGTGAGCCAAAAACAGATTTCCCCCCTCTCAGCTTCCTTGGCCATTGGGTGCATGTGGCTAACTTGAAGTCTCCTAGTCTGGCAAACACGACAAAGGTTTGGTTTCAGTGACACACTCTGGGCTGAGGCAGGGGATACAGGTGAGTAGGGAGACTGCTCCAAAGCTGACTGGAACTAGTGCAGGGTAATTTATGTACGTAGGGCTCTCATTTTCGTTCTGATAAAACAGCGAATAACACAGTGACACAGGAATCTTTATTAAATATTAATCTAGAGTACAAAGTATGGGAAGCAATTATTGTTATACATAACATATTATAAGCGGCAATTAGTAGATATGCCAACAGGAAGAAGATCTCTAACGTTTTAGTAGGTGTCAACAGAAGACTGCTTATATTTTCTGCCTGTCTCTAAAACAGCACCCCAACCCCATATGCAAAAGATTCAATTTCTCTGGCTAGCTGAGCAGGTGACACGTTACCGAAAACAACAGTCCACGCTCTTGGGCAATACCCTCGTCATTCAGAGTTTACCCTAAAATGGAACGGCCGCACTCTTGACAGCTGAACCCTGTGGCTGTATCCATTGCTGCACAAGAGAAAGTGTATTTTCGTATTATCCTACCATGGCAGGCATGCAGCTCATAGGTCATGACCCATAATGATTAGAAATCCTTCCGATTTTTAAAGATTAAAAATCTATGACCTGTTGAGGTGGGTCACTGCGACCTGCTAGCTAGCCAAGCCCTTGTGGGGTGAAATGTTTTTAGGGGTTCTCTTTGTACGGGCTTCAATTGTACTCTCCTAGGGGGAGGGGGTATTGTCAGAGATGGATGGGAAGACCCCCCACTGCGATTCTGTAACCTGTGTTGAATCGCTAATGTCTCTGACGGGTGAGGGATTCGCTTTGCTGTTTGTCACAAGTGAGCAATAGGTCTGCTGTTAGTACTCGGTAAAAGACTAGCCAAGAGACCAAGGCATTGTTCTGCCAGGGTGAGGGATATCTCCACTGTATGTAGTTAGTGAAGGATAGATTTGATCATTATGCCAATTGAGGGGTTCGTTTGCTGTCCTGATTGGCCAAGGAATCTAAGAGGTGTGAGTTAGCTCTTCTGTCTGGAGTAACCAAGGGATAAGTCAGCTGAGCAGGGGTGTCTCTGTTGTCAGCTACAGGTCAACATTTGGCCTAAATTTCCTTTCTCTGAATGGGTGATAGCTTATTTCCTGTTGGAGTGATGGTATGTTCTCCGAACTCTGCCCAGGAAGACTTTAGGGATGGGGGGATCTTGCTGATCTCTTTTTAGTACATTGGCCAGTAGGCAGGTGACATTGCTTTTGCTAATCTATACATCTATCTATAGAGCAGAGAGTCACTGGGAGAGTTGATAGGAGGGTGACCCAGGGTCGTGCACATCACTTAATCACTAAAGAGTTGTGGAAGGACAGGGACACCAAACTGAGATACAGGCCATTAACAAGATGTTAATAGATGGGCCTTGGCACTTTCTCATCCTAGGGCAAGAGGTGCTAGGCTACCAGAGCTCTGGTTGTGACCCTAAGCTTCAGGTGGGACTGCTCCTCTTAGTTGGCAGTTGTCTAGGCCTGAAAAGGGCTGTGTCTGACCAGAATTGTACATTCTTTGGAATGTATAAGATTTCTGATAGCGGGCTTAGAATATAGAACTTTTTCCTTCTCTCTCTGGGATTTGTGAGGCAAAAGATGCCAGTTGTAACAATATGCCAGTCTCACGTGTTAGGATCACAAGCCCACTCACATACATACATTCTACATACATACTTGCATACAAGCACACGTACCATAACTTCTTGTCCAGACTTCTCCCCAGTCGGCGACTTTCAGCAAGCGAAGAGACGACCATGCCGGTCTCCCAGTCCTGGTCTAGAGAAAAGAGCAGAATGTATCCTGGGAAGGGGTCTTCAGCGAGTGACAGGGGATGTTTTTGGAGGCACAAAGCAATGCGAAACTATTTTTGGAATAAATTCATCTCAGGTGTGTGGTGTTGCTGTGATCACTGAATGCTAACGGCAGGCAGATGGAGAATTGGTAAGGCAGTATTTAAGGTGAAGTTGGGGCAGTGACCACAAGAACAGTAGTGGTTTAATGGATGTATCAATGGAAGCATAGAGGGATGTTATGTGCTGGTAAGGAGGAAATGTCTTTTAGTAGTCCGTATTATAACTTTTGAAACAATACCATTGCAGACCAGACTCTGCTTTGGGTTTGTGTAGGTGTGTGGACACAAGGCAGAGTGTGTCAGTTTTAATAGGACGGGATAACACGGTATGCTACTTTACTGAATTTGATGCACTCTGCTATGTCATGGGGCGTTATGGTATATTTTGTTGCCTGAACAAAGACCGGCTCGCCAGTGATCAGCCAAGGATGAGGATGATTTTTGATTACACACTGACCCAGTATTAAATCAAGACCATTCTCTTGGATTTTAAGAGTCAATAATGTTGGGCTCAATCAGCTGCAGCCATTCTTTCTTCGTACTGCTTTTCACCTTTAATAGTCATTAATGCTGTGGACCCTGAGTCTCAATACTGTTTGTCCTCATTCATGCTCATTGCAGCATGGAGGCATTTATGCCTATTAGTCCATAGGACCTTTAGTGATCATTAATATGGGGGTCTTTGTTTGAAAAAGCCTGTGAGAAATTTCAACTACTCTGTAGTAATTTGTGTAGTTTTTAAAATTTCACATTACGGTTAAGAGTGCGGTAACAACGCAAAGAACCAGAACACGAGCGGCTGCCATTCACAATACTTGTATTTTTTGTGCTACGTGTCCTCCCATCCAAATGAATGAAAGAACACAATTTGCACGAAAATATATCACTACATGTGATGTTTGTATTTTGCATAATTCGAATTACTTTTGTGTTATTTTTCCCAAAAGTTTATGTAACCACGCCAAGTTTGCATACCCCTGCTTTAAACCTCGTTACTATTGCTCCTGCCATGAAGTGTGATTAGTTCCCAATATATATGACGTTCATTTCTGAATGGGGGCATTTATGCTTGTTAGGCTTTAGAGCAACTAACCCTGATTCCTTACTGGTGACATTCATGACTCACTGGGCCTAGCCCTTAAAAGTTCGCCCTAGGCTACTCACTACTGCCAAGGTCAATTTACTGTCATTACTATCTGGCAACATTAATGTGTTTGAGCCTTATTGCTGGCACAGGACTTTAATGCTCTCTTACTCTGTAATTTTTCCTGTGGACAATGGCTTTCGTAAGTGATGTATATAAATCTAAGAGGATAATGATAATCATTTTGCCCTGTGCCTATCAAACTGATGAATTTATTGGGTCATTATAACTTTGTACCAACAGGGTATTAATGTAGCCTTATAACCAGCTGCCAAGAGCTATACCGGAAGGCCCAGAACACTAGTCACAGGCCTAGCCTCTGGCCTTTAACAACTGGTATAAACCGAGGCAGAACAGCTATAAGGCTCTTAGAACATTCCACCTACTAAGTGTAGAATGTTCTAATTTAAAAAGGGACAAACATAAAAACATTGAAATGTTGGAGCAGAAGGCTTATACCAGCCATTATAAGCCAGAGCTACTCGGTTTTTTGCAATGGAGCTCTCAAGTTTTCAGTGTTCTAAAATAGTATTATAGCCTGCTACCGAGGATTATACTGGTTTTTAAAGGCCTTGAACTCAAGTTATAGGTTCAAGCCACAAGTGAGAGCCTGTATTGAGAGAGAATGCCTTTACTAACCCAAGGCTGTGGGCTATGATGGCATTAGAACATTCCATCCAATGAGGGTTGAATATTGGAAATAAAAAAAAATAGAAACGCCCATTGGAATTTTGGAGCACAAGGCCCATATCAGCCATTATTGGCCCACAGCTGCTCCCTTGTCTGATGTGGAACGCACAACCTTCCAGTGTTCTAAGGATTATTAGTGTCAGGGGTCATGACTGACTGGGCCAATTGATACTCTGAGTGAGGTGGTGTTGATGGCGAATGTAAATTAACCTTAACTCCCACCCCAATAATCGTGTATAAAAGGTGACAAGCATATGGTAATACAACACCGAGGGCTAAATACCGGTGGCTTGGTAATCCTGATGTGTCCAGTAACAGGAGTTTTCAAGTGCTTCAGAATTAATAGTCATGCAGGAACAACGCAAGATTGCCCCTGCTCGCAAGTTTTCACCCAGGCATTTCATAAGGTGAAAGTTGCAATGAAAATCTTAACCACAACTGATTTCTAGTTGGAAGGTAGGGCACACCCCCATTCACCTGGGCAAGTCGCACCCAATACTACAGGGGGCGGCGGGTATAAGTTCTGTGCTACATTATGCAATACTAACCAGGGGGAAGAGCAGGCTGCCAGCACAAACTTAGGAGATTCCCCAAAGAGAGCAGAAAGGGCACCAGAACCAGTGGATGTTCATAGGGGACAAGGGCCCATACGGGGGACATCCCCAAAAGACCATAACAACTTAACGATAAACCCAGGTACACTGGAGTGCAGTCAGCATGCCGCCCAAACAAGGGAGCATTACACGCTAAAGCTGTTGTCATGGAACATTGCTGGATTGGCCAATAAAATAGATTCCCAATCGTGGGCTGACCTAACCGACTCTAAAAGTGTATGTCTCTTTCAAGAGACTTGGGCAAGGGAGGAGCATACTTCCCGGGGCTTTGAGATATTTACAACACCGGCAAAATGGGGAGGGAGAGGTCGTCCATTGGGAGGTCTTGCAATCTGGGTGGCATCGCACTTGGGTTGCCTAGCTACACGCCAAAGTGTGGATTCAGAAGACATATTGGCCGTCCTCCTCGAATGGCCCAGATCACTCAAATTACTTATAATAAATGTCTATTCCAGACCACTCCGCTTGGAAAAGGGTTATAGACTTCAGAGTAATACCCAGAGAAGACAGCGACCACAATGCCCTAGAACTGGAATATGCCATCCCCCGTACTGAGGACAGGGCATCAAACGAACAAAAGCCCAGGGAAGGATATCTCCTAGAAAATAACAGAAGGAGAATAAGATGGGAGAAGCTGTCTATTAGAGACGATAAGCTAGCTATCCTCTACGCTAGGATCACACCGATTTTAGCAGAGGCATTCGCCTCGTGGGCGCCATTGAGTACGCAGGAAAATAGAGAGCACCTCCGGAGCTTAAATAAACAATTAATTAAAACTCTAGAGATGGCTCTCTTCAGTAGCGGACCCTCTAGGACCAGGGGAACACATAAAGATACCTGGTTTAACAACTCATGCCGAAACGCCAAACGCGACCTTGTGCTTACTATCAAAGCGGGAGGATCGCGGGAGGAGATTCGTGCTAGAAGGCGGGCGTACAAGACACTTGTGGCAAACGCCAAGATAGAGTGGGATCTCCAACACTGGGAGAACCTCGCTGAGCTACTAGCAACTAGGGACTCCCGCAAATTTTGGCGTGTAGTTAATCATGGTTCTGAAAATCTTCCATCGGCAATCGAACCAAACATTGCCCCGAGCGTGTGGCAAAACCACTACCAGTCTTTATACGCCCCGGAGGCTGGAAGGTTGGAATCACCACCCCATATCATGCAAAATAACCAGGCACCGGAGCCTTTCACTGAAAAAGAGGTAAGGGTGGCGATTGCAGGGTTATCCTCTGGAAAGGCACCGGGCCTGGATGGGGTGCCGGGAGATTTATTTAAACAGGAACCAGGCATCTGGGCGCCCTACCTTCTGCTGATGTTCAATGCAGTTCTTGAGGGGATGGAACTACCTGATACTTGGCTGGGGGCGGAGGTGGTTCCGATTTTTAAAAAGGGATCTCCACTGCTTCCAGCCAACTATCGCCCAATAAGTCTCATTGATGTATCGCAGAAGCTATTTGGCAGGCTAACACTGAATAGGCTACAAACCTGGCTGGACGAGACTGACACCCTTAGTCCACTACAAGCAGGATTTAGAAAAGGAGTCTCCACAGTCGACCAAATATTTCGATTAAATATCATTTATTGGAAGACAGCACTGATCGAGGGCGGCACTCTCTACGCGGTCTTCGTGGACCTATGTGCCGCCTTCGATTTGGTCCCCAGGGCAAAACTATGGGAGGTAATGGCCGAGTTGGGCTTCCCGGGAGACATCCTTGAAATCCTAATTAGACTCCACAAAGATAACTACGCCCGAGTTAGATGCGGGAAAGGTGGCAAGCTGACTGACAGGTTCCCCGTTCGCAGAGGGGTACGGCAGGGTTGCGTTCTAGCCCCGACCCTGTCTTGCCTCTTTGTGAACGGGGTGATAGAACATTTGAGGAGGATTCCCAAAATCGATGCACCAAAATTGAACGGCAGCAGGGTGCCCGCGATTATGTTTGCGGACGACACCCTGCTGCTGTCCAAATCCCCAATGGGGTTACAGAGGGTCCTTGATGGCTTCTTATGCTTCTGTAATGAAAAGGGGCTTGAAATCAACCCTGTAAAGACAAAATGTATGATTCTTAACCCTAAGGCCAACAATCGTCCAAATCCCCGCCTGGGCACAACGCGTCTGGAAAGGGTTTATACAATAGAATATCTTGGAATAACCCTAAACCAGAATTTAACATGGTCGGCCCACATAACAAAAGCTAGCACGAAATTAGCTCAGAGGGCGGGAGGCATCACGAGAATTGCTTGGAAATCCCCACTTCGCCCGTTGGCACCTGCCATCCATATTTACAAAGCTCAGGCTCGGGGGGGGAATCATCTATGGTAGCGAGCTGTGGGGCCACACCTCGCCACACACTATTCAGACCATAGAAAACAAATTCATTAGACAGCTGGTTGCCCTCCCCCCAAGTACTCCACTTCTCCCACTAAGACTAGATCTGGCTTTGAGACCTATTACGGAAGAACTGGGCCTCAAACCGCTGACCTACTGTCGTCGCCTGTGGAGTAGCCAGGACCTTGTCAACTATAGAGAGGAGCTTCAGGAATTTCTTAAGTTACCCAACGCCACTAAAATTCCTTGGCTAAAGTACATCGGGAGAATGTGTTTGACTCTTGGAGTGCCTGAGTTATGGTCAGATCCGGAAAGTGCGTCCGCAAGGATTTCCAGAAAAGCACTGTCCACTTTGTTTTAGAACTTTATGCTTCAAAAAACATTGGACACCACCCGGGAAGGGTCCCTAACTGACCTCTTCATTAAAATCAAAGACTCATACAGTCATGAACGTGTTCTGGATGGCATGACACCGGCGTTTACACGGAAGATCTTCCTGCAATGGAGGTATGGGTCTCTCCCCCTAAGGTCCTTTACAAAGGCTTGGGTCGGTGGATCAGAGACAGGGGCGTGCCCGGCTTGTGCATATAAACTGGAGAGTGACTTGCATGTGGTTCTGTTCTGTGGAGCCTATACCAGAATTAGGAGACACTGGCTGGTCCCTCATCTAAACAACTTGGGCTTCAGAACATATGCTCCGGCTTATAGAGCCCTAAAGATGGATCTATCCTCGTCAACAGTGTTTGCTATGGCAAAATTCCTAACTGCAATGTGGCGGGCACGTGCACGAATAATTAAGGACACTACAACTTCTTGAAACACCTCTTCCACCTCCTTTGTATTTGGCATAGCTACTTATTCTGATACTGTACTATACATAGTATTTGGCACATCCATTTCTTTAGAACTGTACTCTAATATAGTATATTTGTATAATGCTTTTAACGTGTCTTACATGCATTTTAATGATCAATTTACTTGTATATATCTTTTATGATCTTCTATGATCGAAATAAAGATTTTTGAATTGGATTGATTTCTAAAAGAATACGTCCCTGAGTATGTGAGATTCTGTGATTCACAAAGTAAGTTGGTGTGGTAAGAAATTAATTTATTTGATAACCTTTGTAATAAAATGTTGTTCTGAATAAGTAGGTGATCTAGCATCCCAAGTTATTAAATAATCCTCATACAACATAGTGTGATTGTTTGGTACAAGGTATGGCTAAAGGCGATGGCTTCACTGAGGGTGCAAATGATTGCTCATTTACTCAACTGTTGCTTTGCTATGTATAGGTTTCTTTTACATCCACATCTGGATGGTGAAAGGCCAAAAATCAAAGGCTGTGCTGAGCAAGCTTTAAGAGCCAGTGAGAAGCTATATCTAGTTTCCTCGGCGGGGAATCATTAAGCTATGGGTCAGGCACTGTGCTTAGAGCTTTCTGGTCACAGTCAAAGGAAACAGTCTATCGCGCTCTGGCGAATGGGTGTGCTTAGGACATGCCAATTCCTGCGTCCAGATCTTGCTTGACATAGCCAAAGGGCATGCCAAGTGTCACTTGTGGTGAGGACACTAAATACAGAGCCTTGGCCAAGCCTTGTGCCCAAAGCTTGCTAAGCACAGCCAAAGTCCATGTCTTGAACCCAAATAACAGCAGGGTGTAGGCGCACTGAACAAATTCAGTGATGTTATCAAGTTTTTCACTGGTAAAGTTTCATATGGTTTGTAATGTCACCAGTAATGTCACTGACGTTTGAGGTTATGAGGAGTAAGTCTATTGGGGGAGTTGTTGTTCCATAACCTGTCATAATTGCTGAATGTCTTAGGTTTTTATGCTTAAAATCGTAACTGTAACTTCCTCTACCGTGAGTTTTTTTAAAGTCTATTATATATTCATTTTTTCATAACACAGGTTATTTTGTGACTGGAGAAAACACCGAAAAAAAGGAGAGAGACCCCTTTCAACAGCCAGGGGAGTAGGATACTATTTGACTAGTAAATGCGAAAATCTCCCTTGGTAGACAGATACTATTGATATCAATTTTTTTAAAACCAGAGAAAATCCCTTCCTTGAAACTCACATACTTTGACTGAAACCTATAGAACTGAATAATCAGATTCTAAATCACAGAAATATCAGAAATTTCCTTTTATTTAAAACCATTTAGATATCAGTGTTGCAATTAAAAACATGTATTCATGTAAACAATAGTTCATAACACAAGTTAAAACATTTCGATGATTATAAAGAACAATTTATTTCAAAGAGAATAATTCATAAAAAAAAATAATAATAATGTCACCATGAGGGATATAAATACACACTTTAACAAAGCATTTTTTGTAAAAAATAAACATAAAAATACGCTTATGCCCTTACTATCTAACTTCAACACAACAATACATAGAGAGACACAAACATAGACAATTCAATTTGTCATTCTGTGACAATTCGGGATGAGTATCATATTTCGAACCAAACCCATTAGCATATATCCTTAACTATTATTTTGGAATTTGATCGTAGTTCCAAATAATTTGTGTCAGAACACTGGTGTCGACGCGTTTCGATGGTTATCTTTTATTGCCCCATCTTTTTCAAGACAAATGCGAAGTACGTCTCTCTTTCTTGGCACTGGGTGGTTGCCAACTGATAATTCTCCTTATAACATTTCACTGCAGAGTTTGTGCTCCATTTTCATAGGGCATGTTCCTCCCTCTTACTTTTATAATTCTTCGTTTTTAATCTAGGGCACTCAGTTTTTTTATCCTTTTTATTATCAGTTTGTTGTGGCACTATTCCATTGGCACAATTTACTTTTGTGATCTTCTTGAACGGCAAATGTTTGTAAGCGTAGTTCGCTGCCCTTTAATCCCTCGTTTTCGTATTCCTGGTTGATTTGAAGTCTCTTTTTCCTGTGTTTTTTTCCCCTTTGCGACAGCGTGATGTTTTTTAGAAGGCACTGACCCCCCCGAAGCATTCTATCCATCTGCCCTGCTGTGACGGGATTTGCTCCACCAGTGTAAAAACTTAAAGATTCTCTTCCGTTCGTATTTCGCCGTTCGTCTTCTCCGCGTGTTGAGCAAATCCAGGCACAGCAGGGCAGACGGATAGATTGCTTCGGGGGGTCAGTGCCTTCTAAAGAACATCACGCTGTCGCATAGGGGAAAAAACACGGGAATAAGAGACTTCAAATCAACAAGGAATACGAAAACGAGGGATTAAAGGGCAGCGAACTACGCTTACAAACATTTGCCATTCAAGAAGACCACAAAAGTAAATTGTGCCAATGGAATAGCGCCACAACAAACTGATAATAAAAAGGATAAAAACACTGAGTGCCCTAGATTAAAAACGAAGAATTATAAAAGTAAGAGGGAGGAACATTCCCTATGAAAATGGAGCACAAACTCTGCATTGAAATGTTATAAGGAGAATTATCAGTTGGCAACCACCCAGTGCCAAGAAAGAAAGACGTACTTAGCATTTGTCTTGAAAAAGATGGGCCAATAAAAGATAACCATCGAAACGCGTCGACGCCAGTGTTCTGACACAAATTATTTGGGACTACGATCAAATTCCATAATAAAAGCTAAGGATATATACTAATGGGTTTGGTTCGAAATATGATACTCATTCCAATGTGTCAGAGAATGACAAATTGAATTGTCTATGTTTGTGTCTCTCTATGTATTGTTGTGTTGAAGTTAGATAGTAAGGGCATGAGTGTATTTTTATGTTTATTTTTACAAAAAATGCTTTGTTGAAGTGTGTATTTATATCCCTCATGGTGACATTATTATTAATGTTTTGTATTTTTTTAATGAATTATTCTCTTTGAGATAAATTGTTCTTTATAATCATCGAAATGTTGTAAATTGTGTTATGAACTATTGTTTACATGAATACATGTTTTTAATTGCAACACTGATAAATAAATGGTTTTAAATAAAAGGAAATTTCTGATATTTCTGTGATTTATAATCTGATTATTCAGGTCTATAGGGTTCAGTCAAAGTATGTGAGTTTCAAGGAAGGGATTTTCTCTGGTTTAAAAAAAAATTTATATCAATAGTATCGGTCTACCAAGGGAGATTTTCGCATTTACAGGAGAAAACAGCCAGGCCTTTACAGGCGCACGCGTACACAAACACATATACATATATGAATATATTGACATAGAGGTGGGTTAACAGCCTGCCATACCTCAAAGCCTACATCAGGCATTTATGATCAAACAAAACGCGCAGTAGATATGGAAACAGCGAGAATGTTTCCTGAAGCTAAAGTAAGTAATTGTAGAATGCAGCTTAAGCATATTCGTAAAAGAGGTAATACATATGCAGTCCGATCCCGGCTGCCTTAGAGAGAATCGGTTCACTATGCTAATTTATGGCAGTGTATCTATCTACACTCTGCACAAAAAGTAAAAGATGCAAAAAAACAGTATTGCATAACAAAATTCCTAATAAATTATGGCACTCTAAAATAGAAACATCTGAAAATTGGAGAAATATATGCATATAGCCCAGAGTACAACTCTAATTTGATTAAGTCCCAGATAGTAAAAATAGTGAATTTCAGTCTCTTTTCATCTTCATCAGGTCTGGGCTTTACAGTAGCCAAAAGAACACACTTGACCCCCTTGTCTCAGCGCTCAAAGCTGACGCCATCGAATGGCAGTGAAGTGCCTCTGTGCCTACCCCAACATCACGGTAAATTGACCTCTGGCAACATGCTTCATAGTTGTGCCCCGATTCCTGGCAGCTGAGAGAGGGCTTTTTTAAGTTTAATATTTTTTTATACGTTTTCCACCAAAATAATATTAAGAACATACACCTTCTTAAGGGAGAGAATCCAGGTAGCCTAACGCTTGAATGCCCCTGGGTAGGAAAGCGCTCTGTAAATTATTATGATAATGATACATGGCTGTGTAGTACAAATAGGGAGGGAAATGGTCGAGAGGAAAGCTAATCATGTATAATACGTTACATTAGGCGAAAATCGCAAATGCACCCATCCGTTCTGTGGAACCACCAACAAACTGCAAGGCATCTTGGGCAGAAGTACAATCTAAACTAAAAGCACCCTGAGGATTTCAATTCACCTCATGATAAATCTGCCATCACCCTCATTTTCGCAAACTTCCAGGGACAGGACCCTGTCCATAATATATCACCTTCTCAGAGGCCATATACCAGGTCAATTCCACATGTCCATTTGATTGGATCGTAACCATATCTTAATAATGAAGTAGTTTAATGATAACTTTTTGAAATGCAACTCTGACAAGACTGAGGTGAGCTATGTGTTAGGTTAGCAGGTTTTAAATACTATCGCCACCCACTTTTTGCCACCACCAATATATCTGATAAAGTCTTCTAGTCGCAAATTCCTTACCTTAGAATATTCCCTTTGCATCCGACTGGATCCTGAAACTTTCGAAGTGCACTACCCCTCTGTGTGGGTAGTTGGCGTAGTTCAGCTCCATGTGGTGTCGCTGGTGTCGTCCATGCTGGAAGTAACTGTGTGGTGTCTATATAGGTGCCACCCATGTGTGCTGATGTCAGTCCTTTTCTTTCTGCTTCAGCCAGCGCACATCAGGCGACAGCTGCAATCAGTCACTTTTTGACTAAACTTTGTTTGACCCTTTTGTTGAATACTTTTTGAGAATTAGTCTCCGGGTACGCAGGATATCCGCCAAGAAGGCAGGATTTAAGCTGTGCGGTGCTTGTCACCGCCAGATGTTGGTATCAGACCCACTTTTGGTTTGCCTGCGATGTTTTGAGTGTGATCATGACGCCAAGACAAGCAAGGATTGCAGCTGCATGCATCCGAAAGTGCTGAGGGAGCAGTCCTTCAAGTTACTTGACGCCTGTCGTCGACTGACGCACTGAAGTTCCAGATCTCGGTCGTGGGGAAGGCCCTGAGATCGTTCCTGGACTCGTACTTGACGATTGTTGCGCCATTCCAAGTCACTGAGGAAGTCCCACAAGAAAAAGAAGTAATCGAAGAGGTCTTCAACTTTGCAGCGCAAGTCTACTGACGAGTCGTTGGTCTTTCGCACTCGAGGTCTAGCTCTGTAGTGGAGCCTAACCTGTGCCTGGCCTTCTCTATGCCTCTCTGAGTTTCCGGGAGCATGAGCAACCCTTGCACAACTAAAAGAATTTAATGAGACTCTGCACCTTCTTTGTGGCGCGGCACAACTCCTCTGAAATGCCAACAGGTCCCACAGGTCTGGGAGGGGGCCCCTACTGATCTTCCGACTATGGGTTTGCCCTCAGAGCCAGTCTCAGCACAAGGACCTAATGACGAAACTGTATTGGTGCTAGTTGAGCAACCTTGACCTTCATCCGACGCCTGTTCCAGTGCTGATGCCCCATCATCATTCCTGACTCCGGTACGGAACTGGATGGGCGTAATCCAACGCCAGCTCTGACAGGGGGCAGACTCCGCATATCAGAGCCAGTGCCATATTCCTAAGACAGGCCTGGATTCGGTGATGACTGGGAGGGTCTACGGACCCTTATGGTTACCAGGCCTTGGATGATCCAGAGGACACCTGGTATGAGGATCTGGTGGATGCCAATGGACTGGACACCTCCCCAGACACTATCCTGGTCTCTCCCACTATTGTGGCCATGAAGGACCGTGTCTCATTAACAATGGTTGTGCAGGAAGACAGCTGAGGTCCTGGACTTTATACTACCCTCTGTGGCAGTCAATACAAATATCTTGTCGGACATGCTTCAGCCGAGAGTTGCCCCCACAGAACCATTACTCCCATTTAATGAAGTCCCTACTGATGTCTATTTGGGACCTTGTCCAAACCCTGCACAGGGGCTCCTGTGTCTAGGATAATTGCCCGCTGCCATCGCACCCCCAGGGGACCCCAGTTTTCTCATCCAGCACCCCACCCAGAAAGCTTGGTGGTCCAGGCCTCCATCTCCAAAATCAACCCTGGTGCATTCCCTACCACTTCACTGGATAGGGAATCCAAAAAGCTGGATCCCTTTGGTAAGAGAATGTTCACTTCTGCCAGTCTGGCACTGCAGTTGGTGAACACCACGTGCCTCTTGGGCCAATACTCCCATAAAATCTGGGACGCAGTTGCAAAAGTGCTGCCCATGGTCTCGGAGGAGACCTGAGCCATACTCTCCCAAGCAATAGCTGATGGGAGGGATGGAGCCAAGTTCACTATAAGATGTGGACTAGACACGATTGATTTGCTGGGCAGAGCAATTTCTTCGGTGGTGGCCCATAGGCGCCAAGCCTGGTTGAGAACTACTGTTTTTTGGGAGATGTCTCAGTGCTGGAGCGTTTTATGGACAGCAGAGCTATGGCCAGGACTTTGGGCATTTCCATGGCCCCTCACCAACCCCAGTCTGCCTTCCGCCCCTTTAGTGGCCACAGAAGGGGCTTCCAACCGCATCTCTACACTGCCAGCCACCACGCCAACACATTTCGCAATCTTTTCGTGGCCGAGCGCTTGGTCCCGACAGACCATGTGAGAAAGGCAGCCAGAAGATGGTCAGTCCACCACCCCTTCCGGCAAACCCCTTTAGTTTGCCCTCCGATCCCTGGGCAACCAGTGGGTGGCATAATACACCAACACTTGCACCACTGCAGGTCAATAACATCTGACCGCTAGGTTTTGCAGCTCGTCCAAAGGGGCTACTGCCTCCTATTTGGGACCCCCCCCTTTGCCCATGCCACCTCCGTGCGACACACTGACAGAAGGCCACCTCTACTTACTCCGTCAAGAAATGTTGACTCTCTTGGCCAAGGGAGCCATAGAGAAGGCGCCAGCATTAGAAATAGGTTGTGGTTGCTATTCTCACTACTTTTTGGTGCCCATGAAGGACGGAGGTCATCGTCCTATTCTAGACCTGCACCTTTTCAACCTCTTCTTGAAAAGGAGAAATTTAAATGCTCAAGCTCGCACAAGTCCTTTCTGCCATGGATCCGGGAGGCTGGATGGTAGCATTGGACTTGCAGGATGCATACTTCCACATCCCAGTCCTGTCTGCCCACAGACATTACTTGCGGTTCATGATAGGTCGAGAGCACTTTCAGTTTGCTGTGCTCCCCTTTGGCCTTAAGAGTGTCCCTCAGGTGTTCATGAACGTGATCGTGGTGGTTACAGCTCACCTATGGAGGTGAGGGATTTCAGTCTTTCCCTACATCCACAATTAGCTTTTGAAAGTGGGCTTGCCCCCGGCAGTCACCTCCCACCTTGAGACTATGAGGAACTTTCTGCATGTGCTGGGGTCCTCAATCATCATGCCAAAGTCCCATCTGACTCTTTCTCAGACGCTCCCCTTCATCTGAGCTGTTCCAGACCTGGTGCAGTTTCATGCTTATCCTCCAGAATGGCGATTCCAGGATATTTAGGCTGCGATACTAATGTTTCTGCTCTAACCTGGATTTCGATGAGACTGACTCTGAGGCTGCTGTGCCTCATGCCTCCTGGATTCTGCTTGTGACACAAGCCCTTTGGCATATGCGGGCTCTACAGTGGCACTTGTACTTCTAGTGGGCGCAGCATCAGGGAAATCTCTCCGACATGGTCTAGATCTTTTAGGGGACTTCAAAATACCTGCAGTTGAGGCTGATGAACCACAACTGAGTCAGTGGCAGAACCCTCTGCTTTACCCAACAAGAACAGGCTGTAGTGGCAGATGTGTTGCTCCTTGGCTGGGGTGGCCATTTAGGAAATGTGGAGATCAGAGAACTCTGGTCTCCTGCGGAATCTTTGCTTGACATCAATCAGTTGAAGCTTCGGGCAATCCGATTGGCATTGGAAGCCTTTTTTCCTTCAACCAAGGGAAGGCTAGTACAGGTGTTTACAGATCACAACACCGCCATCTGGTACTTAAACAAATAAGGTGGGGTGGGCTCGTAGACCCTTTGTCAAGAGACCTTGCACCATTAGGGCACATCCCTAGTGGTTCAACACCTGCTGGGCTCTCTGAACACCAGAGCGGACAAACTCATTTGTCGATGCCTAGCAGATCTTGAATGGTGTCTCTATCCAGAGGAGATGCAAGGTCTCTTTCAAGAGTGAGGAGATCCTTGGTTAGATCTGTTTACCTCCATGAAGAACATGCAATGTTAGCAGTTTTGTGTGCTGGTGTTTCCAAGTCTTCTCTCAATCAGAGATGCTTTTCGTCTCAAGTGGAGCTACAGCCTCCTGTACCCCTTTCCTCCAATAGCACTCCTGCCCAGAGTTCTCAAGAAGATAACGAATGACTGAACCCAAGTTACTCTTGTGGCTCTAGACTGGGCACGGAGAGTCTGATATCCAGAGCCTTTGAGCATGAGCATCGGCTCTCCGATCAGGCTGCCTCTTTGGGAGGAACTTCTGTTGCAGGTCGGGGTTCTACACCTGAACCTGAAAATGTTTCACCTTCATGCATGGAGATTGAGCGGCGACAGTTAACAGCTTTCAACCTTTCACTCAAAGTCTGCAGTGCTATCTTGGCAGCCACCCACGGTTGCAGCATGCTTGTGACATGGTGTGCAGACTGACATGTTGACTCTTTGCCTGCATCCTGTGCCCAAATTCTTCTGTTTTTTTCTTTACTTGGCATAGCAGGGCTCTGCTAAGGTCACGTTGAAGGGTTATCTTTCTGCCATATTTGCATTTTTGTGGCTGCCTGACCAGCCATCCCTATTTGAG
This sequence comes from Lissotriton vulgaris, assembly GCF_964263255.1. NCBI lineage: Eukaryota > Metazoa > Chordata > Amphibia > Caudata > Salamandridae > Lissotriton > Lissotriton vulgaris. The sequence goes on from NW_028249604.1 coordinate 352,116, forward strand.
TCCCATATTGTACAAAGGTTCTTAAAGGGCCTCCAACATATGTTTCCATTATGCCACAGTAGGTCTTTTTTTTTGAGGAGGAGTTTTATATAGCATGAACCTGACCCAAAGATATCAGAGCTCTTTACATAAGCACCAGTTGCGTCACAGACAGAAGTGATTTGCCCAGAATCACAGGATGCTGAGCATTCCTGCTGAGACGCGACCCGGTTCCCCAGTTTCAAGGTCGACCACACTAGCTGTTAGGACACATCCCCTCCCCATGAATTTGGTTCTTACGTTTCTGATGTGCACTCCCGTTGATCTGCTTCAAAGCTATCCACTCAGACTCCTCAATATCAAGATGGCATTTCTGGCAGCGATAACTTCTGCCTGGAGGGTTAGTGAGCTGCAGACACTTTGCATAACCTCCATATCTTACCATCTACCTGAACAAGCTGGTACTTCGGACTTGAGCATCGTTTTTACTGAAGGTTTTAACTCGCTTTCATGTAGGCCAATCTTTCACTCTGCCTACTTTCTACGCTCTGCCTCATTCTTCTGTAGAAGAGGAGAGACTCCATAAGCTCGTTCTAAAAAGAACATTGTTATTTAACCGTGACCACACAAAATACTAACGGGTGGATGATGAACTCTTTGATAGGTACGTCACAGCCAAGAAAGGAAAGGTGGTGCAGAAGTAGACCATCTCATGATGAATAGTACTGTGCATTAAGATCTGCTACGCACTGGCCAAAAAGCAACCTCCTGAAGGCTTGTGAGCTCATTCTACAGAGACTTTTTTGTCTAATCTGTATCGCAGCCCCACCTCTGGATAGGCACTGCTTGGGTATCTATTCTATGGCAAGATATCTGCGGCTAGAAATCTCTATCAGATGAACAAGTTACTTACCTTCAGTTATGCTAGATAAGTCTGGTAGAGACTTATCTAGCCGCAGATTCCTCACTGACCCTCCCATCCTCCCCACTCTGCGAACAAATTTTAGACTAAAGGGTTGGTCCCCATTTTTAAGGGCTCTAGCTAAGAGCACCAGTGGTCAGTGTTCATTGTGGCTCTACGCTTCTGTTGTGGAAAATCAGGAAAAGAAACTGAAATCAGTGCACTGCAGTGGCACATATGCAGGCACTGCGCACGTCACTTCCGGCAGAGCTGACAACGCCACACAGAGCTGAAAAACTCCACCTACCAGCATGCAGAGGTACTGCTCATCAAAAGTTTCCAGATCCTGTCTGACCCCTGTGGAAAATTCTATGGTAAGGCATCTGCAGCTAGATAGTCTCTATCAGCTAACTTGTTTGTTTGTACTTTGGAGCGTTATTTGGATGTAGATCTTTTTCAAAGTAGTCAAGTGTACCTCCTGTCATTGGTGAGTTCTCACCAGCTGAGGATTTTGACAAAAATTCGTCCAGCTCTGCCTGCTCAGACTTGTCCCTTGGTTGCACATGCGTTAAATCTTAAAATGCCTGGACTCCTGCAACTCTCTTTTCTTTGGCTCAGGCATTGGCCAGTTCCTTGACTGGCCCACATTCCGACAATGGCAGCAAAGTTTGCTGATCAAAAGCCACACAGCTCTTCATCTGTACTAGCTCTGCACTGGCTGCCATTATCTAAGTATCACAATGAAATCACTCTGTCATGTATTGAGGAACTTTCCCAAATTTGGCTGCCATTCTTGCAGCGGAAATTCTCCAAATAAGTTCCCACGCATAGGCCTGCATCATCTGCCAAGTTCCTGGCAGTGCCCTAAATTAGTTGCTCTAGGATCAGTGGTTATGCGCTATCCATCAGGGCTGCGACACTTTGGAACCATCTGCATGTACATCTGCGCCTTTGCAACCAGTTCTTACCTTTAAGAAAAGTCTTGGAATCCTGGCTCTACTCTGTTTAAACTGGGGCTGGGTCATATCTTCTTGTCTGCTAGTTTTCTCTCAATGACAGGACATCTTTTAGGTAACAGAGCGCTTTAGAAAATGTTTTTGCATAATTTTTACATGACATAATCATAACTGTAATCACGTTCACTGCACTCCCTCAAACTTGGGCACACAAGTGAATTGTGTGTTATTATTTTGAAAACACTTTAGTGTTCTTCTTAGGAGAATTGTTTTCAGTTTTGCTCAGTCTCCAATAAAGAGCTCCCACACTTGAGCCCGCTCTGATTAACAACGCTTATTAACAGGGTGAGGAGCTATACCAGCTCTGAAGCATGCCACCTTGGTGGGTGAGAGTGCAGTGTCCCTTTTAAAAGAAATCTGAAAGAATACTCCTTATGATACTCTCTACCATTGGTGAAATTACACCACCATATACATACTTATGTGTGGATTCATTGGTAAAGAGTTCTGGTGAGAGAGAATACATGTAGATGAGTAGCGAAAGATAAATGCAGATAAGGAGCGATGCCTGTGCAAAAAGTGAGAGAAACCCAGTGCGTATTTAGTACCAGAGGTAGCATGGATGCTAAAGAACCTGGACGAGTGAGATAAATAGATAAGATATGAAGGTTGGCGAAAAAAGATCCATGAGATGGATTCAAGACTAGGCAGCCTTCGAATGTCACAACCCTGGCATTCGGCAGTGCTCGTGGCGGGCTCTTGGAAAGAATTTGGGTTTCTGCACTTACTATTTTCCAAAGTAAGCACTGGATACATCTCTAGCAGGAATGGGGCAACATTTAGGATCCTATACCTCCATGAACAAACATGTGTGACTAACGTGATATTTGTAAAATAGATTAAATTATGAGCCAATAGGTTTCATGTTTACTTTTTCAGAAAGGCAAGATGCAGCGATGCAAGATAATTTGTTAAAACAAACGTGTTACATAAAATTAAACTAGCACGAATGTTTAGGGCACAATGGGTTAATAACTACCATATCTGTGATGATCCCTTCAGCTCCATGATGAACGAACTACAATGTATCATATATGCAGAAGACATCTGGTTATACCTTAAAGGGACTGTAATGTCACAACTCAATCCTATTCCCCTGTTACTTTAACATAGAAAAGAGTCTGAAAAGCAGACACGTGAAGCTGAAAGAAGAAAAAATAAACCGTGACATCCATAAGAATAAAACTGCGATAGAGGCTAAAGGTTTCAGCCTCTACTTGCTGAGACGGCCAAATCCTTAGGAATCATATTTAATAAGAAAGCAGTGGATGGGACTATTTTTACATATATATAATTTAGAAAAGGCACTTTACGAAAGGAGAGGCAGAAACGTAGGATTAATAGGGAATAGGATTTGGGGCCCGCTCTCCTCCTTGATTGAGTCTTTTTTATGAACTGAGGGGCATATTATCAAGGGGGTTTATCTCCGCTTTTTTGGCTTTAAAAGCCAAGAAAGCGGAGATAAAATTATCTCCCTATTGCCTAGCTGTTGCTAACACCAGTTAGCGACAGCTAGTAGGAGATTTGCGACCATATTGGGCCCCTCTTTGCATGTCAGTGATATTTATCACTAATGACATGCAAAGTGGGCGTGCCAAGATGTTAGCGACTGGAAATAGTCGCTAACATCGCTATCTCCTATTACCAACTTTTATAGATATTCGCGCTAAGCGCGAATATCTCCAAAAGCTAACACCTGCCCTGAGCAGTTCTTAGCCATGTTATCTAATGGGAGGTGGATAACATGGCTAAGAGCATTAGCTCGGTAATGCATGAATATCGCTGACTTTTCAGCGATATTCATGCATTGCGGCCGATTTTTATCGCATTTGCGATAAACCTTGGTAATACCAAGGTTTATTTGCGATAAAAATCGCCGCAGCTTAGCGGTAAATTTTTGTCTCTAACCAAGCAATAGCGATAATTATCACTATTGCTTGGTAATATGCCCCTGAATTCTTCTCTTGGTCCATTCTGAAAATACTGCTGTTACATTATGTTATTCTCTAGCCTATGATTTATTGATTACTCTGCACAATGTATCACCTGATTGACCCTCTTTTTTTCAAATGAAATCATGGTTTTGTGTTTGGAAAGTATGTACATGTGATTACAGCTGCATTTACACTGTTTTTAGCAAAAAATAAAAATATATTAAAACAAAAAGAAAAACTTAAAAACTTACGTTTAAAAAAAATCTTGTTTGTTACCCATTTTTTCAACTTTGGTTAGTTTGTAACTACAAACCTTTTTTTTACATTCCACTGACTAAAAAATGCAAAGCAGTTACTTACCCTTCTCCACCTTGACTTCGGCAGTATTTCTCTCACTGTTTTTCCAAGAAAAAGATTCGTATCTTTAAGTCCTCTGTGCTGCAGCTAGGATAGTCTCCTATTCCCACAAATATGCCATACAAAACTAACCCTCTCCTCCTTTAAAAGGGCGCGAAACAGAGGCAAGATGTGTGTCGTAAAACTGCCTGCTTAATATTCAAGTCTCTACACTCAAATAACTTTTGCAGAAATCGCCCAATTGTGGGCGCTCTGGCATTCTTATAAGTAAAGTAACCTGTATATCCCACAATTCAGTTCAGTTGAGAGCATGTGCCATCACAAATGAATACTTGCATGACAGTATGAAATACTAGGGTAATTCTTGGTGACATGCGAACTACCCCTGCATTATAGTTAGGGACCCATCAGTGACATAGCTGTGGGTATTCTTGTTGAGATGCTGCTTATCTCAGTATAACAGTGGCCCATAAGTGACATACTTGTGGGCATTCAAGGAGACCTTCTCAATATCCGTGGCATAAATATGGTAAATTCTCGGCATATTTGGGGGCTTTCTTGACATAATTATGGCTATCCCTTGCATAACAGCGTGCCATCTTGACTTGAATGTTGGCTTCCCCTACGTAAGAGTTGTGAAAATCCTTGCACCTTGATGGACATTTCTGGTACTTAATAATGATGATAAATCCGCGTGAAAGGCAGAATGGGTCTATTTGTGGAAGCAGGATGGGTGAGTGTTTGGTGAAAATGACAAACTGATGTTTGCTGATGAAACGTCTTCCGTAAAAATGACAATTTCATATTTTGTAAAATGGCAAGCTTCTGTTGGGCAGAAATTGTGCTTTTTTATGGAAAATGTAACTTTTAATTTCATGGTGAAACTTCTTTGCATTCAGAAATTGTCAAGTTTATGGTTCAGACAAAATTCCTACATTCCTCAAATCTATTTAAAGCAGATATTTCAGCAATAGTTGTGCTGAGTTTTTTTAGACTTGTTGGCTGTGGCACTATGCTATTAGATGGCAGGTACTGTAACGTTTGTTCTTTCATGATTTGTGTGTAGACATTTCATCTTATATATTGTAAAGCTTTGTGGCTTAGCATTCTGTTAATAAAATGTGTGCAAACTGTCTACTCTCTGGTACTGCGACCATTACATAATTAAGTAGTAGCATTGATTTATGAGCCTATAAGATTTGTCTACCTAATGCAGAGGCGGCTCCTCCGTTGGAGCCAAGGAGTGTTGCCCCACTTAAATTATCCCCAAAGAAGAAAAATAAAATGGTAATTCATTACCATTTTATTTTTGATACCCCATCCCAAACAGGGCGTCAGGATGAGGCGGGTCCTGCTGAGTGAGAGCAGCAGGGAGGGGGGTGGGTTCCATGTGCAATGTTTAAAGTGTGCATGTCTTTTTGTCCGGCTGTCTTGCGATGGCCAGACACACAAGTGCACTTTAAACACCTCTAACCCAGCTGCCTTTAGACAGCTGGGTTAGGGCAAGTGCAGTACTCCAGAGCAATGTGGAGCCCGGAGTAAGGCCGCTACTGCCAATCAAAGCACTGCTCTAATGCTGCATGAGAGCAGCACTAGGATTGGTCAAGGGAGTTTCCTGGTGGCCGGGTTGCAGTTTAAGAAAGAAGAGGTCAGGTGCAGAGGACTTGGTAAGTGTTTAATTAATTTTTTTAATTTTATATGCGTTTGCTCGTGCCTGCCCCCACTCCCCTCCCCCTCGTAAATGCTAGCTGCCACTGGAGATACATGTCCTCTCATTTTGAGATCTGTATAACTTTTGATTTGTTCACCCTGGTCCTTTCATAAAGATTACCTGCATAGTCTGAATTTCTTGACTGACGGTAATGTATGTAGCTATTTATTCAACCTTTAAAGGACTTTATTTTGAAGTCTCTGATTTGATTTGCACCACGTTTTTAAAGTTTTCACGGGAATGTTGAGTTCCATCATCCGTGATGAAATAACGCACATTCCAATACAAATCAAATCAGGTTGATATGTGTACCCATGTGTAAATTAATAAACAGTTGTAATGGCACAACATCCTAGTACCCCAACTCTTATACCAAGTATCACCGTCCAATAATAGCTGAATAAGCAGTCAAAATTTCAGTCTTCTGGAAGTCCTTAAGGCAAAGTCAGAACCTCTGTTTATTTAGCACATGTATACTAAAATTGTGCTGAAAATGGTATGGTATGAGTATTTACATTGCACTTACTATCCTTAAGCTGGCGAAGCGCTTGTGGGACTGTTAGTAAGCTTCGCTATGGGAACCCATTTCTAGTGATTTACTGATGCATAATGGTTACAGTTTGCTGTGCTGTCTCGAGCAGTGCCATGCATTCTGTAGAATTCTCTTGTGCCGATATTGTGCTATTTACATTTAAGGAAGTTATGGTGTCATTGTCATGCATATGGCAACTACAGTTGTCCTGCTGTATGAAGTCTCGCGGTTGTTCCTCATGCCATCATCATCAGTTTTGTCACACCAATTAACTGAAGTCAATAGGAACTAGCATACATGAGGAGAACAACTTACTCATACATTTATTTAGTTGATGGTCCATGCTTGGTCACGCTGACGGTAGGGCATCACATACTTCAATCATACATGGTCATGAACGATGTAAACATTTGTAATAATGATTCACAGTTACACAATTTGCTGCAAATTTGTATTGGCAGTAAAGCAATGTGATGCTCTATCCCACAGAGGGTACCTATATCTATGTCATTTACTAAGCCTTGTTATTTGCCAGTTGTTACTGATTTAATTGTTTCTGCTGTGGTGGACCTTGCTGTTGATGTGTGTGACTCCTGTAGTTTATTCTGCCCTGTGCTGTTGATGATATAATATAGTTGGGTCCAAGTCATTTGCTATGGATGTTCCTGCTTGTGCAGGTAAGAGCCTGTGGTTCATTATCCTATCACTGACATAGTAATGTAACCCCGGTCTGTCTATCTCCTTTCGATTCAGGTGGAAAAAAATCTGGTCTTCTTCATCCTTTGGAATTACAGACGGTTAATCATGTCTTTTATCCTTGCCAGAAAAAAGTTCCATAATTTGGTGACTTGGATGGAGCTAGAAGTGCCAAAGATTTCATCAATTTATTTTCTTTCTGCAAGGTGGTAGGATTAGTTTTGGTGCTAATCTAAAACACAATGTTCTTTTCTGTGAGTCTAAGCTCCAACTTTAGAAAAACGATCAGGGAGCCAATGAAGGGCATTCAAGACAAGGAATATGTGTTTTTTCAAAATATTCTCAGAGAGCAGAAAAATGCTAAAAGGTGTTCAAGATCATTTTCTTTGTTCCCTCACATTTTCTTTGTTCCCTCCCATGGTCCAGTTCAAGGCATGTATTTACACCTACCCACTGTGCATATGCTTTATGTGCTTTCAAACACACATGTTCCGGTTAATCACACAGAATATGCACTGGTTGTTGAAGCTAGATCTGTGGTTGAAGTACAGTACCTGATAGTAAAGTATAGATATCTGATGTCGAGAGTGGCACATTGTCAAATGGATGACTTACACTGTGGATGATGATTATAGAGAGGAACTGGAAATCATGACTGAGCTTTGGAACTATAGGGTTACTGGCAGGAAGAGATAATACTATGAGTGAACTGTTGATAGCAGAGTAAGCACTGAAGACATCATCACATCATCCCTGTAGTGGCTGTGCTTGATATGAAAATAGAGATGGCATATAGGAGAGGGCATGGACATGTTTTGGTAGTTGTAGATGGAGAATGTTTGCCTATAAAAATGTGTTTATTAGGATTTCTATGACCAGTGAGACATGTTTTGTATGAGGGAGCAGGAAATGGCCCTGTTGGAATTGGGCTGATTGGATAAATGCCAACATGGAAAGGATCTGATCTGTACGGTAATAGTGTGGTTTCACTGTCTGACAGGGGTGGATTGGATACGATTTGACTCAGGAGAACATTTTGAATGCAAAAGATTTAGATGTGAATGGTTACGGCGTAGATGAAGATACTCTGAAAGTGGAGAGGTCTAAGTGGTCTTCAAGAGTTGTAGGGAGAGGTATTGGTGTGCAATGGTCTAAGTGGGGAAAGGTCTGGAGAGGAGGAGCCTGAAGGAATTAATTGTCTAAGCAGAAGTTTGACTGGAAAATGCCCAGGGTGGTGCATGGTCCGAAAATGAATGTTCTGGGTTGATGATAGCTGATAGTTTGGAAAGTATGATTTAACTCAGAAGGGTATTATGTGGATGTTCTGTCTGGAGAATTGCCAGAATAGGGAATGGTCTAACTTCACTAGTGTATTACTCTGGTGACATTGGACTATGGAATCTGGCTATCTGAAGCTGAGTGTGCATTCCACAAAAACAAATAGGTACAATTTAATGCAGTTGCCTGGTTCTGTGTGACTTGAGTAGATATCGGGTATCGGAGCGCTTTACATGGCACCAGTTTCATTACATGAGGACACATTCATTTTTGTTAGGCACCAGGAGATTAATTGATTTGCCCAGAATCACAGGATGTTGAGCGTCGTTGCCGAGACTCGAACCCAGTTCCCCAGCTTCGATGTCGACCGCTCTAGCTGTAAGGCTAATCACTGTGACCAACACAGTAGTACTAGATAACCAAACCTTAATAGTGGATGGCCTGGAAACACAGGGACAGGGGTTTTGGTCTTGCTAAATAACTTTACTGGGGGGTTCCTTGCCTTTCCCACACCATTACAGGATATACAAATAACTATTGCTCTAAAACTCAGCATCTGGTATAAATTACAGAAATACGTAGGTTCCATTAGTACCCAGTTTTCTCTCTTTATATTTTACCATATGAATTGATCTATATTCTGTGTGCAATGCAATAAAAAATCTATGTAAAGTGCAGCTAAATTGTAGGTTCGGGAACAAACCCCTTAGTGTAGAAGTGTGGCTCACTGGTTAGAGGAGGCATACCCTGAAGCAGAGGTCAGACCCGGGACCAGGGTTCGATTCCCGACGCTGCAGGGTCTTGAGCCCAATTGTCCACGGACTTGATAATTCTCGCTTCGGTGCCCACTCTAAGCACAAGTTCACACTATGCAGCTCTGGGCAATAAGCTTGCTTAATCTCCACAATGGCCCCCCGCGGCGGGATGCCTGGCTTTCACCTTGGGGATTCCCAGTACGGGTTATCTCACAGGGAAAAGCCAGGACGGGGTCCCAATGCAAGCGCCGAGATGCCCTAGGGTAAGTCGAGCGCTATATAAGAACATACGTACATACATACATATCCATGCGACCAGAACGGTCTAGCGGATGAAGTTACAGATTAAAACGTTGCAAAACTGGCTGTGTTGCCCTTCTCATTTTTTTTTCTATTTCAACTTATATACACAAATGACCCCTTACTGAATTCAGAATTTTGTCTCCTTTTCGGAATGTATAGTTTGCCGGCACCACTCATGGGTTTCACACATGGTTCTACCACAAACAGGAAGTAGGTTGAGGGCACATAAAATTAAGGAAAATAGGCTACCTCTTAGAAATGGCAAAGCAGTGGTATAAAAATGTTTTTTTTACATCTCTGCATGTTCCAGAAAGCTGGGAGGATGGTGATTTTAGCACAGCAAACCTTTTGTGGATGTCATTTTTTAGGAAAAAAACACCCTTTTTAGCTAAGCTCTTTTTCTTCCAATTTTTCCTCCAAAAATCAAAATTTAGCTATATTTGCCAATCTTCTTGTTCCTCTCCAGGGAAATCAACAAACCCTGTGCACCTTTAAAACCTCCTGGATGTTGGGAAAAACGGACAGACATTTGTCATGTATACCTTACGTGGAAAAAAAGGTATGGAAGCGTACGTGCAAATTACCCCAAATAGCCAAAAAAGGGCTCCGCACTAGGGTGGAAAATTCTCAGCAGTTTAGGGGTTAACTATCATTAGTGCAGAAGGTGCAGTGGAAGTGCCCACTGTTCCCAATTAGGGATGCTGGGAAATGGGGAATGGGTATCCCATTTTCCTGTTTTAAATTAAGGGACCCTGGTGTTTTGGAATACTAGTAGAGACGTACTTTGTTGAACTTGCTAGATTGCATAATCTGCTGTTGGTTTCCCCATTGGAAAGAGAAAGCCTAGTATATCAGATCAGGCTCTTCTGTTATACTTTGTCATTGAGCCAAGACTGTATTTTTCGAGAAACTGGCCAGGCTCCAAACACGTGGTGCTTTCTCGCAATTCTTGTTGGTCACTCTCTTGGGCCCAATGACTGCTTAGAAGATTTTCATTGAGCGGTCACACTTTTAAATGGATATTGATTACATCCCCAAGACAAATAGCCGTAAAATAAAGTTTTCTGCTGGACGTGAAGTAAAGGAAGTGCTACAGCAGCACAAGGAGACAAGCATTGGCAAACCCAATAGGTCTTGCCCATGTGTGATCTATTGGCTTTGCCAATGTTTCTTAGCCAAGTTGCAACATTGCTGAAAGTAAAGAAAAATGCTGTATGACTTAGCCAGCGTTAACCGTGGCATAGCACTTTTTAAAAATGTATTTTTACTTTTAGCCATGCTGCACTGAAGCCAGTGCTGCTGTACAACATGGCTAAAAAATATTGACAAAGTCAATACATCTCACATGGGTGAGAATTATTGGCATTGTCAGTGCTCGTTTTCAATGAGCAAGCACATCTCCGCCTTTGAACAGGTACCAACATGTAAGCTATTACAAACTTAGATATGCAGGCATCTGTGAGGTTTTTGCTCGATGCTTTGCTCAAATAGCATTAGAGGTTGATCTCTGAATTGTTCTAATAAAGCGTTCGAGTGTTACTGGTTGGCTATATACATAAGAAAGGGCCGTCCTTAAGTGGTACGTATTGACAGGGTGACGCTTACATTCACAAGCCAAATTCCTGTGCCAGATAAATTAATAAAGGCATATATTTAATATTTTCCAGGAGATGTCTTTTAATCACAGCTTACTGTGCACAACTCTGTAGGATTCCGTTTGGGGTTCCTGCACGTCTACATTTATCTAAAAGACGATCCGTTAATCTGTATGAGTCTCCAACTCTCCACCCCTTTGATGAAATGTGAGAGCTCTAGGCATATGCGATGGCGGTTGCCAAGAGCGATGTAGCTTCGTCACTGCAAGGAGGCTAGAAGGAAATGGGTCAATTAAGGCTTCTTTGTGGACAGACCTCAAACAAATCACTATCTCTCAACGAACTCCTTTATGGCGAGGAACACCTTTAGTGTAGAAACGGATGTACTACTTTAAGACAGCTTTCTATGGTGTGCTCCGTCATCATTCTGTTAACCCAGCCCCTCAGCTGCAGTCTGCATAGATTTACTCACAGCCACACTGGCACATAAACTGATCTGTGATTTATGGAAAGACCAAACGGGCTGGAGTGAGTTAGTCATATGTAATGAGTCTTACACAGGATACCTATCGGCCTTTCAGAAGCACCAGCCCGGTTGATAAACTGACTAGTTTGCAATTATGCCACCACCTCTTTGAATGCACCACATATAATTATATCTGTATTTTCTGATCTTGTCAAGAACCAAATGGGGGAAAACCTAATTCAAACAGTGTGCACAATCTCGGCCTCCAATATGAACGAACAATTTAAATTAAACAATTACAAAACGTTTTTAAAACATGCAGTGAAGTGAACCTAGCATGAACACAAACTGTGAAATGTACCATGCTTCAGTGGGAAAATAAAACCATAAATAGGCGTACATAGTAGCCATAAATCAAATGCTTTCTGACCGACACGAAGGTACCTTTTCAACAACAGGAGGAGGGTAGGTTTCAATAACAAGAAAAACAAGCACACTCGGAAGACCGCCTGACATTTGACCTCAGTCTTTAGAACAAGATTTACAGGCCTCTTTATTATAGAAAACAAGTTCGTGGAAGAATAATGTAAACATGGCTTTCACATGGAGAGGTACTAACTCAAGCTGGACAGCCTAAAGCAAATAAAGCCAGCAAATGGGAAGCAAGAAAACGTGGGTTACTAACCATAAAGCCAATGGCAAGCTATGAGCAGAATGCATTCCCAAATCAACTTTCTGAAACTCCACAAATTGCCTTTTCAGGCCACAAGGTTTCCCCCTGTCTGGTAGGCTGCGATCTAAACAAGCATTTACAATGGAATGGTCTCGTCTTTGTTAAAGTTAGAGCTATTGGCATTGCAAATGTCATTTTTTTCATTTATTGTTTTTTTTAACCAATAAATATATGGTATTGTCATTTACAATGGCAATAGGTAAACATTAGAGAGTAGTAGAGAGTATTAGCAGTGATTAATAGTTAGTAGAGAGTGACATAAATAAAAGGTCTGTCACACTGCTGTCTCTCTCACATTGCTGTCTCTCACACTGCTGTCTCTCTCACACTGCTGTCTCTATCACACACACTGCTGTCTTTCTTACACACAATGATGTCTCTCACACTCCAGGCACAGCAAGCCACATCCAGACCCACCGAAGTATGAGAGACTTGCACCGGCATGCCACAGACTCACACACACAGAGCCCCCCCACACACACACAGAGCCCCCCCACACACACACACACAGAGCCCCCCCACACACATGCACACACACAGAGCCCCCACACACACACAGAGCCCCCCCCACACACACAGAGCCACACATACACACAGCACCACACATACACACAGCACCACACACACACACAGAGTGCCACGCACACACACACAGCGCCACACACACACACACACAGAGTGCCACACACACACACACAGAGCCCCCCCCACACACACAGAGCCACACACACAAAGCCACACACACACAGAGCCCCCCCCACACACAGCCACACACACACACAGACAGAGCCACACACACACAGAGCCACACACACACACACACACACACACACACACTACTGACAATAACACAAGCTACTTCGTGGACAAGTCTTCCCTTACGAGGGAGTGAAGGAGGAACGCATATAACATCCATAAACAGGAGGCCATATGCATTTCTTAGCTAATACTTAGCAGACTTGCTTATGTGAGATTCACTTACACGTAGACATACACAGTAGGCACCATACTCACAGAGTGGCCTTGCCACCTAATGATGTAAAATAAAGGAGAGTTAATTATATCACAAGAGGGGAGGGGCTGAAGCAATCCACGTCATCAAACCCTTTTTCCTTGCTTACTAGAACTGTTCAGTAGCAACTTCAGAACTTTGAGCTACCCCAGCCTCCCAGGGTCTTCTTGAGACACAGGAGTGGATTACCTAGGTTAAGGAGGGAGTCGGCCTATCTTCGCCCTTTCCGAAGCATGTGCTTCTTGTCTACGCTTGGTCTGCGCTTCACTAAGACGCCAAATAGAAGAACATGAGCATAGAGCTGTAATACACATTTTACAACATAGCGTGCTACTGTTAAAAATACAGAGGCCCGACCTTCCTTCCCTCTTTGCAGCTGTTACAGACACTGAGCCTCTTGCGCCCACCGGACTAAGTTGCTAAATTTGACCTTCACTTTCCCTCCCACGTTTCTCCCCCAACGGCCTGACACAGGGTAATTTAAATGGCTGGGGCATATGCTATCATTTTACCAGCCGCTCCTATCTCTGGCTAGGGTTCTCGGGGGTTAAACACCTAGGCCTGGTCCATGTAGTCTGTCGCTGTGGCACACGCCTCTCACAGGCTTGTGCCTCATCGTGGAAATTTTCAAAATAAAAGTTACGGTACATAGTGGGCATGCGTACAATAACATGCATGCGCACTAAAACCTAAGCACATTGGGAAAAGTTCCAAATACACACAGAAACACTTCAAACAAAATTATAGTTGTTACTGTTGCAGTTTTTTACATGCTTCAACTTTCCATTGCACAAGCAGCAAAACGTCTAGGTCCTAGTAAAAACACTTATATCCCTGTTCTAATTCCTCAACTGAACCGACTCCAGCACCATAGTGACAGCTGCTGCGGGCGCCCTCCTGCTCGCACTGATGGAACCTCCCTCTGCGCGCCCCCGCTCCTGATAGCCACTGCAAGCGCGCATCACGCGGCTGCGCACGAGCCTTCAACCTGCTTTTGACGGGCGTAACAACACAGAAAGCGTGCCGCCTCTCAAACAAGTGTGAAACTGAACGCGGTCGCGCGCAGCCTTCATGCTTGTGACGTAGGGTGAAGGGGCGCTCTGATGCCGTTGATCATGAGAAAGATTAGACATAGAAACAAGACTGCGCAGCGCTTCCTGCCAGCAGTCCTTGAAGCAGCATTCAGGCGGAACGCTTAGTTACGTTGTAGCTGCCCAAAATTAAGTTTCAACTTTGCAGTTAATGTTGTGAATCCGCCAAAAACAAAACGTATATTTTGTAAATATTTAAGAAGAAAATAGCTTTTCGGCAAGTAGTGTTTAAACGAAGACTTTGTTATTAGCAGTTTGAATCACAAAATAATCGACCTTCTGACAGCACGGTTCCAGACTAATTTCAAAGGCCTCTGGGCTCACGAGGAGGTGTCATGTGACGTCCGACCGCCGCCCAATCAGAGCCAGCCGGCCGGGCTCCACGCGTTCGCCATTTCTCACTGAGCCCTGTCCTTTGCAGACTGGGGGGCGTGTTTTTCTTTCAAGAAAGAAACAAAAAAAACACGCCTCTCAATCCGAAAAGGACGGGGCTTACAGCAAAAAGAGATCGTCACAGAGACCTCTTCTCCAATGGCTGGCCGCCATTTAGGAGGCCAGCCAATGGAGAAGAGGGGCGGGTTTAACCCTCGCTACTCTGAGACATAAGATCTCGCCAGCGAGACTGCGCATGCGCAGCCTACGCTAGCCGAGACCTAAAAAGGGCCTCTCCTGAAACGTGGAAGTTTCCTGCAGACCAGCAGTGCTTTAATTTGAAATACAAAAAGTGCAAGTTCTTCTTTGGAGCCTGCCACCGGTGCTGGCGAATGCCAGGGCTGCATAACCAAAAGCTGCCTAGTCTTCTTTCCACCTCAGGTCTCTTTCTTCTGTCATCCTATATTTCCAGTCTCTTTCTTTCACTCTTGTGGGGCTCTCTTTCACCCCTGCTTTCTCTCTTTGTGATTATTTGATTTCCTTTTCTACCCAGTTTTTCACCCTACTTCTCTGCTGCGTTTGTTCTCTCTCAGTATTGCCATCCTCACATTTACCCCCATCCCAGTCTTTACAAGTGTCTATATCTCCCCTATGTGTTTGAGTGGTAGCTATGGTCATCTATACAGCTGTGCAGTGCTTTGCATTACTGTCCTGTCATCCCTACACCTCTCTGTCTCTCGTCCATCTGCACACCTCTCCTCTATTTCTTTATTCATCTGTATCTCACACCTCCCTCTGCCTTTCCATCTGCATATCTCTGCTCTGCTCTGTTCTATCCTTCTACCGCGTATCATCTGTACGTCTCCGTCTCCTCATATCTCTTTCTACCTCGCTGTTTCTATATCCTCTATTCCTACATCTCTCGAGTCAACTGTATTCTGTGTCTTCGCTCTAATCTAATCTAATCTCCAACAAAAGAACTGGTTTGGTAGGCGTGCCATCTACGAACTGAATGTACCACGATATGATCTGCACAATATGATGATTGACGTGTTTATGATCCAGATATGATTTATGACCATGATGACGACATGTATGATTTATGACCCCGATATGATTTACCACAATGATGACGACATGGATGATTTATGACCCAGATATGATTTATGAAAATGATGACATGTATGATTTATGACCCAGATATGATTTATGACCACGGCGATGGCATGTATGATTTATGACCCAGACATGTTGTATGACGTGTTTATGACCCAGATATAATTCATGGGATATTGTGTTGACATGTATATGACCCAGATATGATTTATGATCCCAATAAAACTGCGGCCAACAACCACCACAACAACTACGACCTTGTTGGCTGAGTGTATTGGGATAACAGGGGTATTGGTCTTGGGGTAGATACTTTCCTTCCCACGGTATGGGGGAGTGCGGGGGTTATTGCAGAGGCCGCCGCACCCCCCCCGAAGGGGGGGGAGGCTCAAGGGCCAGCGCCTTAATCCACGCCGAGCCCCAGTGGAAGAACCGGTTCTGGGCACCCAGAAGCGGCAGGAGGGCTCAACACCTCGCAGAGGAACATGCTGTTGGCACCAAGGAACCCCCAGCCAATAGGGGGGACAGCATGGTACAAACCCCCCAATGGGGGACCAGCTGCAAGGAGCGGACGAGCAGAAGGGGGGATATAAGCCACTGCTCCCCCCAGATAGCTCCTAATTTTCGTGGAGCGGGGGAAGCGGCGCACCTGAAGTTTTGGACCCACCCACCCACACCTAGGAACCAGCAGTTGTCGCAGTGCTGGACAGCAACACATGCATTGGCGGGAATTGGTACAACGGATGGCTAAGGAGACACACCAACAGGGCGGTGTGTAGAAGTAGGCCACTCATTTTGGGATGCCGCACGGCAGGGTGAGTTGGCCGGGCCAAGGAGGGGAGTAGCGAACGGAGACGGCGCTCGCGGCCCAGACCCGGCCGGACGGCAGGGCACAAAAAGGTAGCGAGTTGGGCCTAACTCCTTGGAGAAGCTACCCCTCCCTACACGCAAAGGGCGTGGGTGACCAGCCAAATGGTGGTCCCAGAGGTAACACGACAATGAGGACAACCAAGGACCAACAAAAGAACTGGTTTGGTAGGCGTGCCATCTACGAACTGAATGTACCACGATATGATCTGCACAATATGATGATTGACATGTTTATGATCCAGATATGATTTATGACCATGATGACGACATGAATGATTTATGACCCAGATATGATTTATGAAAATGATGACATGTATGATTTATGACCCAGATATGATTTATGACCACGGCGATGGCATGCATGATTTATGACCCAGACATGTTGTATGACGTGTTTATGACCCAGATATAATTCATGGGATATTGTGTTGACATGTATATGACCCAGATATGATTTATGATCCCAATAAAACTGCGGCCAACAACCACCACAACAACTACGACCTTGTTGGCTGAGTGTATTGGGATAACAGGGGTATTGGTCTTGGGGTAGATACTTTCCTTCCCACGGTATGGGGGAGTGCGGGGGTTAATCTGTACCTCCCGTCTCTCTGCCTTGCCCCCTCCTCTCTCTATCTCTCATCTGCGTGTCTCTCTAATCTTATGCATTCTCTGTGCCATGAATCTCGCATGTCTCTCCTCTTTCCGGGGATGGCACAGTGACCGTGATTAGTCTGTCCCCGGACACAAGCTGCTGTTTTGCTTTAACTGGCGCGGAGTTTCCTGTGACTTCGCAGGAGGTGAGACTGGGGGGAGGCAGGGGCAGCTTCCGGCTCCTGGCAGCTGAGCTGAGTGAAAACTTCCCCGGCTGCTAGGCTGCAAACTGATGGACTCGAGGAATAACTTGGCAGAGCGTGCCACGGGTGAGTTTGAGGAGCGGCGGGCACAGACGCTTCCTGTCTGCGGCATCCGGTGTCACCTGCCAGTCACCGGGGGTTCCGTTCCCGCAGCAGCCAGCCAGCTTCATTCTAGCAGACAGTTATACGTGCACACTGCACAGGCGTAGCCAGCACAGGAGTAGCCAGCTGTTTAAGTGCGTAAAAAGTATTGGGACCAGGCAGGCAACTAGAGCCAAATTTCGGCAGGGGGGGGGGTGAAAAATATTTCGGGGGGGGGGTCTAATTCTAACAACCATAGACTGTAAGAAGAGTGAAAACATAACAAAAGCCTCATTTAGAAGTAAATGGTCTTTTAACCCCTCCCACGCTGGTGACGGAATCGTTCCGTCACGCCCCTCGGGTGGGCTGTGCTGGTGACGGAACGGTTCCGTCACGGCCCGCTTGCCGGGCCTGTGCGGCGCTGATTTCGCGCCTGCGGGGCTGTGACTGAACCGTTCCGTCACAAGCACAGCTCACCTGAGTATGGGGGAGTGCGGGGGTTATTGCAGAGGCCGCCGCACCCCCTCCGAAGGGGGGGGGGCTCAAGGGCCAGCGCCTTAATCCACGCCGAGCCCCAGTGGAAGAACCGGTTCTGGGCACCCAGAAGCGGCAGGAGGGCTCAACACCTTGCAGAGGAACATCCTGTTGGCACCAAGGAACCCCCAGCCAATAGGGGGGACAGCATGGTACAAACCCCCCAATGGGGGACCAGCTGCAAGGAGCGGACGAGCAGAAGGGGGGGATATAAGCCACCGCTCCCCCCAGATAGCTCCTAATTTTCGTGGAGCGGGGGAAGCGGCGCACCTGAAGTTTTGGACCCACCCACCCACACCTAGGAACCAGCAGATGTCGCAGTGCTGGACAGCAACACATGCATTGGCGGGAATTGGTACAACGGATGGCTAAGGAGACACACCAACATGGCGGTGTGTAGAAGTAGGCCACTCATTTTGGGATGCCGCACGGCAGAGTGAGTTGGCCGGGCCAAGGAGGGGAGTAGCGAACGGAGACGGCGCTCGCGGCCCAGACCCGGCCGGACGGCAGGGCACAAAAAGGTAGCGAGTTGGGCCTAACTCCTTGGAGAAGCTACCCCTCCCTACACGCAAAGGGCGTGGGTGACCAGCCAAATGGTGGTCCCAGAGGTAACACGACAATGAGGACAACCAAGGACCAACAAAAGAACTGGTTTGGTAGGCGTGCCATCTACGAACTGAATGTACCACGATATGATCTGCACAATATGATGATTGACATGTTTATGATCCAGATATGATTTATGACCATGATGACGACATGTATGATTTATGACCCAGATATGATTTACCACAATGATGACGACATGGATGATTTATGACCCAGATATGATTTATGAAAATGATGACATGTATGATTTATGACCCAGATATGATTTATGACCACGGCGATGGCATGTATGATTTATGACCCAGCCATGTTGTATGACGTGTTTATGACCCAGATATAATTCATGGGATATTGTGTTGACATGTATATGACCCAGATATGATTTATGATCCCAATAAAACTGCGGCCAACAACCACCACAACAACTACGACCTTGTTGGCTGAGTGTATTGGAATAACAGGGGTATTGGTCTTGGGGTAGATACTTTCCTTCCCACGGTATGGGGGAGTGCGGGGGTTAATCTGTACCTCCCGTCTCTCTGCCTTGCCCCCTCCTCTCTCTATCTCTCATCTGCGTGTCTCTCTAATCTTATGCATTCTCTGTGCCATGAATCTCGTATGTCTCTCCTCTTTCCGGGGATGGCACAGTGACCGTGATTAGTCTGTCCCCGGACACAAGCTGCTGTTTTGCTTTAACTGGCACGGAGTTTCCTGTGACTTTGCAGGAGGTGAGACTGGGGGGAGGCAGGGGCAGCTTCCGGCTCCTGGCAGCTGAGCTGAGTGAAAACTTCCCCGGCTGCCAGGCTGCAAACTGATGGACTCGAGGAAAACTTGGCAGAGCGTGCCACGGGTGAGTTTGAGGAGCGTCGGGCACAGACGCTTCCTGTCTGCGGCATCCGGTGTCACCTGCCAGTCACCGGGGCTTCCGTTCCCGCAGCAGCCAGCCAGCTTCATTCTAGCAGACAGTTATACGTGCACACTGCACAGGCGTAGCCAGCACAGGCGTAGCCAGCTGTTTAAGTGCGTAAAAAGTATTGGGACCAGGCGGGCAACTAGAGCCAAATTTCGGCAGGGGGGGGGGTTGAAAAATATTTCCGGGGGGGGGTCTAATTCTAACAACCATAGACTGTAAGAAGAGTGAAAACATAACAAAAGCCTCATTTAGAAGTAAATGGTCTTTTAACCCCTCCCACGCTGGTGACGGAATCATTCCGTCACGCCCCTCGGGTGGGCTGTGCTGGTGACGGAACGGTTCCGTCACGGCCCGCTTGCCAGGCCTGCGCGGCGCTGATTTCGCGCCTGCGGGGCTGTGACTGAACCGTTCCGTCACAAGCACTGCTCACCCGAGGGGAGTGACGGAGCGGTTCCGTCACCAGCGTGGGAGCGCTGCGCGCCCCCCCCCCCCCCTGCTCCTTAGCACTGTGGCGGAATAGCCGCCGCTGTGAAAGGATTAAAGACCTGTTAAGTACTCGGTGCGGCTGCAATCAGACGGTCGCCAGCCCGCAAAGCTGTGTCAGCCCGGGCTGACACACGATTGGGGGGGTGGGGGGGGGGCTGAAGCCCCGTGAGCCCAATGGGTGTTGCGCGCCTGATGGGGACTGTTATTCTTAGTGCAGCGGGGCGGAGATTGAGATGTGGAAAAAAATATATATATATTCGACTACTATTGTGTTGGCCTTTCACCTTCAGGTAAAATATAAACCAAAACTCACCTTTAATGGAAGACAAATTCAAATTAAGTCATTCTTTAGGAAATGCACTCTATTCCCACCTGAAATCTCAATTGGTTAATGTGATCTCAACAGCTGTCTTTGTCATTACCAGACAGCCACAGACTAGGATCCTGCTTGCTGCAGAGGGTAATAGGCAGTCAGACTGCACCATGTGTAAAACTTTTATATACGTATTCCTTCAGAAGGCACACAACCCAGAACTTAAATGGTAACACCCTTACATTATACCTCAAAAATAATCTTTGTCACCATAACGTTTCAGATGAGTCCAACAATTAATATAGTGTCTCTCAGGAAACCTTTAGTTTGACTGATTAACCAATTGGATGCATTTGCATGTCTTTCCGGTAGCTGGCGAGAAGGCATGTTCTTTTGTAATTGCCCCTTGCGTGTCTTCACAGTACAGGAGATCCCCTTTTTGCCTTTTCAGTGAGAGACACCTCAAGGGCAGCATCAACGGTTCAGCAACGGTTGTTTCTTAACAAAAAGTAGGAGAAACTGTTTCTGTAAACATAAAAAAATGGGAATGTCGTTCCCAATTGATCCCATTTACTAGGCGCAGCTATCAGTAATGCATCAGATGTGATGGCACCAGGAGTCTCAATGACCCGCAACCCTCCAATATTAGCTGCCTTTTAATACTACGCTGGGTGTGAGGATGGGCATTTTCCTTGCTTTCTTTAGCATTCTCCCTCGTTTGGTGTGTGTAACCTTGTTTTCAATGAACTTCAACTTTCTAAAAAGTAACAAGCCTTTTTAGACTTCCACAGTGCACCGTCTTAGCAAATCTGAATCCCAATCAACATTTTTTTTCCACCATTCAATGTATTGAGATCATTATCTTCTTAGAAATCTGGCCTCACATTTGAGAGCCAATAGATTGTTCGTTACACATTGTATTTTTGCTAAGCCGCTACAGAGGTAAGTTAAAATGGCGTCCTACTTGCCTGTCTTTGTAGATACATGTTGTGACTTCCCACCTTGGTTGTTAGCATGCCGCATGTGACTGAAATGTATACAAAGGGATGCTTCTTCTCACATTGGCCACAAATGACAAACTGCCTTTCGGCATGCACAGCTACTTTATTCATTAACTGTGCTACTGTACCTCATACCTAACCACTCCTGCCTAATGTGCAGGGGGTCACCTCGCTGTGTAGCATCAGTCAGGTAGAAACCAACTACATAACCTTACCCCAAAACTTTTGTAGGGAATGTATTGAAATTTGTTTTGTAGATTGGCAATGTCTAGTAATACTAGGCGTTCCAAAGCCAAGCTTTCTGGGGGCATAGTGGAGGACGGTGGATTTAAAGTGGAAGGTGGGTGGAATCGGCTCAGTGGTCTCAGATTCATTGGCGAAGAATTGCTTTAGTCGTATCCTACGGAAGAATTTTAGAATGCTGGACTGAAGGTCCAAGAAATTGGTGCATTCAATTGGGACAAAACTGAGTCCACATGAAAGTATTTGTGTTTCATCATGGGTAAGGGTATGGTCTGATAGATTGAAAATGGGTATGGAGTTAGTATTGGTGGTCATGGTAGCAGAAGTGGTACGGTTGGTTTTGTTTGAATTCATTGTTGGGGGCCCCATTGGTAAAAGCGGTTCCGTGTCTGCCTCTCACCTGCAAACTGTGGTTGGTATTGTCGGTTCCTTGTTGGTCGTGTTTGGGGTTGGCTGCGTCCGCGGCCTCTTCCTAAAAAACCTTGTGGGAGTAGAGGGGGCGGTCTGTTAGTTGCTCGTGTGGCACTGGAGCCCTCACCGGGGTCTGAGTCTTCAACCGAGATGTTGGAGGAGTCCGAAAAGGTCATTCTTTGGCTGTTCCGGTACCTTCCCCAATTTCTTGCTCTTGGTGGCAAGTAAGGGGTGTTAAAGAATTACTCGTTAAGGTAAGGGTAGGTCTGGTCCACTTTGTAGAAGCAAATGTCTTTTTGGATTTTGGTGACTTTTTTTTTTCAGTTCAAAGGTGTTAAATGCGGCAATAGTAGCGTCAACTTTTTCCAAAAGGTTTTTTGCATCCGTGATGGTTGAATCCGCCAAGATGAGTGCCTCTAGCTCAGCGATTACTTTTAGTTCCTGACGGCTGTGTTCTATGGCCGTGTCAATACCAAGCACCATCCAATGGCGGGAGCAGGTCGTGGCCAAATGACTAAAGCCTGTTCTAAACTTGGGGTCCCGGGTGAAAATGGCTGAGGTGTTATGGATCTGGAGGCCCACAGGAATTACACCAGATCTCAAATAATCTGTCAGCATACGGGCGTGTAGTTCTTTGTCAAGTAGGGCACGAGAGTTATTGGGTGTGGTGGTAGTGGCGGTAGTGGTAGGTGGTCCAGACAGGAGTGATACCAGTAGCTTGACCACATGGCTCATCTCTCCAGATCGGCTTCCGAGAAGTGGTTTATACACCTCCTAACTCTCAACTCATACCACGGGTAAGCCACTGATTAGACCCACGGACCATATATCACCTTAACTGATCCTGTACTGCCTTCTCAGACCGCCCTTCAACGATCCACCCATGTTCTCTAGCGAACTTCACAGATCATTATGCATCACTGCATGGCTCAGCACATCCATCCACCCTTCAAACCAGTTAGAATCACTACCCAGGACCGTCCATTACTGGTACGCACTTCTGCACTGCCACCCGCCTAACCCCCTCTTGCCCCATCCCCTTGTTAGCCTCCCCCACGCCAACCTAGCGCTACGGTCCCCATACTTACCCCTCTAACCTTTACCTCCCTCCCTTCTCCCCCCCTGTACAGCACTGTCCATTAATCAACCCAGTCCTGATGAAGATCCTGAATCATGAGGATCGAAACGCCGTCGACCATACAGCGCAATTGAAGGCGCGAACATGCAATGTGGTTCACCTATGACTATTGCCAGCCTCCAAATGTACCTTAATACAGCTGGAACCACATTATTGTCATAACTCACTGTATATTTCCATGCACTAGTCACCTTGCGCCGTCTATTTTGCTGTTTACATTGTCACGTGCATCGCCACCGTTCCCACCACTTGCACCCTTTGGGCACCAAGTACAATTAGGATTGTACCAATTTGTTCCTTTACAGTGCTGCTACAACTGTAATTTGTTTTACCTTTGTTTTGGATAAATTTGATGCCATAGGCACATCTATAACTAACTTATGAGTCTCCTTTGTCCTTTCTTACAATGTTTTTTAACATGTACAATGTTAATTGTCTTTAACTAATACCAGTTGGGATACCATATTTTTATACTATATTATCTATCCCAATCCCAACATGGTTGATGGGTATTGCTCCTGTAGGCCATACAAGTACATCAGTGGTGAAAAAGGGATTAGTCACTGTGCTTGTGTGTACTCTTACCGTGGGCCGTAGCAAGGTAAAGGTACTCCGCACTGGCACGTAAGGAATGGATTTACCAGGGCCGGCGCTAGACATGGGCAGCTGCCCAGGGCCCCACGCTTGCTCGCAGCCATGGGGCCTCGCACTGTCACAAACTCCAGAGTTTCGAGGCCCAGGGGGCCCACTAAGAGTTTATATTTTTTCTTTGTTTAGACAATCTCCCCTGCAGGCCTGTCTCTGTGGGCCTAATGGCTGCGCCTGCATGTTGATGACAGCTATTAGACAGATCATTCCAGTTCCCTTGCCTGTGTTAGGATTGCCCTGCCCCTGTATCAATTAAAAGCAGAATATCCTGCTGGGCGCAGAACAAAAGATAGAACGGGGAATCCCAATGGAAACTGCTCACCTAGGACAAGTGGAAAGAGAGCAGAGAGGGGGGTTAAAGGGTTAAGACACTCTGAATAGAGCGCAGTGAGAGTGGGAACAGATAGGTGTGTGTACAGCAGTGAGACAAGAGGTGCAGGCAGAGGAGCAGAATCAGCATGTACAAGTGGATGCAGCAGGGTTTAAAGTCTGCTGGGTCACTCAAGTCTGACCCCTAGATGCATCAAGCACCCATTTTGCCATTCCTTATTAGCGAAAAATAAGGATTCGCTAATAAGGAATAGCAAAAGGCTATGCATGAAGAATTCGCTAAAAAAAATTGCGATTTCTTAAAATTCCTTCATTGCGACTCGCAAATTGCGAGTCGCAATTAAGGAATACCTCCCCATTCATTCCTATGGTCCTAGAAGCCCATAGGAATGAATGGGAAGACAATCTCAATTTGCGATT
The DNA here is from genome assembly GCF_964263255.1 of Lissotriton vulgaris. Taxonomy (NCBI): domain Eukaryota; kingdom Metazoa; phylum Chordata; class Amphibia; order Caudata; family Salamandridae; genus Lissotriton; species Lissotriton vulgaris. Next base: position 376,814 of record NW_028249604.1, read on the forward strand.
CTCAATTAGAGAATCGCAAATTTAGATTGCAATTTCAAGGATGCCAGGGTTTCAAAAGGACACCCTGTTGCACCCCTGAAATCTGCATATGGGTACATCTTACATTTGGGATGATGCATCCCAAATGCAAAAATACCGGTCGCAAAGGGGCAGATTCTGAGAATCTGCCCCTTTGCGAGCGGTTTTTAGCTTGATGCATCTATGCCTTTGACCTGGTAGTAAATTAAAATGGCCATTCAAAAGGGGCCCTATATTCATGTCCTTAAGTTCGCCTGCAAAAATATTGATCCAGTGTCTGCACAATGAATGAAAGTTCTGAAAAGCATGTGATGAGACGGGCCCGCTCTCCATTTTTACCCTCACCCTCAGAGTGAAAAAACAAATCTTAACTCTGCATCAGTGCCACCCTCCCCTACTTCCAATGAAACTTCAAAGAGACTCGTTCTAGTTCTTTCACAGTCTCATCATGTCAGAACTGCAGCATTTTCAATATTATATACAAGGAAGCCATAGATGTTGCTTATTCATCTTATGCAACTAATATCCACTGACAAGGCCAATAGTCCTGGATTGTTGTAGGTTTAACTTTACTTGTTGCAATGTTTATCTGGAGGCAATGACAGAGGCAGCAAAATACCAGTCGGGCGGCGCACTGTGCTAAGCACAGATTTATATAGCTTACATGTTTTTAAGCCACACCATTAATTACATCAGCAATGCTCCTTTGAAAGACACCCCCAGTTTTTTTTTTCATCCCACTTAAAGCCCTCTGTCAGGTCAGTATGTAGGCCGTTTTTTTGGCTAGTTGTTGACCTGCTTTATGGTCAGATGAGCCGGTTTTTACTATTGATTTTTAGGATATTAAAGCAAACATTGCCTGCACCAAACTAAAATCAGTGCAGTCTTCCATACCTTACAAAAAACTTACACATCATATGTTTACAAGATTAAAACTGCCCTAGTTTGCAAACATGGGACACTTTTCTAGCTAAGTAACTCACTAATGGGGGCCCCTTTTTTTTTTGGTACTGGGCCTATTTTCTTTCCCAGTCTGATGCTGCATGTTTGGCAGGGCCACTGGAATTATGCGATTGTGTGGCAGCTGCGACTTCTGCAGAATTATGCATTTGACGCATTAGCCACATAATACATCATCTGTTGCATAATCTACAGATTTTGACAACAAAATTGCTTTCTATCTCAAATGGTTCAAAGTTACTAAAAATGCAGCAACATGTCTTGCTGCATGTGGGAAGGCCCTTTGAAAATCTGGAATAGTCAACTGTCTGTTTCCCACTGCTAAATTTGTGTGTTAAATTGGTACTAATGGGGTGCAACCAGTGCCCACACAGTGTTACCAAGTTTAACAAGCATTTACAATGCAATGGTTTCGCCTTTGGCAAAGTTAGACCTATTGGCATTGTAAATGACAAAATTTGTATTTATGTGTTGGTTTTGAAAACAGATAAATAAATGGCATTGTCATTTACATTGCCATTAGCTTAATCTCTGCAGTCACTCTGCACTCCCTAGCACTCTGCACTCCCTAGCACTCTGCACTCCCTAGCACTCTGCACTCCGTAGCACTCTGCACTCCCTAGCACTCTGCACTCCCTAGCACTCTGCACTCCCTAGCACTCCCTAGCACTCTGCACTCCCTAGCACTCCATAGCACTCCCTAGCACTCCCTAGCACTTTGCACTCCCTAGCACTCCCTAGCACTCTGCACTCCCTAGCACTATGCAATCCCTAGCACTCCCTAGCACTCTGCAATCCCTTGCACTCCCTTGCACTCTGCACTCCCTAGCACTCTGCACTCCCTAGCACTCTGCACTCCCTAGCACTCTGCACTCCCTAGCACTCCCTAGCACTCTGCACTCCCTAGCACTCCCTAGCACTCTGCACTCCCTAGCACTCCCTAGCACTCTGCACTCCCTAGCACTCTGCACTCCCTAGCACTCTGCAGTCACTCTGCACTCCCTAGCACTCTGCACTCCCTAGCACTCTGCACTCCCTAGCACTCCCTAGCACTCCCTAGCACTCTGCAATCCCTTGCACTCCCTAGCACTCCCTAGCACTCTGCACTCCCTAGCACTCTGCAATCCCTTGCACTCCCTAGCACTCCCTAGCACTCCCTAGCACTCCCTAGCACTCTGCACTCCCTAGCACTCTGCACTCCCTAGCAATTCAATTCAAAAAGTGCTTTATTTGAGTTGTTACTCATAAAAGCAGACATACAAACACGTAATAAAAAGACAATTACATTTACAAAAGTCGTATTTGACATACGCACATGCCTCATTAAAAAAACAGTTATCTACCAAGCAAAATATACATAATCACAGGTGTAAAGTTCATTACTATTAAAAAACAGTTAAAAAAGATTACAATATCATTGAGCTAAAGTCGTCAAAATTTCATTCAAAATGACACGTAAATTATACCAATACAGAGAATAGACAATGGTCTAGCAGTCTCTGAACGACTGATCAGAGAGTAGTTACCCTACTAGCAATCTCTGCCTTAATACCCACGCCCACCCCAGGTACTTTGCGGTGGCAATTGTGATCCAAGTCAGAGTAGTAGACCTAACAATACGCAAAGCTACCATACTGCTTTTGGTACCCAAATTCTTACACATAGGTGCCAACCAGACTCGCCTTGGAGCAGAATATACTTTACAGGAGAACAAAAAGTGACCAAGGGTTTCGTTTCCTTCCCCACAGACTGGACAAGTAGCTGAACCTCCTACCCTCCACTTAGATGTTAGATTACAGAGAGGGAGAGAGCCAGCCCTCAGTTGAAAGAACAATTTCCTATCCATAGGGTTGGATATGTAATCCCAATACAATTCATATGCAGGGAACAGTTTAACCTCGAGGAAGCTGATGGTCATGGACCCGCTGTTGGTACTGAGCAAACTCCTATTAGCAACCCGTTCCCCAAAAATATTTTTCAGGGTTGTCTTAGTGGGAAATGATGCCCCAGCTGGATCAAACCACAATGCATTTAGCCCTAGTTCAAATAGTGCAAGTTTTAATGATTTGAACCAGCTAATTTTATAAAAGCGATCTGCTTTAATGACATCAATAAACCCATCCGCATAGTGGGAGAGCTCAGGCGTAGTCCAGAGCCTACGCCAGTATAGAATCGGTCGTAGTTTTCCCATTTCCGAGATTGCCAAGCTCATATCTCAGAGGTAATAACGGACTACTCTGTGGAGTACCTGTAAGTTTCCTAAAAAACTTGTTCTCTGAAATTTGAAGCTCATGCAGATTTTCATGCCCCCACAACTCAGCCCCGTACAGTACTGACCCAAATGCTTTTGCTTCATATATAATCAGGGGTGGTTTAATCGGTTTGGTCCGCGATTTCCTATGCTCCTTTATAATGGTACCCGCTAGTTGCTTGTGCCTTAATGTTGCAATATTTAAATGTTGGTTCCACCTATTATCATTAGAGATATGGATCCCCAGGTAAGTAAATGATTTTACAACCTCAAGAATGCGTCCACTCATGATAATTTTGGATTTAAAATTTCTATGTGGATTAAAAACCATGAGTTTAGATTTAGACGCATTCACCTCCAGACCGTGATCCCCACAAAACTTATCAAAAATGGCCAATGCTTTTTGCTAACTACTTGGGGCGTTTAGATAAAATTAACGTGTCTTCGGCGAACATTAAAATAGGGACTTTTACACCTGCAAGAGAAGGAGCATACACTACCTGTGATTGCATGCGGGGGACAATACCGTTAATAAAAAGGGTGAACAATGTTGGTGCCATTGAGCACCCTTGCCGAACCCCACGCTCAACAGGAAATTCTGCAGAGTCATTGTCATACCCACCCCATTGAATTTTGGCATAAGTACCTTCATGTAATCTCATGATCAAGGTCAGCAAGACCACTGGGACCCCTAAAGCCGCAAGCACTTCCCACAGCTTTGCCCTTGGTACCAGGTCGAAGGCAGCCCGCAAATCGACAAATGCCGCATAAAGACTGCCTCCACCTAGCACCATGGTCCTCCACTGGATCAATTGGAATCGAAAGACTTGATCCACAGTACTAGTTGCCCTGCGGAACCCAGCCTGAAAGGGAGATAAAATATTGTGTTCCTCCGCCCAGTTGAGCAATCTGTTTACAATCACTCGTCCCACAATTTTTTGGACAGTATCAATTAAACTGATTGGGGGATAGTTGCAAGGCTGGGCACGATCTCCCTTTTTGTACACAGGAATGATTACAGCCCCCCGCCATGATACCGGGATATCTGCACCCTTAGTAATGTGGTTTATTAGCAAGTAAATATATTTACACCACCTTCCAGTGTCATTTAGAAAAACGTCCGCTGGGACCCCATCTGTGCCGGGAGCACGACCGCTATGTACAGTTTTGAGGGCAGACAGTATTTCACTCTGCGTGAAGACATTGTCTTCTGCAAATAGATGAATAGGGCAAGTACTAGTTACAATCTGGTCCCTAGTAGCATACTGGTCACTGAAGAATTTGACCCAGGCATCCTGTGGGACATTGTTGTTACTTGACTCTTCAGACCTTTCTTGACCCCAGTTTACAATGTGCCAAAATAATCTAGAATGTTTTCGATCACTTGCACATTTCAACTTATTCCAATGGGCCTCGTCCCAATCTCTTTTCGCCTTAGCAATGCAGATTTTATAATTCTTCCTGGCAGATCGAATAGCCCCCAAATTTTTACTCTTAATTGCGGCTCCCAGAGAGGTTCGTGCCACCTTGCAATCATGATTATACCACTTAGCAGCTCTATAAGCACATACCCACTTTCTACTTACAGGTTTAAAAAAGTAACATTTAATTTCTTTAAAGAAATTCTCATGTACTTTTGTAGTGTCATCTTGACCCGGAGGATCCCCTGCCACACACTCTAAGGCCATGATAGCCTTGTCAGTCGCAACTCCTATTTTTTCTAAGACCTGCTAGTCTGTCTTGACACTTGTCCACCTCAACCTGCGCATGTCATTTGTTGGTACAATCAGTGGGGGTAGAAGATCATCACGGGGATTAGAAACAATACCATCGGACAACCACCATTTGTGAAAAACACATAGAGGGTTATGGTCACTCTCAAGCCTTTCCATTACGACCATGTCACTAACAGTTGACCAAAGGGACATGCTACAAATCACATAATCAATGCGGCTTTTGTGTCTCCCATTATTGAAAGTCATAGCTGGTACTCTATCTGACTTTGTCCTACCATTCAGAGCTCTTAACCCATGTTTGAGACACATTGCATTTAGACCTAAGATATCCTCAGTCCAGCGAGTTACTGGAGTAGCATCTAATATGGTAATATCCCATTGCTTATCTTCCTCTGTACCTAAGAAAGCCTCACCGGTATCTAGAGGTTCAAACGTGCGATTTAAGTCGCCTGCAATTATTATGTTCTTACTACTAGAATGTGTCTCAAGAAGATTATACAGGGTAAGAAGGACCTCAGATTTTCCTGTATTTCCACTTCTGGCATATATGTTATAGATATCAAGGGAAATGGATGTATCACTCATGAGCCTAATGAGCTGGATATCTTTTTGATCAAGCGCCACACTTTTTACTACAGCCTTTAGGGACTGTCGGACCCATATAGTAAGGCCCCCCATCGGACACCCTTTTGGGCCCTTGGTGGCTGGTACATAGAAATTTAAGTACCCCAGAGCAAAAACAGGATCACAGGCCCATGTCTCCTGGAAAATACAAACATCGTATTTGCTAACAAACCCAAACCATTCTCCGCAGACCAGCTTGGAGCATAGCCCAGCCACATTCCAGGATAATAAGTTCCCAGTACCATATGCCGTTTCAAGTTTTGGGCTAGAGACAAACCCACTCAACACCTTGCCGTCAATACCATTGTTATTTACATTTTCATTGATTGGTCCAACCGTGTCCACAGGGTTGACATTCTCAGTTCGAGCGCCTACTAGATCACCAAGTTCCCTTGTAGTGCATGCATCAAATGTAGTTTGCAACAAAGACTTAGGGTTAAATGGTAGTCAATCACAGGCATTCAGGTTTGAGAGAGCAGATAATCTATTTTCCAAGCCTAGTCCCCCCTCAGTAAAACCAACATCATTACTACCCCTTTTGGTCACCACGTTCCATTTTGTTCTTAAAGTACTAGGATTCGGGCCTCTTCCTTTCCGAGGGTAGAAAAAATCCAAAGTCAGTGGAACAATCGTAGTTGATCTTCGCTGTGGAGGTAAGATGTTGGGCAAGATGTTTGACAATACCTCAGGGTCAGAAAAGTTACGGACAACACAATCCCCCTTATACCTCTTGACCCTATTACCAATCCACTCTACCCTTCTGGCATTTACAAGTTCTTCAAATAATTGCTGCCTTCCCCAAGGAGATATTACCATGTTGTTAGTAAGCCACGATAAAGATTTATGTATTAAAGATGATGTAGTTTCAACCTCCCCAGATACCAATGGGGGGGACATTTGCAAGAACGAGAACTAGTGGAGAAGCCTCTACCACAAGCTCAAAAGACCCTTTCCCAGTATTGAAATCAGCAGTGGTAGGAACGGGGGGTACAACACCTAAAGCACTACCAACTGGATTCGTCAGTGGTACCATTAGCGGATTTGGCACAGGGATAGTAGTAGGTCCACAATTTTCGCCAGAGGGTGTTTTACTCATTAATGACTCTACCTTAGTCACAACTTCTTCAGGGAGTTTTTCTACCTCCACCAGTGTTTTCTCTAATAAGCCACCCAATCTATTAACCTCAGCGGTTAATTTGTCTATTTTACTAACCAGGGGTTTGACTATACCTTTTAATTTTTATATCCATCATGCTCCATAGTTTATTAAATTGAGCATTGGAGAGGGTCACATAAGCTTCATTAGTCAGATCATCCTCCTCCTCCTCAAGTATTTTCCTTGGTGGGGTTGCAACTTTATTTCTACCAGACCTTAAACCCCCCAGTTTAGGCATAACCTTTCTTTTGCCCCCAGTAACCCTCGGGGCTGGAACAGGGGCTGGGGCAGGGAGAGGAGACTCGTTATTGGTGGATATCACTGTCTCCACTTCACTGTCACTACTATCTTCAGTAATAGCCACTATGCCACTAGGCTGGATAGTGTTTATATCATTAAGAGAATCATGTACCACACCAGATGTACTGCTATTATCTAGTGCAAAAGGATCCTCTATCTCTTTATCATTCAAGGGAGATTGATTAGATGAATCCAATCCCAACGAGGATCTCCTGTCGCTATTTATTTTTGCCACAACTTGGAAGAGATAGTTGTCCATGGTGTTATTGACTGGGGTTTGCTTTTTCCCGGGCATAGTTAGAATGGGCAATACACTCAGAACAATATGTTTACTCACAGAACTCAGTAATTGTTTCAGTTACCCAATGTAGTCCAAGCCAGTCTGTGTCCAGGAAGAATTCGCAGGAATTTTTGAGCAGGGTCCCTAGCCCAACCCAACCTAGTCCAGCCTCGGACGGCCACAGACGGCCCGCCCTTCGCCCGGGCTTAGCCCCGGGCGTCCCGCTCGCGTCCCGCGAGGGAGCTGTGGCACTTAATTTATGCGCCTCCTGGCGCTGGATGACGTAGTGCCGAGTGCGCTGTCCTGATGGTGGATGGGGGATGAAGTTCCCCGGTGCCCGCACTCCTCAGCGGCAGCCTCCCTGTAGGCTCTGGAGACGTGTGGCGGGAGGCGGGAGGCGGAAGGCAAGGCAGCTCCTCTCTCAGCAGTGCAGCAAAGACACGGTAAGCCCTGTTTCAAAAGCGGAAGTTTTCCCCCGCTCTGCAGGTGTGGCACTTAATTTATGCGCCTCCTGGCGCTGGATGACGTAGCGCCGAGTGCGCTGTCCTGATGGTGGATGGGGGATGAAGTTCCCCGGTGCCCGCACTCCTCAGCGGCAGCCTCCCTGTAGGCTCTGGAGACGGGTGGTGGGAGGCGGGAGGCGGAAGGCAAGGCAGCTCCTCTCTCAGCAGTGCAGCAAAGACACGGTAAGCCCTGTTTCAAAAGCGGAAGTTTTCCCTAGCACGCTGCACTCCCAAGCACTCCCTAGCACTCTGCACTCCCTAGCACTCTGCACTCCCTAGCACTCTGCAGTCACTCTGCACTCCCTAGCACTCTGCACTCCCTAGCACCCTGCACTCCCTAGCACTCCCTAGCACTCCCTAGCACTCTGCAATCCCTTGCACTCCCTAGCACTCCCTAGCACTCTGCACTCCCTAGCATTCTGCAATCCCTAGCACTCCCTAGCACTCTGCAATCCCTAGCACTCTGCACTCCCTTGCACTCTGCACTCCCTAGCACTCTGCACTCCCTAGCACTCTGCAGTCACTCTGCACTCCCTAGCACTCTGCACTCCCTAGCACTCCCTAGCACTCTGCACTCTCTAGCACTCTGCACTCCCTAGCACTCTGCACTCTCTAGCACTCTGCACTCCCTAGCACTCTGCACTCCCTAGCACTCTGCACTCCTTGCACACCAGTTGCTGAATTGAGCTGTCCAGAAGACTGCAGAAAAGTTTTCATTCTTGCCAGGTGGAGGATTTATCCTGCTATTCTCAAACAGATAGAGTACCCTTCAGCACTCTCATGACTCACTGAGCACCACATCAATGCCATGTCTAAAATCATGAGCACCCTTGCACCCAAACAACTAAAGAGAACTAAACACTTATAAAGGTCCCAAAATGCGAGACCTATTGGCTATGCCAATGATTGTTTTGAACAAGTGTCTAAGGCTATAGCTCGAAAGGCATGCTATAAATAGAGGAGGCCCCTTGAAGCAAAATCTTCTTCGCTGCTGTACCAAGGCAGAATCCCGTTTTAATTTTTGCATTTTTGCAAGGCACCAACCTCGCTCAAGAAAATAAGAGGGCTTCAGAACAGACGCAGACTTCGTTAGAAGTTGTTTTTTTAGCTCGAGATTCAGGGGCTTTTCCTGGCCACCGAGATATGCCTCACAGATAACAGACACCCCCGCAGACCTGCCTGCCTCGTGCGCTCCATGAAACAAATGCTACAGCAGAGAGGAGGAGCACAAGAAGTCTGTCTCTCTGCTGCCTTCAAAGAATAATTTATTATACATGACTATGGTGCAGTGCAAGATTAATTTATCCCATGCTCAAGAGGGGCAGAGCCTCCTGTTAACCTTCAATCCTGGCTGTATCACAGTGCCTCAGACAGAGTAGCACTATTGGGCCCAATTTGGCTTACTTTTTTTGATAGACTTTATTTCTATGGGGTCTTTGTAAATCTCACAACACTTCCTAGAAAGTAAAACGGGCAATGACTAAGGTGTCCGGTAGCCACATGGCATGTACGGCGCCGTCAGCATGTCCCTACTCCGGCCTGTAAACAACCAGGACTTATTTTGCATTCTGGGATATAACCCGTGGGCAGCACCCGGGCGTTGCTCTGGAAGAAGGTGGGAGTGCCCAGCTTGTGACTCACACTGAGGGGGGGCAAGGCCGGGCTAGAGCTACTGCTGAGTGGGTGGGAGGCCGCGGTGAGTCCCACTGTCTCTCCCGGTAACACACTTCGCCCATGACTCATCTCTGGTGATAATGCTGCCCTCTTGAGAGTCACTGACATGCCCCCAGCGGTGCCCTCCTAAGGACAGTCCGTCTCAGGGGGCCTGGGACATCAGAAGAACAGGGTTGGTAGGTGCTGCGAAAAACAAAACATCTCTAGTGCTATTAACAGCCACAATACGTGTTTTAATGTACCAGCGGGAGGTGAATAATCAGTGTGACAGCGGGAGGGGCGGGAACGGGCACACGCTGGTTCAAGACGGCATGGCGGAGCTTCTCAAGTAAGCTACTGCCCGGCCGCCATCTGACCAAATGACCAAAATAAACCTTCCCCCCCAAAAAAAACACCGCCCACAGCCGCACGTGTCCAAAGGGGCCGGATGAGAAACATTCTCAGAAACGCCGACGAGTTGCCTCGCAGGATGACGGACGCCTATGTTTGCCAATGGCTAGCGTCCATTTATGGAGCTAGCCAATGGGAAACAGAGGCGGGACGAACATCCATACTGTTAACAAAAGATTTCTCCTGGGCGGAGCTAGAGCTCCAGCCCAGGCGAAACCTAAAAATGGCAAATAAATGAAGTAATACTATTTCAAAATGTGCCAATTTATGCAGCATGATTTGCCTTTTCTTGCCATATAATTTACTCACCCTGCCACATAATTTAGCCCTCTCCTGCCGCATAATTCCAGTGGTCCTGATGTTAGGGTACTCCATGGCAGTGATTTTGTTCCTGTTTATATTTCACATGCTTTACTTAATCTCGCATTCCCCAAGTGTGCTAGCTATTTCCAGCATGTGTGTTTCTGTATTTCATTTCACAGCATGTTACTCTTGGATGATATACCCTTTGTACTGAGTCATCTCCAGGTGTTTATAACAGGCTGCAGTTGAGCACTTTGGAGTTGAGGATGCAGGCAGTACAACTTTCACACTGTGCCTGTCTGTGGGTCAAAAAGGTGTTCAGATAACATGATCATTTAAAATATGGCCTCTCTGCAGAGCACAAAGAGCAATGGTCCTGCATTCCAGTTGTGATCCTATGCAAATGTGTATGAAGGAGCTACTTATGTGTCAAAACAACAAGGTGAAAGGAAAATAACTTATTTTTGTTACACTTTTAGCTTAAACAGCTAACAACCATTGACAAAACCCAGTCACGGCCAGCATGAGTCGCGGGTGTGGTGGTCGCATGAGATCGGTTTAATTTTAATTATAAAAAATAAAAAAAACTTTCATTAGCCGGCCCGATCTGATCCCACGTTGTCTCTGCTTAGGGGCCTCAAATGTTCCTATTCTGTCCGGGGCCCCACATATCCTAGGACCGGCCCCGGGTTTTACTGTAGGAGCCCAGACACGGAATATCACCCGGACATGAAACAGGTCAGACAAGAGGAGTGGATAGAAGCGAGACCAGGTGAAGTTAAGTGGAATGTGACATGATCAACGCTTTTTGAAAAGACTTTCCATATTGCATGAGCAGCAGAGCTCACAGTTACCAAGTACGTGTGTGCTTAGCCGCTCCAGTCCAAGTTTTGCTTTTCATTCAGGGTTTGTGGTCCTGTTTGGCCCATTATAAAATAAGAACTAAAAGTCTGACTCCAAAGCAAAAAAAAAAAAAAAAACAGGAATGGATCAGCGTTTACAATTGGTCGTGGGAAATTGGGTAATATTGATGGTTAATTCTGTCTTTTCCCATTATTGTCCCACACCTTCGGATGCTGTTGGTTGCAGTCTTTAAGTAAGAGTCCAGTATTCCACTTGACTCACCAGTGATGAATGTAGTCGATCAGTCAGTGTCTCCTCAAGGACGCAGTTCGTGATTTGAGCCCTGATACAATGTTACTCAACTATGATCATATTTATGACTCTCCAGTAAGAGGCATTTCAGTGAAAAACAATTTGTATTCTCTATCACAGTCGGTAAATATTATAATAAACGTAGATCAAACGGGTGCAAATTCAATGTGCTAAGTACTTATGGTTGAGAAGTTAAAATCCCACACATGTTCAGTACTCTCGACTTTGCTAAATTACTGCTCAGTAGTAGCCCACGGGGCTGCTTTTCTGAGCATCTCTCAATGGATTGTGGAGTTCAGGGTTACTATTGTAATGTTAGGAAATACCAGTCAAAGGCGGAAACACGGTAGCTAAAGATGTTTTTCCACCATAGCAAAGGATTCTCAGTGTCTCTTCAGGTCATTGCAGCTTATTCATTTATTTATTTATTTTATTTTATGCGATTTTATTTAGCGCGAACATTACCCGAAGGTGTCAGAGCGCTTTACAAAAGGACCAGTTACATTACATAACGGAGTACATGAATTACTTAAAAGACACAAACAGAAAAACTCTAAATTCACATAAGAATGGTAGTAAGTACAAAAGCCAACTACAGATACTAGTAGTTAGAGTTACATATATACAATTTACAGATTCACTCGAGAAAAAGTAGAAGCGTTAAGGGTTGGAGAAATGAAAATACAAATTTACAAAGTATGATCTTTTCGTCAATGCTGGGATGGGGGCCTCCTCACTATTCCTGTAACTGGCGAGTCAGGAGATTGAGGGAAAGCTTACTGGCCACTTGGAAAAAGACCAGTTCCATCCACAAGGGAAGTGATAAAAGGGTTAAGAAGTGGGCTTTTACACAAATGTTCAACCTTATTTGACAGCTTCTCTTGACTCAGCGGAAATTGTTGTGGCTAGTGTGTGAGAGTCCAAGGCTAGTTGCAAAAAGCTAACCAGTTGAAGTACAATTTGCTGATAGCCACATTTTCTGAATCTTCCTGGGCGTGCATTTGAAAGAGCCAGTGAAAAGTCAAAATATTTTGGTGCTCTGGGGTTGTGCCCGACATTTACAGTCCTATGTATTGAGAACTGTCAGCTGTGGTCAAAAACTATTTCTCCGATGAGTTCAGCCAATTAGAGATCTTTTTGAGACTGACTTCAAGGCTCCAAAGGCAAACAACTAAAAGAGGCCCAGAAAAGTCTAATATTCTTAGGTACAAGGGATCCATATTTGATCCATATTTGTTTTCAAATTCCCTCACAGATCACCAAGAGATGGGACTGACTCTATTACAAGTGGGCTCACCTGTACTTTCATGATATTTTGAAGTTTTTCTTGTGCTCGTATTAATGCTCCTCAACAATTGCTTGTTCCTCAAATAGGTAATATCAATACCTCCGGGGCAGTATAGCCAGGCAGCTATGGGTTCTTGGAAGGCTCCCTGTGCTAGGAGTGCTTGGAGTCGAATGTCCTCACCATTGAGCAGTTAGCATGCAAAACGTTGCCCAGATCGACCACAGCTGTAAAAGAAATTGGCTAAGAAAAATCCACACCCTGAGGGACACCAGCAAGTTCCTACCATGAGGCAAAATTAGATCAAAAGCTACTTAATCTGCTGGACTGAGGGATACAGTATTTTCACGTTTACAGGGAGCTCGGTATACATTTTTGTTTACATTTAGATGAGGTGAGGAGTTACAAAACTGACAGGTGTTGCTTAATAAGAATCTTTGGAAAACTGGTTAGCATTGAAGCTAGTAAGGTGATATCTTCAGACACAAAGTCAAACAAAGGCACAATTACCACCAGAGCAAGACGAGAGTGGCTGGCACCTGAAACAATGGGGATCTTTCTGAGATCTTGAATATGCTGGATTATGCTCTAGAGCAGCAGAGGGGCAAAAAGGGAAGGGTGGCTCTGCATAGGAGCGTTCCATGATCTCTCATTGACACATTGTTGGGGCTATAGATTTTCAAGAATGCAGAGTCATTTCAATCAATAGTCTTTCTCCTTTTCTTCCTGCCTCTGCTGTCAGTGCCGGGAAACCCATTGGGGTAGCTCTGTGCTGTTATATAAATTCAAATAAATAAATAAATAATCTCTTCTTCAGATTTCATGGAGATGGAAAAACAAATAGAAAAACCTCAAAAAGATCATAACCTCATGACATGCGCAGCGTATACACACAATAAAGGCACCTTATATAAGCATAAAACTGTAATAATATCAAAGCCAAATAGATAAAAATGCAATCTCTCTAATGATGTCAGTGCTAGCTGAATGAAAGTGTAGGCTTCATAGAGAGGGATAACATTTTAAATTACATTGTTTCGGTATCTCCAAGCTACACGATGCACCGTTGTATATCAAGACTAGGTTGGTACAACATTTTCTTTACCCTGGGAGATACTGTATAAGTTCTGGTGTTGCATGTTATGCTTGGTGTACGAAATTCCCGAAATTACACCATTTAATCTGGGCACGTAAACAAAGACAATTATGGTAAAAACCGTTTTGCAGGAGCAAAGCCTGGAACAATGTGAATAACAAGAACACGAGGTGCTGTTATTTGTGGCATCTGAGTTTTTTGTGCTTTAAAAAAACGCAACATGCAACCTTACATCTGAATTTGACAGATTTCCATTTTGTGTCATTTTGCATGATTTTTCTAAAATTCCACATACTTTCGCGATAAGAAATGACATGTTTTGCACTCTCCTATGCGTTTTTCTTGGGAAAGTAAAACTCTTACTTAATTTTATTCACTTGCAGCTGCAGTCTTTACACTTTATATTCCTTCAAAATATGAAAACATAGATTCTGCTAAACAAAAAAAATTTAAGATCACAACTGATAGTTATTTGAGCACTTTAAAAAGAAGCCCTGTTTGGAGTGTGACATCTACCAGAGAAAAGCTTCAGGCCGGAGTATAATGAACGCCTTTAGTAAGTATAAGAAGGTGTTGCATTTGTTCTCACTCAACTGCTACCAAACCCACACCTCAAGTACCCGCTCAATATTCTATAGGACAACGCAGGATCGCCACGAGTTCCATGCTACTTAGACTTCTCATCCAGGTTACTTTTCAGTTGTTTCACCAGACCAAATCGGGAAGTGCTTTGATCAGGAATTAGAGCATGTCAGGATGTTGTGCAATGTACATCCTAACAAGGTAAGTCGGACCTTTTGCGCCAAAAAATAATGAAAATTCGCTCTGCTCTATGAAAACATTATTTACCATATGTAAACATTTCATTATATTTAGTGCTTTTCATTAGGACTAATGAATGGCCCGCCCAGACACTCTTCTAAACTGTTCTAATCGTATTAATATTGCTAGTGAGGTGTAAATAACTAAACATTTATAGCAATTGGCAAACAGTGTTTATGTTACCTTTATGATCACCCACAACCAGACTTTGGTGACACAATTTTCTCTGAACCGCGAGTCCATTGGTTCCATCATCCATGCAAAGGACATCAGTGGGCAACATTTTCTTGTTCCTCTGTATTATAATACTAGCAGCCCGTCCCGACCTTGTCCGGGAGCAACAGGCTTCCCCGACCCCTGCCCGCCTCGACATTGTCCAGCAGCCCGGCCCCCACCCGGCCCGTCCCCCGCCTGCCCCGACACCCGCCTGCCCCGACATGGGTCCCCTTACCTCAGCCGCCGCTCTTCCCGCCTGTCCGTTAGTCGCACCGCCGCTGGCCTTTCCGCTGCTCCTCACGTCACCGCTCCTCCCCCGCGCCATGTCTGCAGCTCCTCCCCGCGCTCCTGACGTGAGCACGCACGTCGCAGCCGGCGCTACTTTGGAGGGACTACTTTTTTTGTTACTATAAATTGTTTAAATAACGTTTTTTTTAAATTTATATAGCCTATAACCATCTACACACCCTGGCGATTCCAACGGTGTATCGAGTGTGTGGATTGGCGCTGTGGGTCCCGAGTTTACCCGCCTCAAAGGCTGAAAGTTCTTCCTTTATTATAGTAGTAAAGATTTTAGTGATTATTTCCCATTGATCTGAATTGATATTTTAGTGCTAGCAAAAATTTTTAAACTGTGCCTTTGTAAAATAATTCAATGATTCAGAAAAGGGGGTGGTGATGGACAGAGTATCTGAATTAAACAGAACACTCGTACCCAGTCAACAGATCAGGGCTTGATCCATCACCGTTTTTTAGCTCACTGCACCATCCCAGCTCAGAACCTGGCTACATGCAAATTAGTCTGTCCCTGGCCCAGTGCATCATGGGAACAGGGCAGACCAAACTACCAAGCCAATTCTTTTACTGGAAAGGAAACAAGCTTCCGGGGACCGGTTTCTGGCATTACAGCCGTCTTCGGCCAAGCTTGCTTGAATCCTGATGGTGCAGTGAGCAAGGGACTCATGTCTGAGCATACCCTTCCACGCTTATGGTGGACAGATTTGTCCACCATAAGCGTGGAAGGGTATGCTCAGACATGAGTCCCTTGCTCACTGCACCATCAGGATTCAAGCAAGCTGGGCCGAAGACGGCTGTAATGCCAGTAACTGGTCCCCGGAAGCTTGTTTCCTTTCCAGTAAAAAAATTGGCTTGGTAGTTTGGTCTGCCCTGTTCCCATGATGCACTGGGCCAGGGACAGACTAATTTGCATGTAGCCAGGTTCTGAGCTGGGATGGTGCAGTGAGCTAAAAAACGGTGATGGATCAAGCCCTGATCTGTTGACTGGGTACGAGTGTTCTGTTTAATTCAGATACTCTGTCCATCACCACCCCCTTTTCTGAATCGTTTTGTAAAATAATAACAAATCTATCCAAGACCAATCTTACAGATTATTGATTTAATAGGTAACATTCTTTTTCTCTATCAATGGACAAGAGCGCTAATTGGATAGAATTTACGCCTACACTAGACTTGAGACCCGTTTTGAATTATGAAATGTTTGTCTGCTTTTAATCAGTCCTATTTGGAGGAGATCATTGCGGTTGGCACGACTAACTGATATCACTTGTGTCTGCTTATATGCTGGAGGAAAAGGATGCATCTGCAAGAGGTGAATTCCATTGACTCCTTGTTAGAGATCAAAATATTGTTGAAGGTCGTGTCTTGCATTATTTGAGGGCCTGTGCTGGTTATTTGAGAATGATTGAATAACTTCTGCAGTGGAGCTATTGGCATATTCTTGAAAATATACAGCCAAGGGTGTAAATCTGTTTGGCCTGAAGTTTTTGTTGTTCGATGAGAATGCAATCTCCTCCTTCAAAAGTCTTTCCTTTCGGTGTTGGTTCGCCTTTTCGAAGATGGCTGGAAATGTCAATCAGCCGAACTTTGAGTTTGACCACTCCAGGTCGACATCTTTGTGCCAGGTAGAGGTTACTAAAACGATGGATGAATTTGCAATACATTTCTTGTCTTTATCATAATATTCTGGAGACCGCTAAGCCTAATACATCTGACACTATTACTCGTTTATTTCTTTTTAGTCTACATGCTACAGATTTGTTAGTTTGACGTCATCTTTCTCCTTTGTAATATACAGTTTATGCAAGAATACTTTCGATGTTCTTGACTAATGGAGGTCGCCATCAGACGTCCGCTTCAGGTAATATCTTTAAGTTGTGAGAATGATGCTACGTCTCAGTAAGACCCTCCTGCAGCGTGTCAATCCTAGCCCCACCAAATCCTATCATCCAATACGTTCAATGAAAGATTCTTTTTGCAAGCATTGTTTCTTTTTTGAACCCTCTTCTTCATGTGCTGCCCTTTTGTTCCACTCTCTCAAAGCGGTAGCTTTAATGAGAACAAAACGAATACCATCCACGATCGCCGGTTGTGGTAGAAGTAGTGTCTAGGATATGTGAGTTAATGGATCCAGCTCATTGTTCCTTGCCTTTCCGAGCAAGCTGATGTCACCAAGGGTGAAACGTGGATCAAAGAGCTGGAGAGTAAGTGGGGAAGCAAAACAAGTAAACTTCATTTATCGGTTACTCATGATTCTTTTGTGAGTGCATATAAAATGCAAAAAAATTGTTTGTGATGACGAACCTTGTTCAGGAAATGTACATTTGTAGCCATTGTCCCCATAGCCGAGCTCTGTATACAGTTCAGTGATTGAATCACGCTTCTAGAAGAGAGAGGTAAACAATAATGCTTGATGAAGACCTTATGCTGTTCAGCTCCTAATCAAAACAGACTGCTGCATGATCAGTCCCATGGTACTTGTACAGTGACCTCGTCACCCACTTAATTTTAGGTGTTCCACATCGGTAGAGGTGTTTGTGACCTTGCTCCTTTCAGTGCGTATGCCAGCCTGTACCTATGTTGTCTCCTTCACATGTGCATGGCGTCTTCATCATCAGTGTCTGTCCTTTAAGTTGTCTCCCAACTTTTCATGGTTGCCACCCTCAAATCCATGCAGCTAAAAATTGAGGGAAAAGGGTAGCCTCACCAGTGGAAAATCTTTTTTCTGTAATTTTGTAGTAATGTTTTGAATTTCTCTACCTTTAGTAAGTGTCTGTTGCACCACGTCTTGGCAGAGGTGGATTTGAGAGTAATGGAATATAATGTTAGCAGCCATATTAGTGAAAGCTACTACCTTATTCTTTCATGTTATATCAGTGAACTCTTGTTAGGGGCAGAACTTCTTTTGATACATTTTCTCATTTCATTTTGTAAGAACCCGCTCTATTTCGGTCTTGTTGGAGATCTCGGTCAGTAGATCTTTAACATCATTTTTAAGGTCATTGTTATTTGAATTTTTTTTGCAGTTTTGTATTGCCACATATGCACCAGTTACATTACAACAAGGACACCTTCATTTCTTGGAAGGCACCGGGAGATTAAAGGATTTGCTCAAAATCACAGGATGTTGAGCCGAAGCGGAGACTCGAACCTGCTTCGCCAGTTCGAAAGTCGGCACAACGACCACATCCTCTCCTCTATCTCCTGACAAATGTTGTTTTGTGGAATTTGTTTTTTCTGTCTTCTTGTTAATTAGTATAGGTGTACAGCCTTCTTACAATGTCAGGTCTCTCACTGCAAGAAGTGTGGTAGTTTCTAGTTTATTCACTCTCCTCGTGTTAGAAATAGCTTCTCATTTTCAAATGTCTGGACCCTCAGTGCAAGATCTCAATTCAATAGTGATAGTTTCGAGTTTGCTCAATCTCACTATGCTGGACAGCAGCTTCTCGTCCACACTTATTAATGCGTTTTGGTGAGTTCTGATTTGTATGAGCTTTCTTCTGTCATTCACCAGTGGTTTCCCATCTCTCCTCAGTGGTGTCAGAAATGGTTCCTCATCGGATGTAAACATTGGAGATCTTCTTCCTCACTTGCAAAAGTGCCCCCTCCCCGGTTGCTAACTTTTCATGAGCATCTTGGACTTTGAGCATCTCTGTTATGCTTGTCTGTCTGAGGTCTTGACAGTGTCTCGCCAATTGTCTATCAGAGTACGATTTGTTGTTTTGCAGTAGGAGTGTTTAAAAATATCAACGTTTTGCACTGATATATGTACACTGTCAACACTTTTCATGTATTTCAGCACTAGTGCGAGCCATATTGGAACTTCTTCTAGTATACATAGGTATCCAACAGAGATAAAACTACCTGGAATGCGCCTTGAAGCCTTTAGAGATACTTCTGTGTTATAGCTTTGGAGCTGTCTGGTGTGGGCCTGCCAACCCCAGAATGTGGTAGCGTCCACATTATGCTGTTAAAAAAGGGAACGAAGGATCCACATGAGCTTTTGGGTAGGGGCCCCTCTACCTACAAATTCACCCTGACTCCCCCATACTTAATCAGTAGTGGAGCCATCACCAAGGTGTCAGTATTGGTACAGAGCCATCAGTTTATGTATAATGCTGAATAGTCTAAAATACATTATTCTTTTATCAGCTGAACCTGAGTGGTACTGGAACCACCCTGGCTCTCACTTTTGTGTGTCAGTATTGGTACAGTGCCATCAGTTTATGTATAATGCTGAACAGTCTAAAATACATGGTTCTTTTATCAGCTGAACCTGAGTGGTACTGGGCCCCACCCTGTCTCTCACTTTTGTTTGTTTATGTGACTTTATTGAGGCGCCACAAGGTGTGTGGTAATAGTCCAGATTGTCCTCCCAATGTAGTCCATTATTCAGCAAGTAGTCTTCAGGCTCACTTGCCGTGTCTTAGATCCATGGGTGTACCAAGCTGGTTAGCTAAAGACCTACTGCATCTACTTTCATCATGGCCCTAATAAAAGATTGATTCATCCCTCTTATATTAATAAAGTGCCTAGCTTTCAGATTGAAAGCAAGATATCTTGAATGGGTGTTTTTCCATTAATTTTAAAGAATTATCAGATTATTTAAAGTACAAATGTATAATTGGAGGTCAAGAAATGTGCTTCTGCTTAGTAACAGTCTACTACAGGTGTGAAAAGCTACCCCTGTAATGACCACGAATTGATGCAAAGATCAGAAAGTTGCATGCTGCTCAACAGTTGCCTTCTCATCAGTGGTTACTATTTATAGCAGATCATCCATCAGCAGGGAAGGAGAAAGCAGTTTGCACTAGAAAAATGACGGACTTTCAGGAAAAGAACATCCTGTTACAATATGAAGATGCATGAAAACCCCCCAAAGAATATCCAAACAGACATCAGTAGCTCCATATACATTCTCAACATTAAACTAATGAAAAGTACTCCACCCATGTCCGATCACTATCCCACTGCATCTAAAAGTCTGGCAGCATCTCCACCTTATCCTTGTTGCGATGATGTACATCCTGCCACAAGCTTAGAGCATTGGGGAGCAAGTCAAGGAGAACAGCATTATGTGCACCATGGATACTACTCAGAATTCCCTTTTCAGCAACCACTCTCATATAGACTACCCAGAATCCTTCATACCAGGTCCTATAAAAGCATATACACTATGGGAAAGTGTCTCCCATACTTTGTCATAGAGAGCTCGTGATATGATTTCTTGGAAAATGAAAGTGTAAGGAACACTTTGACAGGCATACTAGAACACCTTAATGGCAAACCCCACAGAAGGTATGGAGTACTAGAACAAATAACTGTAAACAAGAGTATTGAAACAAAAAACTAATAAATAGGGCCCATTCTGGAATAGCAGGCCATTGTATGCAAGGAAGGAACTGTGGTCTGTTGCTGTTCTGTTTTTTGTTTTTACTTTTTATACATACTGTTTCTGAAGGAGAAACCAGAGGAAATGTGCATAACATGAGACTACGGTCTAGGCACAAACTGTCTCTTGCTAGGGAGAGACCATTTCTTTGCAGTGGTTCCTATTAAAGAAATATGCTTAATACAAGGCTTCTTGAGAAGAGATTGTTCCTAGTGCATGGGAGCCTGACGCGTCTGTATAAAACAGGTCTGTAATTTCCTTATTACAGGTAACTTGTTACGTCTCTAGTCGCCTGTAATAAATACATGACTTAGCTGCTCAACTGAAATAACTTTTTACAGTTCAGATGTCATAATGGCCGCTGACAGCAGCCAGGGTGAAAGGAATTATAGAGCGTCAGTAAGCCTGCAGTTTTAAAAAGCGAAAATAAAACCTGGCTTTGCTTTCTTCCATTCTGTTCTTGTAGATGAACACTGATTTGCAAAAAAGGAGGTATTTATGACAATGTTTCTTTTTTGCAAGCTGTCGGTAATTATAGGAAAGCTAGAATCTCTCTTCATGTTTATACAGAGTTTTTAGGTCTTGCCTGAGAGTGCACTTTCACTTTTGCTTGTGACGATCTATTGTTTCTTAAAATAAGAGAGACAATAAAACCTACCAATGGTAAGTAAAGGGCAGGCTAAAAGCCCCTTCCCTTTTTAGGTTGAGCTTAGCGCAGCGCGCATGCGCTGCTCTAGGTGATGACCTTAAGAAATCGGTCAGCTCTTTTCAAGCACTCATGCTTGTGCTGGCATCCACCTTGCGCGAGCGAGCAGCAGCGCGCAGGGTCCATCTTTTTGCAATTAGCGCAGTAGCTTACCCGTCTGCACTTTTCAAGCACTCGCACATGTTTTTGCTTGTGGTAATGCTCGCAGTCTTCTGTGACGTAACTTGGTGCAACCACATTCCAGTGATATTACTTGGCCGCATGCGTCTGCACTTCTCAAGCACTCGTGCTTGTTTTTCTACTTCCTAGTCAGGGAATGGGAGCCCCTTTTCATCCTTGTATTAAGGCCTTTAGCCTTCTTATTATGCCACGGTGTGTCCTCAGGAACAAATGAGTTTTAAGTGCTTATAGAAGTGCTTGAAAGGTTGAAAGCCAAGGAGTCAGTCGAAAAAAAGAATACATTAGTAGGTAGCCAGTGCTCGTGCAAGTTGGCATCTGGTAAAAGAGTGCTCGTTTTACACATAACCAAACCAAACATCTCCCAATCTGACTTTCAGCATTTGTGTTAAAGTGAGCCACCATCAACATTTTACAAAGCGACTCATGAATTCTAGAAGACAGAGGCTTTATCAGCAGTTCTACGTTTGGTGTTGACATCATTCTTTTCAGAAGCAGTCACCAAACAATAGAGGATTAACTCTGACAAAGGGAGTGCGACAACCCATCAGCTGACAAACAGGCCCTGGTTTACCGTCAGAAAACTTTTCCACGTGCATTAAAGCTAGGGTGCGTCAATTGTAGCTCCTTTGCTTTTCCAAGGGGATAAAACTTTCATATGCTTTGAATAAACTCTGATCACGTCTTCATTTGCTAGTATTGGGATTATCACGCTGATAAAAGAGACTTCAGTCAAACAGACATGTTTGAGATTGGTGTAAATTGCCCGAGAGGCTTCTCAGAATACCTCTATAGTATTCAAGCCGCACCCCCTCCTCTTACAGCTGGCCCGGAGGCACAGCCCTGAATGGCCCGGGATGGCCTGACCACTCCCCCCTGTGGGCCGTTGCAAGCTCGCCGAGCACGTGCCCAGTTAACTGGAAAATACAATTACATAGATTTAAGATAGCAGTCCATTTCCCGGTGACGGCAAACAAGCCAAGGAGGCTGCACCTACTTGGTCTTATCTTTGGAGATTGTCATAAATCTTATTTAACTAGCAATCGTTAGGCGGTAATCTTCGTTTTGGAAATAGATGATGTTTTTTCGCTAAATCCTAATGAACTCTTAGTAAGATAAGCTTTTTAACCTGTGTACCCGCACATGAAACCGAGGCGGCCTGTTGCGTGAAAGAAACAAAATGTACATAAGCTATTTTTTTCATCTGTGGATGTTCTGTTTAAAGCTGTTGCTGAACTTTAAAAGATGTTGTTAATTTTGATTGTATGCAAGTTTATTTAGGCTGAGATATTTAGATAATCGGTTAAAATAGCTCTGCGAGTTAGGCTGTAGCGTCTAAGTAGAGCGGCCAGTAGCGACTCCTGGAGGGACTGCTGCGTGCGTTGAGGGGGGGCGAGGGAGGGACAGGGTGGGGGGTAGTAAACTCTGGATTAAGGCCGAACGGAGTTCAGTATCTAAATAAATAAATAAAACAAATTACATTGCACGCTGCATCACCGGTTTGGCGTTTCAGCGCTCGCAATGTAATTAGTTTCATTTATTTATTTAGCAGCGCTTATTTTTAGTTTTTTTTCACATTAATGGGGGCTGCGCCACTTCTTTAGACAAGCTGCATCTAAAGAAAGGTGCACAGCTGCTATTAAAGTGAAAGTGTGGCATGGGACGCTTTTACAAAAAAAGCATCCGTTTGTCAACCTGACAAACGGATGCTTTTTATTTGTCAAAGCCCCTATGCCGAGGTTTCACTTTAATGTCGGCCATGCCCCTTTCGTTTGATGCGGCTTGTCTAAAGAAAAGGGAGCGGCCTCCATTAACGTGAAAGCACAACATGAGACGTTTTACACAAAAAATATGTGCAATGCAATAGGTCTTTCATTTACCAGAGTTTAAGCTATTGGCATTGTAAATGCCAATAGGTCAAACTCTTGTAAACGCGAAACCTATTGCATTGCAAATGCTTGTTTCTTTCTTTTCCTTGGGAGGCGCATGTCAACAAATGTAAGCTTCACTTCTTGTCAGTGTTTGTTTTCGACCTTAGAGCATGGACCAAATACTGATTTTTTTTTTCTTGATAGTGTTCTTCCGCAATAGTTGTTCTCAGATTATGGTACTTTTTTTTTTTAGGTGAGTGTGTTTTGTCTGTTTGCATGTTTTTTTACATGCACCTATGCATCTCTATTTTGTATTTAGCTGCCTTTATGCCTGCTCGTTTTTGCCTTTCGTCCTGGGCCTGCCACTGCCTTCGCTCATTGTTTACTTTCCCGATTTTCCAAAAAGTCACTTTCCAGTAACCCTCTTTTCTCTGACCAGTCTTGTCCAAGCCACATACAACAAAACTTATTACACTTTCACAATCTGTGTGTTTGTTTATGACTCTTCCTCATTTTGGTCACATTCCGTGTAATGCTTTAAGAAAGACAACTTAAGTTACATATTTTTACATTGTACTAATTTGTGATATTGGCGCATGACTAAATGCATGTGTGTTGTTAGCAGTTCATAGATTGTTCATCTCAATAACACGCCAAAGCATATGCATTCCATAATATACTATGCAACAGGCAATGAGATGCTCCACCACACCATATTATACAATAACAGAGCAAAGTATACCATATTATATAAAATCAAATCATACCATACCATGCATTACAAAGACAGGCCATACAATAACATACCTTAAAATAACAACCCATACTATAAAATGACAGGCCACCATACAATGAAAGTCCATATCCTACATACAACAGGCCATACCATAAAATAAGAGACCATGCTATACTACACTGTACTATAACATGCTGCACCATATCGTATTATTCAATCAAGCCACCCTCTCCTCCTTTTACTTCTGCGAACCCCTGAATCTTCAATTCACCTTCTCCTCCCTTTACCTCTACCCACCCTATTATACTCAAGACACCCTTTCCTCCTGTAACTCTGCTTACCCCCCTAAGCCCTCAAGTCACCCTCATCTCCTGTTCAAACGGAAAAGTCCACTGAGAATCCTGATACCTCTATAGCCGCACTGATAAACTCTATAGAATCCTACTCTAAACATTCAGGCTACAAACTGAATCGGGATAAATCTGAAGTTCAACCCTCAACATATTCACTAATAAGGAATCTTTATGCATATCAGGTCTAGTCTGGCAAAACAATCACATCAAATATCTGGGTATAGAATTTGGAAGCTCCATCATAGAGACCCTACTACATAATGAAAAACTCACTCTCAAAAAAATAAAAACTCACCTAGTCGGATGGTCACCCCGCTTCATCACATGGTGGGGCAGGCTAGAGACCATCAAGATGATGATTACAACGCTAGTAAAATACCTAATAACCATGCTCCCCTTAATGCTGTCCCAAGTATTTCATAATAAATTAGATAAAACTATTAACAATTTTATCTGGAAAGGAAATAAAGCACGTATCAGCCTACAAAAACTGAGATTAGATAAATCCATTGGCGGAGTCAACCTTCCAGACTTTAAAAGATATCAAATAGCCTTTTTAGCGAAACAAGGATCCTACTGGCTGTCCCTCGCAGTGGACTATTCGCCAGCATGGTTAGACATCGGAAAAGCGCTCCTGGAAGGCATGCCTCCCATCTCGATCCTATCAATGAAAGCGAATCAGATCCCATGTTCTAAGCCCATATTTACCAACACCAAAATAGCTTTACTCAAAGTAGATAAACTGCTAGACTCATCGATAAGAAAATCTAGGTGGGAAGCGATCTGGAAAAACCCCTCAATCACCTACAAAGGTAAACCACTATTCAACCCAACCTGGATCAAGAAGTGAATAATTTTCCCCCACCAACTCTATAATAATGGCTACCCTCTGCCCGTTACAAAAATCCAATCGGACTTTGGGATTGATAGTTCCGACTTTTACATATTCCTTAACGTTAAAACAGCCATTACAAAAGCGGGATTGACATCCAAACAACCAGCTCTTCCATCACTCCTCTCCTCTCTAAATAAAATTGGTCACCAGGTCTCGAGGCTATACAAATTACTGAGCCCGCAGTCATCAACATTAATTACCAAAACAACACAGTTCAGGTCATCAATCGCCTCCTTCTCCATCTCAGAGCTGGAGTGGTCCACGGCGTGGAGATCTTGCACGAGCCATAAAATAAGCCCTACATTATCACAAGCCAAGTTCTGGCTCATGCATAAAGTCTTCTGGACGCCGGCTCGCCTATATGAACATAAACTCAGCCCTGACTCATTCTGCTGGAACTACAAGCGTGCAGAAGGAGATTTAGACCACCTCATACTCCAATGCGACTGTGTCTCAACATTTTGGGATAAGGTATTTAACTTCATCCACAAATTATTTAATATCTCACCTACCAAAGAACTCCCCTATCTTGTTTTCGGCTTTATTAAAGAGACCCAACTCCCAGAAATAGACAGGGCCCTCCTAGACCTCCTCCTCACGGCGGCTGTGAAAGTTGTTCTAAACAATTGGAAAAACACCAAAAAGGCAAGCTATGCCTGCTGGCTAAACTGGGAGATTAACCTCCGAGGAGCAGATATCATCACTTTACAAAACACACCAGGGCGACCCTCACAAAGGAAACTTTGGAACTCACTGGATATCCACTTTAAAACCCATAAACCTCCGTGATTCATCATGCTTCCCATATCTTCCCACAGCTTCCTGAGGGCCGACCATACTTTATCACAGCTTAAATAGCTCGTCATTCGTAATCTGGACTGCTAAACCGCATCGTGGTGGGCCATCTAGCACCTTACATCTTACATCTTGCTTCTTACCTCTTACCTCTAGCCTTTGCTCTCTCTTTCTACTCTCTTCTTTTTCCTCCTATCTACTCCGTTCCTTTCCTTTCCAATTCCTTTTGATCTATAGCCTCTCAATAGCACAGCCTAGGAAAGCTTCATGGTTGTTTGCCACATTGCCCCCGAGATCGTCCCGAAAGACTTGAACACCACCATGGGACATACTGCCTTTCAATGCTAAATGATGTATAATTACAAGTATTGATTGTATGTACATTGCAATTTCTGATTTGTATGCTATATAACCCTGAAACGTCCAATAAAAACTTTTGAAATAAAAACTTGTACCTGCCCTTAGTGATCAACTGCACTGTTGTCTGGATCCCCAGTGCTGGTTTTATTTTGGCATAGGTGAGCACGGATCATGCGTGTGCACCATGACATAGGCTTGGCTCACAAATTGCGGTCTTGTTGGCCTGGGGGATATACAAAGCGCTACCCTCATAGTGGTGGAAGGCTACTGCCTTCACCAAATTAAGCATCACAATCGCAGTAGTGGCAGCATACCGTGTAGTGATCAGTAGTAGTGAACTGATCTTGTTTACCCTTTTTACCCTTTGTCACTGGAGTGAGGACTACATGCTCACTACTCTTTTTAAAAGTTCAGCTGCTGTGTGCTTAACTCGCCCTTGACCTACATTAAGTGGATGTGGAGTGCTGCGTAGC
The DNA here is from genome assembly GCF_964263255.1 of Lissotriton vulgaris. Taxonomy (NCBI): domain Eukaryota; kingdom Metazoa; phylum Chordata; class Amphibia; order Caudata; family Salamandridae; genus Lissotriton; species Lissotriton vulgaris. The sequence goes on from NW_028249604.1 coordinate 403,638, forward strand.
GTAAGAGTAGTGGCTTTGTGCTGGATGTATGTTTGCCTGAGATAGAGGAGTACAGGGATAGAATCGTGCTCTGCAGTATATGTGTGGTTAGTGCAGGTAAAGGGTGTATGTATGTCTGCAAGGAATACATTTACATGGGAAATTAAATCATATGCTAGGTGTATGCTTACTTGCGTGAAGTACAATACATGAAGGATGAAGGGTTGTGCAGTGCGCACATTGTGAGTGTATGTGTGCTGGCAGTGTGTGTGTTTGTAAATCGCACACACTGATACAATACAGAAAAGTTACAGTACTGTGCAGTGCACACAGACTGGATGTGTGTTCCCATTGAATGGTTGTTTGTTGCGGCACAATGTATGTAGGTAACAGCCCTGGAGAGTAAGTGTGCTGTGAATGTACATTGAGTGCCAGTGTGCCTACAATGGTACTTACCTGTATCCCCCGAGGGGGTCTTTGACTGTTTGTCCACAGCTGCCACTGACAGTCAAGTGGAGAAAAGGTTCTTGGCCCAGTTGCTTGGGATCCATAGTGGTCCGGGCCCCAGGACATCAGGAGTAAAAGCCCTCAACAACCACAGTTGGGCCCAGTAACCCCTGCAGGCCGGTGGGCCTCTGAAAGGGCTTCTGACACCTCCTTTTACCACTCGTTTGTGTATTTTTTTAACTTATATGGTACAGAGCTGGCACGTTGTTTACAATTGGTTGGTTTCATCATCACTTTCATTTCCTTGCTTCTCCTTAGGTAGCAAGTGCCGAATAAACTTCTGCTTCATCTGCTTGGCCCTATTCTGGAACATCACCCAAGTATAGCTTACCTTGCCAAGTGTCATTACACTGCTCGCCATTTTCATCGGTACTTTTTTCCATTTACATGCACACTCTTGCTCCCTCCCCATCCCTCATTTTTGCTTACCTTGCACCCCACCCTCCTCCTACTGCGTTGTTGCTTGTCCAATTCACCATTATCCATGTTGTTGCTTGCCCCGTCTGCCCCCTCCCTCTTGTTTGCTTGCCTCCTCAAGCACCCACAAGTCAAGCCAACGGGTGTCAAAATATCACAAGATGCAGAAGGCACTGCACTCCCAGCTCTGCATGGCATTTTTGGTGCTGTCATTGTGCTGGTCCAAAACGACAAACTTCTGATCAGACATAAGACAATTATACTTTTTGTGAAGGCATAGAATAATCCCATACTGAGAAAACAGACCACTGCCCCCGTGGTCAGCAGTGGCCGAATCATAGCCCTTTTTGTTTTTCTAACTTGCAGCATTGCTGCATTGCAGATGAGCTGCTGTACAGCATGACTTAAAGAAATTGACTAAACCAATGACTTTCTCATAGGCAAGATCTATTAGCTTTTTCAAAACGTGTTCAATGACAAAATATAGAATGCAAAAATATCGAAGTCCTATCTACAAACAGGTAAGTGCAAAAATATTGAATCAAAAATATCGTTAAAAAATATAGTTAGTAAAAATATCAAATGTTTTTAAATGTCTTAAAAGTAATTTAAAATTAATGAAATAATAAATATAATTCACTAAAACATACTTAAAATACTTAAATAACCTTAAAATTAGTAAATAATTAATCTAAGTAAAAAAAACATACATTTAAAAAAAAAACTAATATATATATTAAGGTAATATTAATAAAAAATATACAACATTTTTACTGTAGAATAGTGGGAGGGTAAAATTTACTATTACCACTCCAGTGAGTGCAACAGTAGGGAAAGCGTTGGATAGCGTAGGGGTAAAAATTACTATCCCACTCCAGTGAGTGCAACAGTAGGGAAAGCGTTGGATAGCTGGGGGGTAAAATTACTATTCCCACTCCAGAGAGTGCAACAGTAGGGAAAGCGTTGGATAGCGTAGGGGTAAAAATTACTATTCCCACTCCAGAGAGTGCAGCAGTAGGGAAAGCGTTAGATAGCATAGGGTTAAAAATTACTATTCCCACTCCAGAGAGTGCAACAGTAGGGAAAGCGTTGGAAAGCGTAAGGGTAAAAATTGCTATTCCCACTCCAGAGAGTGCAACAGTAGGGAAAGCGTTGAATAGCGTAGGCGTACAAATGTCTATTCCCACTCCTGTGAGTGCAACAGTAGGGAAAGCATTGGATAGCGGAGGGTAAAAATTATTATTCCCACTCCAGAGAGTGCAAAAGTAGGGAAAGTGTTGGATAGCGTAGGGATAAAAATTACTATTCCCACTCCCGAGAGTGCAACAGTAGGGAAAGCGTTGGATAGTGGGAGGGTAAAAATTACTATTCCCACTCCAGAGAGTGCAACAGTAGGGAAAGCGTTGGATAGCATAGGGTTAAAAATGACTATTTCCACTCCAGAGAGTGCAACAGTAGGGAAAACGTTGCCTAGCGTACGGGTAAAAATTACTATTCCCACTCAAGTGAGTGCAACAGTAGGGAAAGCATTGGATAGCGGGAGGGTACAAATTACTATTCCCACTCCAGAGAGTGCAAAAGTAGGGAAAGCGTTGGATAGCGTAGGGGTAAAAATTACTATTCTCACTCCAGATAGTGCAACAGTAGGGAAAGCTTTGGATAGCGTAGGGGTAAAAATTACTATTCCCACTCCAGTGAGTTTAACAGTACGGAAAGTAATGATTTAATATATTAATGAAAATAAATTAAATATCAATAACAATAAAACATTAATTCAAATTAATTACAAATTGATTATTATGTAATAATTAATTAATTAGACATACACATAAATATTAGTTATTAAAAATGTATTACCTATTCATAATTAACTAACAACTAATTAATTTTCCATCACAAAAACGAATTAATAATAAAAATAAATACCAATTAATAATTAATTAACAGTAACTGAATTATCAATACACAAAAAGTATTTTTAATATGTAATTAATTACAATTAAATTACTTCCCACCCTATTTCCCTATAAACCCACAATCCACTACGGAAAATAAATAATACAATTATCGTAATTATCAATTAATACAAATTAAATACCAATTAACAAAAATGATTTCCCAATTACAAATTAATAAACAATAAATTAAAAATCAATACCAATAAATAAATAACAATTATTTACTTAATTACAATTAAATTACTTCCCACCCTATTCCCCTATAAAACCCACAACCCGCTACAGAAAATAAATTAATAAAATTAATATGATCAATTAATCAATGAATACAAATTAACTACCAATTAAAAATTGTTAACAATAAATTCAAAATGATTACCAATAAAAAAATAAAAATATTTAATTAATTACAATTAAATTACTTCCCATCCTATTCCCCTATAAATTCACAAACCGCTCCAGAACTAAAATGCAAAATTAAATTAAAAATAATTCATAATTCCTAAAAATTATTATTTAATGTAATATAATTAAATTACTTCCCACCTTATTCCCCTATAAACCCACAACCCGCTACAGAATTAAATTACACATAAAATTAAATAACATACAATTCATTACTTCAAATAAGTTACAAAAATAATATACACTTTTCACACATATACTAACATGTAAAACACTTTAAAAAAATCGATATTATTAAAAATTCGATATATTTTAATACCTATATTATATACTTCGATATTTTGACTTTCTATATTTTGAAAATCGATTATTATATTACTTACTTTTCACCACTTTATTGTGTCCATTCAATATTTTGTCCATTCTATATTTTAACTTCGATATTATGGCTATTCTATATTTTAAATTCGATATTATGTCTAGTTACCGTTTTAAATATGACTTGTACTAAATTGATTCTGATACGTCTTTGCAAAAGTCATCGAGAAGACCGTCAACAAGCAGCTGGCCGCCTTCCTCGAGACGAACGGATCCCTCGACCGCTCGCAGTCTGGCTTCCGGGCCAACCACAGCACCGAGACTGCCCTGATCGCAGCAACCGATGACATCCGAGCCCTGCTCAACAACGGAGAAACAGCGGCCCTCATCCTCCTAGACCTCTCCGCGGCCTTTGACACTGTCTGCCACCGTACCCTAGTACAGCGCCTCAGCAACGTCGGAATCCAGGAGAAGGCACTGGAGTGGATCATCTCCTTCCTCGCCGGAAGGACACAGAGAGTCCGCCTCCCCCCGTTCAGATCAGAAGCCACCGAAGTCATCTGCGGCGTTCCTCAAGGCTCCTCGCTCAGCCCAACCCTCTTCAACGTCTACATGAGTCCCCTCGCAGCCATCGCACGCCAGCACAACCTCAACATCATCTCCTACGCGGACGACGCCCAGCTGATCCTCTCCCTCACCAACGACCCCGCCACCGCCAGAGCCAACCTACACGAAGGGATGAAAGAGGTAGCCGAATGGATGGAGAACAGCCGCCTGAAACTGAACGCAGACAAGACGGAAGTCCTCATCCTGGGATCCTCACCCTCCGCCTGGGACGACTCCTGGTGGCCCCCGGCCCTAGGCAGCGCACCCAAACCAACAGACCACGCACGCAACCTGGGCTTCATCCTGGACTCCTCCCTCTCCATGACCAGACAAGTCAACGCCGTCTCCTTGTCGTGCTTCAACATCCTACGCATGCTACGCAAGATCTTCCAGTGGATCCCCACGGAGACCAGGAAGACGGTCACCCAGGCTCTCGTCACCAGCCGACTGGACTACGGCAACTCCCTCTACCCCGGAACCACGCCAAACTCCAGAAGAGACTCCAGCGGATCCAGAACGCCTCAGCACGTCTCATCCTGGACTTCCCCCATCGCAACCACATCTCCGGACACCTGAGAGACCTGCACTGGCTCCCGGTCAACAAGAGAATCACCTTCCGTCTCCTCACCCACGCACACAAAGCCCTGCACAACCAAGGCCCAGGATACCTCAACAGCTGCCTCAACTTCTACGCTCCCAAACGCCAGCTTCGATCGACCGGCCACTCCCTCGCTGCCGTCCCCCGCATCCAAAGAGCCACCACAGGGGGAAGATCCTTCTCCTACCTCGCCGCCAAGACTTGGAACTCCCTCCCTACCCACCTCCGCCTGACCCAGGACCACCTCGCCTTCAGGAAGCAGCTCAAGACCTGGCTGTTCGAGCAGTAGCGGATCCCCCCCTACCCTAGCGCCTTGAGACCCTCCGGGTGAGTAGCGCGCTAGACAAATGCTTTGATTGATTGATTGATTGATTGATTGATTGCAACAAATATCTAACTGCTTTTTGATGTATTTCATTTTGCACAACAGATTCTTCCCTTATTCATTTCTGCAAACATCCTATCTCTTAAGGATGAAATAGCATGCAGTAGGAGGGAGGCTGATCGTATGCCCATGTATTATAAGGAATAATGGACATTGTATAGTACATTATAAGGATATTACATGCCACTTTGAAGTTCCATGACCTTATAAAAGAACTCCGCTTTCTGCCTTGTCCCTCTATATGGTCACGTAACGCCTCATTGATGTGCAATATCCTTTTAATGTAAAGCAGGGAATACAATATCGTATACATTACATAAATCATAGAAAGAACACATTCCTGTTAAAGGAGCTGATAGTTAATGAATGATTCCATTACACATGGTTGTGTGGAATGTCCATTTCACAATCGTTATTCCCATTACAAGTTCTTATCAATAGAAAGTTTTTATTGTAGATATTATGGGCAAGAGGTAGTGTTATTACAAGAGTTGTTGGAAAGTGTTGATTCAACTTCTATTACAAGGAGTTCTCAAAATATAACATTCCTCCTGTAAGGTTTCTTATGCAGATTATATTCCAAATATGGAAGCTTCTAGGACAGATTGTGTTCCCATTAGGGTTGCTTTTAGTGCAGTGGTTCATGGAAACTGAGGGGCATATTATCAAGGGAGTTATCTCCGCTTTTTTGGCTTTAAAAGCCAAGAAAGCAGAGATAAAATTATCTCCCTATTACCTAGCTGTCGCTAACACCAGTTAGCGACAGCTAGTAGGAGATAGCGACCATCTTGGGCCCCGCTTTGCATGTCCGTGATATTTATCACTAATGACATGCAAAGTGGGCGTGCCAAGATGTTAGCGACTGGAAACAGTCTCTAACATCGCTATCTCCTATTACCAACTTTTGGAGATATTCGCGCTAAGCGCGAATATCTCCAAAAGCGAACACCTGCCCCTGAGCAGTTCATAGCCATGTTATCCAATGGTAGGTGGATAACATGGCTAAGAGCATTAGCTCGGTAATGCATAAATATCGCGGACTTTTCAGCGATATTCATGCATTTCGGCCGATTTTTATCGCTTAGGAGATAAACCTTGATAATAGCAAGGTTCCTAAGCGATAAAAATCGCCGCAGCTCGGCGATAAAAATATCGCCACTAAACCAACATAGCGATAATTATCGCTAGTTGTTGGTAATATGCCCCTGAATGTACTAACTACAGTATGTCTGATAATGGGATTGTATGTGTGACTGAACTATTCAGGCCTTACTATTCTTGCTTCTGGAGCTACTACCAGCAAGAGTTTCTTTTTGGAAGACAACTGTCCAGTTACATTCTGCATTACATTAAAACGTTATTATAAGTAAGAATTCTCAAAAGCAGGCTTGAAGTGTAGTCTGATAAAACACAATACAGGCTCATCCTCTTGTCTTATAAAACATGCCACTGCCTGCTCGTTCCATCTACTTGTGGAAAAAACACCCGATCTTTGATGGCCCTGCCAGTAGAGCTTATCTTGACCTTGATGGCCCTTCACTTTATTTATCGCCAATGTTCAAGAACTGTTAATGTTGCCCTTTTTTCTAGATCTGCTTCTCACTTAACTAGTGAATCATCACTCACTTTTTGTCAGCTGCTAATTTTCAGCCCACTGAGCCATTCTCCCAGATAATGAGCAATTTTAAAAGCCCACAATACACACATTGCTCTGTCTTGACCTGCACTCTGTCATTGATCTTCTCAGAAACGAATTACAAGTTGGCAGATAATTTCTTATATGTGAGATAACTCCTGTTACCTTATCTATGGGAATTATGAGTTTTGAGTTTTTTAATTGCACCTGACATACTAATTACGATTAAAACAACATCCCTGGATAAATGTCCGCTCGTCAAACTTTTATATTTATTGGGTTCAAAATGCCTGGTAAATACTGAGATGTGGGTTTTGGCGCAATAAGCATCAAAAATACCAGCAAGCACCAGAGTTTGCAATTTATTACCCATTCAAGGTGAAAAAGTCATAAATAGGTATTCTTTATTGCACCTGATAAATAAAGTACTGCTCTGTATCATTATGTATCAGGTGCGTTAAACATCGCATCTCATACTAGCTAACTCGTAATGAAGGCCTCGGTGCTCTGCTTGAATAATTTTACAGTTCTCCAACCATTTCTTAATATGGGGACATTCTTATAACAAGAAGATTGCTGTTGTTATCGCTCTCAATAGAGTCTATTCAAATAGGACAATTTTAAAGGAAGTGTTTTTGTGAGATTATGTCACAGAAGAAGCCAATTATATAAGAAATATTCCTAGACGAGCTAATTAAAGGGGAAATCTAGCCTTAATGAGATATTAGTTACGATCCTTTAACGAGCTCTATTAGAACGGCAACATACATATATGTGAATGTCTTATGGCAAAACATTTCTATGTTTGCAGCCCAGAGGGCAATCAGCCACTCACATTGCCTCACTGGAACAGAATTTTTTTTGGCTTGATACATCCAACCAAAAATGATCCTATCATCTCAGGGCCCGATTCCTTGGTTCGAAGGGCTCCAAATCGGATTTAGTTTCACCTAAACCAATGCGGAGCCCTAGTTTCTGACCAACTCGTTCCCAATTCTGAATGACCAAATACGATGCCTAGAAACCCTTAGCGCTGGCCGAATCAGTTCCGGAAGGCATACGGAGAGATTGAGCCCTCCGGAGCTGAATTGTACAGTGAGCAAGTACTATGAACGATTCAGACAGCCTTTACAATTTGTTTTGTCCGGATCGAAAAGGCTGCCGGAATCGATCTTTGGGGGCTCGCAGCAGGCCCCCACCTTCACCTGGGGCTCTCCGAATCGTGCCTGTGGGGATACCCAGGGGTTCCCCTTTTCAGACCACGCGCAGTGTGGCAGGCACCAATGGGGTGCCCGTCACAGGGTGCACGATGATACCCAACCACCCCTTTTGGCAATGGGAGCCTGTGTACGCGTTTGGTTTGGGAAAAAGCCACTACAACACAGACATTTCCACGTAAACATTAACCACGCATGCATTACAACGCATGCATGGTTACCAAGAATAGCCTTTACCACGCATACCTTTACTACGAGATACGCAGTAAAGTCATGTGTGTTAAAGGCTACAATTAGAAAAACGGGGCTTGGGGGATCTCCCCCAAAAAATTAAAATTAAAATGCGTGTGAAAAAAGGGGGCTTGGGGGGTCTCCCCCCCCCAAAAAAAACAGCACCTGTTGTAACGTCGGGAAGTGGAGGCAATCCGCGTCGTTTTAGAGAAAACTGAATGACACTTCCGCTTTCTCTTTACGACGTACGACGTCACCAAGGAAGATCAAGGAGAGGAGACGACATGAAGAGGTAAGTTGAATTTTAGTTTAAAAAAAAATATATATATATATATGGATTGAGGGTTCCAGGCAGGGGTAATTATAAGAAGGATTGGGGGCTGGGGAGTCACGTAAGGGTACAGGGGAGGGGTATAACCTTTACCAAGAGTATGCCCTTACCATGCATGAATTTACAACAAAAATCGTTGTAAAAGTATGCGTGGTAAAGGAATATTTGTGGTAAGGGTTATGCGTAGAAATAGAATTCCATTGTAACACATGCGTTGTAAGGGCATGCGTTGCAACGCAATGCGTCGTAATGTCATACAACTGTTTGGTACACAGGTTCCCATTGAAGTCAATGAGAGTCTGACCGAATCGTACTTGTTCGATCCGACTCCCCTGACACAAGTCGTACGGAAAGCATCCCGGACACAAGCCATTTGGTTTGCTTTCCGAATGAGATCGGAATCAAGCCCTCAGTCTAGATTTCCCAGGTGGGGAAATTTGTGATTCATTATCATATCTTGCCCCCTCTCGACACCAATAGAGTTTGGAGTCTTAGGGCTGGTCCACCAATATCTTCCTATCTTAACTTTTCTTCTTCAAAACCTGTTTCAGCTTAACTGAAAACATTAAAGCCTTATAGCCAGCTGCAGATGGCTATACCAGTTTTTAAAGGCACTGCAACCAATCGAGGGCCTGTAAATGGGGTGATGGTCTTTAACAACAGGTATAGCCCAAGGTAGAAGGGGTATAAGGTTATTAGAACATTATCCAGTATTAGGGGTATCTTTCATAGATTCACATGCCTGAATCATTTCCCGTAGTCGGGATGGTAGTCCCCGGTACATAAATAAAGTAATGTCACATAGACATATATACATAGTAATGGGCCAGAGGCCTCTCATTAGTAACATATCCTTGTCCTTTTTATGAAAAGGACCAAACTTGTGTGGGGTTTTCAGTTTACTATGGCAGATACTCCTAAAAAAGGTCTTTTTAGACCCTGTGCTTCATGTGTCAAGAAGAGGCTTCATGTAGACAACAAGCATAAGGATTGTCTCTATTGTCTCTACCCAGACCACTCTTCTAAAGATTTTAAGGTCTGCCGGACTTTTTCAACAAAGACCCTCAAGGACAGAGGGACGCCTTTTGATATGGCTACAGAGACTGAAGGATAAAGACCAAACAGTCTCTTCTGGTGAGAGTGAATGTTCCTTCAGGAGTCCACATTCATCTCCTAAAAGACCTAGAGTGACATCCCCAGGACCATCTTCGGAGCCACCTCAAAAGAAGACCCAAAAGTCTTCAGAGGTTCTTTTTAAGGTCATGCCTGTGAAGGTCTCTCCTCAGGGCTCTGCTTCCACCTTCAAGAAACCCTTCACAACTTCGTCAGCTTTGCCTGTGACGGTGTCGACGGCTACCATCTCCACTTCTGTGGCGTCTTCTTCAATGTCCACGTCAACATCTACAACATCCTCGTCGTCGACAGGTAGGTCCATTTCCTCTATCATTAAAATAAAGAAGTTGTCGTTGACGCTTGTTCAGCCGCCGTCGACGAACACTTCCACGTCGACGAATTCATCATCGTCATCGAAGAAAGCACAATCGTCGTCGACAAAAACATCGACTTCGACGAAAGCTCCATCGACGTCGACGCCATCTCCGTCGACGAAGTTGTCGACAAAGCCATCATCAACGAAGCCATCGAAGACGAAGCCATCGTCCTGTCGACGAAGAAATAACCGTCTACGCCGCAACCGTTGAGGTCATCGTCAACGATGCCATCTGGATCAGTCGTCGACGTCCCGCCGTCGACGACCACCCCGTCGACGGGTTCGACGACGACAACGGAACCTACCTTAAAAAGTGAGTATGTTCATCTAAAAATTACCAAACGCACACTGACACGGGATTTAACCTCTCCGAGCAGAGTCCAGGCTTTACCTCCTGTGCATCTCCTGGACGAGGATGACTCAGATGATGGCTCTATGTTCCAGACAGCTACTAGCCCATCCAAACTGAACGTAAAATACCACGAGAGCTCGGATTATGAGGAACAAGAACAGGAAGAACCAATAGATTACTAGGAGGAATTCCAGCCTCCTTCCCTTCAACCTATGGTGTGTCTGCCTGCATCTATAGTCACTCATCTTCAGTTTTTGATTGCGGATTATTAACAGAGGTTCCCGTCTACGACTATGCTTCCACCACCTCCAGTGGTTTCCCCTCCACCTAGGCCTCTGCCTCTAGTACTTCAGCCGGACCCTGTTCCCTCACAACCTCCACCATCCTCGGATGATGAGGAGGGGGAGCAACAACATGAAGAAGGGGAACTTCAGGACTCCCATGACGAATGGGACGATTATGTCATTCCATGTCCAGCATGTCCTGCGCCTATGCAAGCCGATTCGCCCCCGGAGGACATTGGTGGGTTCCATAATATCCGGGAAAGGGCAGCTTTGCGTTTCAAGATTCCTATTACAACTCAACAACAAGACTGTATCCTTTATGATTTTAAGGAACCCTTCAAAAAGGCTGTCAGGTCCATACCTATCATCGACTACATTTGGAATCAGGGGGTTAAGATCATGCAAAACCCTTCTTCCTTGCCCCCAGTGCTGCCTAGGCTGGACAAGAAATATAGGGCTCCAGACATGGCTCCAGCTTGCCTTACTGGCCATCCCAAACCGGACTCCGGTATTATTCAAGCAGCGCTGCGAAAATCGAAAAATCCTTCTGCTACTCTAACTGCACCTCCAGATAAGGAAGGACAAAAACTAGACAATATTGGAAAGCGGTTTTCTTCTATGTCCGCATTAACAGTGTGCGCATCAAACTCTCTGCCACTGTTAGGACGTTACAACCGTCAACTGTAGGCTGATATTGCCCCATATTTAGGATCCTTACCGGAGGAACAAAAAGAGGAGGCTAGGAAGATTCTCTTGCAGGGGGAACGCTCAGCCTCAGAGATAATTGATTGTGCGATGGATATCGCATCAACGGGGGTTTCACCAACTGGCTGGGCTGCGGTGATGAGACGCCAAGGTTGGCTGAAAGCTACTACTTTCCGTTCGGAAGTACAATCTAAAGTGCTTGACATGCCTTACGACGGCCAACTTCTGTTTGGAGCACACATTGATGAGGCGCTACAAGGTATTTAAAAAGATACCGATACGGCGAGGGCACTAGGTACCCTCCAGTTTAAGAGTCCTCCCTTTCGGAGCTCAAGAGGGAAAGAGGACAATCTTCTGCAAGAGGAGATTTTCAAGGTTACCAGTCCTCTTACAACTCAAATCAGCAGTATAAGCCTCAATATCAACAGAGGCAACAGCAGCAGCAGTCGTCTTACACGAAATCTTCCTTTCGTGGTAAAGGAGGAAAGACGAACACAGCCAGAAGACAATGACTTCTCTCTGCCACAGGTCTCCACTTCTTCTCGGCCATGCAAGATTGGAGGAAGAATTTCGCCTTTGCAGCAAGATTGGAAAAAGATTACTACGGATCTATGGGTCCTCCAACTAGTTCAATTCGGACACTCTAAGGAGTTCATAGAAACTGCGCCTCAAACTCCTCCTCGTCCAATTCTCCACAAAAATTTACATCTACTGCTTTTGAAACTCTCACTTATGCTCCAGAAAGGTGCTATAGAAAGAGTACCTCATGCTCAGAGAGGAAAGGGGTTCTATTCCATATTTTCTTGATCCGAAAGAAGAAGAAAAAATGGAGACTTATCTTGGACTTAAGAAACCTAAACAATTTTTATAAGTGGGACCTAATTGGCATCTCCAGGGTGGAGGACATGTTGCTGCGTGGCGAGGTTAAAACTTTCGCCCAGTTACAAGCAGAGTTCCAGCTGGGTGAAACGGAATTCTTCCGGTATGCTCAGCTGAGACATGCATTGCTGTCCGCCAAGCCGGAGGGGGAGGTGATTCCCGACAGTTCTCCCTTGGAAGAAAGGGTGCTGGACGGCCGCATGCCAGACAGTGCCATTTCATTGACATACAAGAAACTCATCAACGTCCGTACAGACCTCCTCCTGGGTGTGAGGGGCCAGTGGGTGCGAGATGGGATAGAGATTGATGACGAAGACTGGCAGAGTGCGGTGTCCTCCCCTAAGGAGGTTGCTATCTCCTCCCGTCTTCAGCTGGTGCAGCTCAAAATCTTGCACAGAGTTTATGTCACTGGTCCCAGACTTGTGCACATGGGCTACTCTGTCGATGGCCTTTGTAGGCGCGGCTGTGGCGTCCTTGCCGCGTTCATGCACATTCTATGGGAATGTCCTGCAATAGCTTCCTACTGGCGAGGTGTGCACTCGATTATGAGCGAGGTGACTGGGGTGGATGTGCATGCGGAAGCCAGGAGATGCCTTCTGAACATCTGGGGTCCGACAGATCATACCGTGGCCCAGACCCAATTGGTGACCCTTGGTAATATGGTAGCTAAACGGGACATCGCACAGATGTGGGGAGCTACAACGGCTCCAAAGGTTGTACAGTGGAAGGCCAATATGGATTGATGTATGTTCCGGGAAAAGACTGTGTATGTTGCCAGGGGTAAACCTAAAAAGTAGCAGAAAATATGGGGGGCTTGGAATGAATACAGAGGGGACATTTGCGTACCTCCGGACCCCGCTCCACAGGAGGAACACTTATCACCGTAGCCTGTGACTCCAACTGTAGATTTTTATGCTGTCATCCTGTGTTTCCCTCCCTCCCCACTCCTAGTATTCTATACCACTGGATATATCTGTGTTCACTGTGCCCTCCCGGCCCCCTCATCATGCCTCGCTGTACCCTACATTCCATTGCCTTTCTCTTTGCACCAGTTTCGGCGCTTCTTTCTCTTTTCTCCCCTTTTTTCTACATTATTTATAAAAACTTGAAAATTAACCTTCATCCGTTCTGATGTACTGATTCTTGTGCTTTGGTTCTTTTCTCCCATTCTGCTGCCTCGCCTCCGGGATGTAAGGCTGAATAGCTGTGTGCATTGTTTTTAAATAAAGGTTTTAAAAATTAAAAAAAAAAAGAAACCTAAACAAGTATCTCAAAAAACAGTCATTCCGTATGGTGTCCATTCAGGAGGTGCTACAACTCCTCAATGCGAACAACTTCATGGTGTCTCTAGACCTTCAAGACGCTTATTTTCAAGTTCCTATCCATAGGAATCACAAGCAATACCTCAGGTTCGCTGTGGCGGGCAGACACTACCAGTTTCGGGTGTTGCCCTTCGGCCTGAAATCAGCGCCACACATTTTCACGAAATGCCTGTCTCCAGTGGCTGCGTACCTCCGGCAGCAACATCACCAAGTCTTCCCATACTTGGACGACTGGCTCGTCAAGGCTCCTTCTTTTGCAGGCGTGACCAAATCCTCCAACGCTTGTCTTCAACTTTTCAACGACTTGGGCCTCACTCGAGACCAATCCGTCCTTCAACCTTCCCAGCATCTCACTTTCCTAGGCGCTGTCCTCGATACGGCACAGAAGAAAGCATTTCCATCGCAGGAGCGTCAATCCAAGCTGACATCCTTAGCGGCCCGCATACAAACCAGAAGATCCCTCACAGTGCGCCTTTACATGTCCCTTCTTGGGATGATGTCTTCTTGCATTCTGTTAGTTCCACACTGCCGTCTTCACATGCACCCTCTTCAGGAAGCGATGTCCCCTCAATGGATCCAGTGTACAGGATCGTTCGACGATGTCATTCGGGTGACTTCTCCCATGGTGAAAGCTCTACAGTGGTGGATTCACCCGCAGAACCTTTTTTTTCTTTTTCAAAGAAGTTTTTATTAAGTTTGCAACATAGACTCAAGGCACAATCCGCCCATTATCCCTCGTAGGGGAAAGCTGGTCACTAGTCAAAGCAATGGAACATAAAAAAAAAGAACCCTGGTGTACTTGTCAATGCACCCCAATCACAACTTGCAGCTCAACTGAGGGATACAGGTTCTAAAGTTTATGGGTACATAGCCAAAACATTCCGAGAGGGAGTGGCAGTGTAAGCTTACGGCAGCTCTGCCGCCGTCTCTGCAGGAGTCAGTGTTCTTGGCAGGTCCATCATCAAACACAGTTCCAGTGTGTGTGAGTATAGAGGGATTCTTTCCCTGGGGTCACAAGGTAAATCAAAGCTAGGAGTCTTACCAAAAGTCAAACAGTTGAACAAACCCCCCCACCTCCCCGAACCCTCCCCCACCCCCTACCCTGGTGGTCTCCTCTATATCCTGGCATGGGACCGTCGATGTGGAGTTGGAAGAGGTGTACAGCCCTAACTGTAGCAGGACAAACTGCTGATGGAAGACCCCGTGAAAGAAAGGAGACCTGCGGCCCCCATCTAAACTCGAAGTTCTTGAAGTCTTCCTTAAAGATATCCGACATACATTCCAGGCTAAGTAGCTTCCAGAGTCGGAAGTGCCACAGGGACATTGCTGGCGCCTCCCTCCTCTTCCGTGCAACCGCAATAGTGATCTTGACTGCCCGAATACACAGCCACATGATTCTCTTATCCGCCCTAGTTTGATGTTCTAACATAGGATCACGGATGCCTAGAAGTATTTCAGCCATGGATGTCGGAATGGGATACCCCAGCACGTCTTTCACCTGAGCTAAGATTTCCTCCCAAAAAGGCTTAATGGTTGGGCAGTCCCACCAAATGTGTTGGAAGTCTCCGAGCAGTCCACACCCTCGCCAGCATCTATCTGACGTGCCCGGGAAGATTCGAGCTAGCTTGGATGGATGTAAGTACCAGTCCATCATTGTCTTCAAGTGTGCCTCACGTAGATCTGTGGATTGGTTGAATTAAAAAATGTCGGACCACAAATGAGCCCATTCTTCGTCAGTTATGTCCCGTTGGGCCAGCACTTCCCACATAGACATGTACCTCGGCCGGGGAGAGAGTGTGGTGGACAGCAGACGTTTGTACAGAAATGAAATTGCCCCCTTCATGGATGAAGATTTAACAAGGAAGATCTCAAATTTAGTAATGGGGTGGGTAGCCGCTTCCCGGGTCTGAGGACCTAAGGCCCAATGCAGCAACTGGGTATAGTGATAGCGCTCAGAGCCTCCAACCCCATAGTCTCTCTTACAGTTGTCGAATGCAAGGGGGTCATAGTTGTGGAACAAATGGGTCAGCGCCAGGCATCCCCCCTCCCGTCAGGCATCGAAGGGTCCCTCTTTAAGAGTCGGAGGAAATGCTGTATTGAAGTGCATTGGTGTAAAGGGCGAAAGGAATGAAGTCCAGCTTTCATCTTTCGTCACAGAATCCCAGACTCTTAAGGTGGTACGCGTAGGAGTGCTAAGGTAGGCATTTTTGGGTCTGTTTCGTTTTGCACGCCAGATTAGGTCCCAAATCTTCCTCCCTGCTACACTGCGGTCCATATGGAGCCAGTGTTTCTCAGATTCCTTCTGCGACCATTCGACCAGAATCCTGAGTTGCGCTGCTTTATAGTAGAGCTGGATATCAGGTAGGCCTACTCCCCCCTCCCGTTGGGGGTGGCGCAACAGGAAGAATGAGAAGCGAGCACGCCCTCCTTGCCAGATAAAGCGTAGGATCATTGCTTTCACGCGCCGAAAAAAGTCCCTTTCCAGTTCTATTGGAAGTGCCTGAAATAGATGCAATAATTTAGGAAGAAGGGTCATCTTTATTGCATGGACGCGACCTAGCCAGGATAGAAAGAGAGGTTTTCATCTTGTCAGTTCCGCCTGAATGCGGGTGATAGTGGGTGGAAAATTAGCTGCGTATAGTTCCTCTACTGTCGGCGTCAATTGCACCCCCAAATATGGGATAATGGAGGAAACCCACGCTAAAGGAGTAAGTGATTGGAGGTGGTGGACCTCCTTCTGTGAGAGGGTGAGATTAAGTATATAAGATTTATCCGGATTAATTTTAAAGCCTGCAGTCTTCTCAAAGCGATCTAGCTACTTCTGTAGGTGCAGGAGAGACACCTTCTGGTTTGACAGGGACAAGAGGACGTAGTCAGCAAACAAAAAGGGAGATCTTATGGGATTCTCCTGTGAAGGGGAGATCCTCAATCCCAGGGTATTCTCTGACAGCGATTGCTAGTGGTTCTATACTAAGGGCGAACAACAGAGGGGACAAGGGGCATCCCTGCCTAGTACCCTTGGAGTGCGTAAAGGGGGAAGACTGCACGCCATTAACCAATATTTTAGACCGCGGGTTGCGATAGTTGGCCTGGATCAATATGTATAAATTGAGGGGAGAAGCCGAACGCCGAAAGCGTGGAGAATAGGGACCTCCAATTGACGCGATCGCCTTTTCAGCATCCAACCCAATGAGGATGGCAGGAATCTTAAATGTATTGGCCTTTTCGATCAGATGGACAATACGGCAGGTGTGTTGTCGTGAGTTTGGCGTCCCGCAATGAAGCCGGACTGATCTGGGTGGATAAGGAGCGGCATGAGGTCGTTCAGTCTCTTCGCCAGAATAGAAGAATATAGTTTCGCATCAATGTTCAAGAGGGCAATAGGCCTGTATGAGGCGCACCGTGAGGGGTCTTTCCCTGGCTTGGGAATCACCGAGATCACTGCCTCGTACATGGAATCGGTTGTGTCCCCGTCCGCGGCCATTCTGTTAAAAAGCCTGACTAGGTGGTGACCGATGTCAGATGCGAATATCTTGTAGAAAATCGCGGTGTAACTGTCAGTGCCCGTTGCTTTATGGGGTTTCAGTGTTTTAATAGCCGAGGTAACCTCGTCAAGTGTGATCGGAGCTATAAGCTCGTCATTCCAAGCGGTAAAGACTTGGGGGATGGGCAGGTTCTTAAGAAAGTCCTGTTGTCTTTCAACGTCCAAAGTGTCTGCAGAGTATAGGGTCTTGTAAAACTCCCCAAAGAGGTCCGCCTTGTCCTCGTCTCTATGGACAATATCTCCTGAGGGATCTTGAATACCCCCTATATACTCCCTTTTCCGTTTATCTTTCAGTTGCCTAGTGAGGTGTTTCCCTATTTTATTGCCTTGAGTATATGAAAGATTACGCAGCTTAAGAAGAGTGAACTCTGCCCTATTATTATAGATAGCTCGGAGTTTGCCCCTTATCGCCGTGAGTTTGCGTAGTGTCTGTCTGGTGGGTGTGTACTTCTTTGTTTGTTCAACAGTCGCTAATTCCGCTTCCAGTAGTTCCCTTTCCTTGGCCCGTTGTCTGTTCAGGGCTGAGTTAAGCGCTATGCACTTGCCTCACAACACGGCCTTAAAGGAGTCCCATGTGTTGTATTCAGATGTGTCTTCTGGTCTATTAAGGGTAAAAAATTATTTGATAGTTTCCCGTAATTGTGCACACGATTCCTTATCCCTCGCTAAGGACGCCGGAAAATACTACTGAGCAGGTGACGGAGCGTTACCAAACCAGGAAAGACATACAGAGTATAGACTATGATCCGAGACGGATATGGGGAATAGCTTGGCCTCCTTGAAGTTGCCCTGTAGGGACTGGCTGGCAAAGATGTAGTCCAGCCAGGAGAAGAAGTGCTGAACGTGGGAAAAGAAGGTATAGTCCCGGGTTTGGGGGTAGAGAGCGCGCCAGGTGTCCAACAGGCCTGGGTCTTGAATATGTCTCTGTGTGCCAATGGAAAAAGAGCCCTTGTCAGAGCGGCGAGTATGTGTGCTATCAAAATATGGGTGCCCTACTAAGTTAAAGTCCCCCATAAGAAACAGAGGTCCCTCGGCAAAATCTATCACCTTACCAGGAGGGTTTGCAGGAATCCCTTCTGCCTAGTGTTAGGGTCGTAAAGCACCATAAAGGTGTACAGTTTCCCTTTCAGTCGCCCCTTGACCATTATCCAACGTCCGTCCCTGTCGCTCTGCACTCCTAGGGGCTGGAACTGGGTAGTAGACCGAAATAAGAGTGCTTCCCCCCTATGCTTGGTAGAGGCTGAGAATTTATAAATAAGTGGGCATTGCTTGTGTTTTAGACGAGAATCCTCAGATTTAAGTGAGTGTGTTTCCTGAAGGGCGACTATGTCAAGGTGATGATCTAGTATATACTTCCAGACTTTCTGTCGTTTCTGAGGGGAGTTGAGCAATTTGACGTTCCAAGTACCTACGGTAATCGGCATCGCAATGCAGGACCTATGTGTCTCCTCACTGATGTTCTAACCAGCTTGTCCCAAACGACCACCGTGTTATCTCCCCAATCTCTCGCCCATGGGCACCGGAAGATACCCGAGTGATTTGAGGTGCCTGAATGCTCCCAAGGATTGTCATAGCTGTGGCTACCACCACTCCTCTCCTCCCCCCTTCTCCCCCCCTGATTCCATGCATAAACCCTGCCAGGAAGGAACAAATGAAGACAGCCACCACCATCCCTCCCGCCCTATCCCCCAACCCCCGCAAAACTCAACGAAACAAGAAACCAAAACAATCATCGAAAACCATTGTTCTGTCGTAGCGCGGGGCTGATCTGCCCCCGCATGGACTGGTTGGGACAACGGTTCCTGGGACCCAGTCCGCACAGCACTGTAGTGATATCTCAATAAGGAATCTGCATGACAAAAGGCACTCACAGTTTGTCCCAGACACTGCAGCTTTAGGGATCCGTCCCAGCTTTTGAGTCCTTGGTCGCCATGGTACAAACCAGACTAAGATAAGGGGAAATCTAGCTCATCCCCTCTACGAGAGAGTACTGCTCAGAGCTATGACACAACTGCCTGTGTGGTAGACAATCCCCACGACAGCACGTCGTCTTCAGTGTTTCCCGCTTCTCGCGTTCTGCGACCAGGCCAAGTTAGAGGCTGCAACCCCGGAGGGTCTCCGGAGGCGCCAGATGAGGAGTCACCCTCCTCCGTTGGCAGGCCCAGGAGGTGCAAGCCTTCTTTCAAGTCGGTGATGTGGCGTTGTTTGTTGTGAAGTTCGAAGCTGAGGCTGAAGGGATATGTCCATCGGTATTTGATCCCGTCTTCCTGGAGTTTGGAAGTGATAGGCTGCAGCGTCTGTCTGCGCGCCAATGTAGAATGGGCGACATCCTGAAAGATAGTACAAGAGAAATTCTGAAAGGAGATGGAGTCCTTTGCCCTGGCCGCTTGTAAGACCGCCTCCTTGGTTTTGTAAGAGTGGAATTTTGCCAGGATATCCTGAGGCCTCCTCCGTTCGCCCCTCTGGGGAGGGCCACTCTGTGAACTCTGTCCAACTTTATCTTGAGCACTGTGGGGCTCAGGATCTCCGCAAGAAGGCCTTCCATAAAAGCCTCCAGGTCTGGTCCCTCTGCGCCCTCTTCCAGGTCTTTGACGCGAATGTTCTCCCATCGAGCGTGTTTTTCCAGGTCTTCAGCCTTCAGCTGCGTTTGCTGGAGTTGTTTCTTAAGGGTTCAGACGTCCTCCTGGCACTCACTCACCGCTTGTTTGTGTTCTTGGTGGTGTGTCTCTAAATCGAGAACTCTGGTGCCCACGGAGTCCACATCTCTTTGGAGAGAGGCCAAGCGTTCCGACAGATCCGAGCGCAGTTGGTCAATAGAAGATTTAATGTCCTGGCCAAGCTCGTTGCGCAGCTCAGACTTGAAGTCCTTAAACATGGACAGGAGATCCAGCTTGGAAAGGGCCGTGGTTGTCTTTTCCGAGTTGCCCCTGGGAGCCGGCCGATTATCAGCAGCAGCAAAAAAATCCGACACCTTGCCAGTTCCCTTGTTCGTGCCTTTCTTCGGAGGCATAAGGAAGTGGGTCCACACCGTTCTGTCGCCCCTGAGCTCGCCGGGGGGCACCCCCTCTGCGTCCAATGTAGGATCGGGAAGAGGCCTGTGATGTAGCATGAAGCAGCGATGCGCAGTCTCTCAGCAGTTTACATATCGCGCCGGCGGTATTAACCTCCCCTGGTGGCCGTATGCGCTTCTCTGCACCTCCGCAATGGGGGGGGGGCTCATGTCAAAGGTAGAAGATCCTGCTAGGCGCGCGTCCGTCCGGTTTCAGCATTGGTAGCCTTCTCCAGCCTCCCCATTTTGCAACAGCTGCCAGGCATTGCCTTGGACATCTCAAACTGGCCCATCAAATCTCTTGCTATTCGCAGGTCCCATTTTACAGTGCCCCACTGCTGTTACTCTGCCAGGTCTTGTCCAGGTCCGCAGGAGTGAGCCGGAGCCTCACGAGGCCACTGCCATCTCAGGGTGTCCCATCGGCTGCCATTTTAAAGTCAGGCAGCCGGTTTAGCTGCCTCCGGAGTGTTGTAGAAGAAGTGCAGGCGCCTGCAGACGGCAGAGACTCCCCCTAGACCTCCGCCGCCTCTGTAGTGTCAGCGATCCCCTCAGCCGCTTCAGAGAGCGCCGATCGCTGCCCCTGGCTGCCTCGCTGGGTTACGAGCTGGCCGCCATCTTGTTCCCGGGGCTACATGCCGCTCCAATATGTAGCTTTATGGAGCTCCCGGGACCTCAAAAGTTCCTTAGGGTACCACCTTTTTGTGCCACAGGATTTCCTCCGTCCGAGGAAGGTCTGCGGCTGCGATTCCATCGAGATTCGCCGCTAGTAGGGCTCACCAAGCGCTGCGCGGACCGGGAGCCGAAGCAGGTCACGTCTGCTCGGCCATCTTGCCCGGCCACGCCCCCCCCCGCAGAACCTTTTGCGAGGTTTGCCTTTCCTGATTCCAGTTTCTCTGCATATCATAACAACAGATGCGTCCCTGGAAGGTCGGGGTGCGTTCCTCCAAGAACTCAGAATCAACGGACAGTGGTCGCCTTCCGAGCGACAACTGCACATTAACCTTTTTGAGTTACGAGCAGTTTACCTGGCGCTTCGAGCATTCCTTCCTCGGATCAAAATTCCCCAGTGCTTGTGAGGACAGACAATACCACAACAATGCATTATATAAACAAACAAGGGGGGACCCGTTCTCTGACGTTATCTCATGAATCTCAGAAAATCTGGAATTGGTTGCTTCTTCCCAACATTTCCCCTTTGTGCAGAATACGTCCCTGGAATGCACAATGTCCTTGCAGACTCACTGAGCAGACAGCGCTCTTTGTGCCACGAGTGGGAGTTGAATCAGCAGCTTCTCAGTCACATCTTCTCCCAATGGGGCGCGCCTCACCTGGACCTTTTCGCAACCAGACACAACGCCAAATGTCAATATTACGCAAGCTGGCATCCACAGAAGGGGTCTCTAGGGAATGCATTTTTGATTGCATGGTTCAAAGTCTTTGCATACGCATTTCCTCCATTTCCCCTGATTCCCAGGGTTCTCCGGAAGTTGAAGGTGGAACATTGTACCCTTATCTTCATAGCTCCCGCTTGGCCATGCAAGCTCTGGTTTACGGAGCCGCATGTTCTATCGCTGGAACCGCCGATCCCATTGAAGCCGTTCCCCAATCTCCTCACAATGAACCAAGGACAAGTCCAGCATCTGAATCCAACATCTCTCAAATTATCGGTTTGGCTCCTGAGTTCAGAGAATTCCGGAACTTAGACATCCCACCAGATTGCAGAGCTGTTCTAGCCCGAGCTCGGGCTGCCAGTACCAACAAAACATATTCCCTGAAATGGAAAAGATCCTGCATATGGTGCAAATCAAAGAAAGTACATCATTTTTCATCAACGCCTGCACAGATTTTGCCTTACCTTCTACATTTGGCAAACTCAGGTCTTACTCATGCTTCAATAAAAGTTCACCTGGCTGCCATATCTCGTTTCAGGCGTTCCTCGACTGGTGCTTCCCTCTGGTCCAGTACACTCATAAAACAGTTTCTTATAGGCTTGTTCAGAACGTTTCCTCTGGTGAAGACTTTACCCCCTGCCTGGCAGCTGAACATTGTGCTTGCTCAATTAATGAAACATCCCTTTGAGCCAATACACAAAGCTGATATCAAATATCTTTCCTGGAAAACGCCAATTCTACTCGCGCTTACCTCGGCGAGACGAGTAAGCAAACTCCAAGCCTTCTCACTTCAAGACCCTTTCCTCCAATTCAAACACGACAGAGTGATTCTAAGGACTAATCCTAAATTTATTCCAAAGGTCCCATCTGACTTTCACCTTAATGAGCCTATAGTCATGCGCTCTTTCTTCCCGAATCCACATTCTGCAGCAGAGAGGTCTCTCCACTCTCTTGATCTCAATCGCTGTCTTACATTCACAGAACAGACATTTCGAAAATATAACCACCTCTTTATTGCTTTTAGCAGACCTAGGAAAGCTCTTCCCTTGACAAAGCAGAGCATTTCACGTTGGATCTCTCCGACTATTGCTTTCTGTCATCAGTGAGCAGGACATCCTCTGCATTCCAAGGTTCGTGCTCATTCCACCAGAGCAGTCTCTACCTCCATGGCGCTCTTTGCTGGAGTGCCCATTACTGACATCTGCAGAGCGGCGACATGGAAGACGCTGCATACGTTCACCAGGCACTACTGCTTGGATACTGAATTTATGAAAGATGCAGCAGTGGGACAAGCTGTGCTCCGTCATCTGTTTCACTAGAGGTGAGCCTTCTCTTTCATCCCACCTTCCTACTGTCTACTTGCACATTTCTCTCTAATATTGCATTTTGGTACCTTTTGCATTTCACAATTGATATGTTATTATCTCGTGAGATTTGGTGTTGTACCATACGAAATGTGCTTGTTTTTGCTCGCTACTCTGATTCAGGCATGTGAATCTATGAAAGATACCCCTAATACTGGATAAGGAATGCGTTACTTACCTGTAACTGCAATTATCCAGTATTGGTATCTTTCCTAGATTCACATGCAACCCACCCGTCTCCCCTGGAAGGGCTCACATTAGTTCTCTCAGTAATGTGCTACTTAGCACGGTGCTTACGAAAATCTGAGGGACTAGAGCTCCTTCCAGGAAGGTACTAGAGGGTGGTGATAGCTGATTGGCTCTTGGCCAAAGTATGGTCCTTTTCACAAAAGGACAAGGATATGTTACTAATGAGAGGCCTCTGGCCCATTACTATGTATATATGTCTATGTGACATTACTTTATTTATGTACCGGGGACTCCCATCTCGATGACGGGGAAGGATTCATGCATGTGAATCTATGAAAGATACCAATACTGAATAACTGCAGTTACAGGTAAGTAACGCATTCCTTCCAGCCACTGAGGGTAGAATGTTCTAACTTAAAAAGGGAGAAACACAAAGACAAACATTGGAATGTTGGAGCAGAAGCCTTATACCACCCATTATAAGCCCAGAGCTACTCCATTGTCTTCAACGGACCTCTCAACATTCCAATGTTTAAATTTCATCTACACTTTGTAAAATGTATCCTTGAAAACCTAATGGAGTGATGTGTGCAGGATATAAATCTGTGTTTCCTTGCCCCTATGCCCAACAAATTCTCCTGTCACCTAATTCCATCAGTTCAGCTACCAGTGGGCCGAAGCCATCTTCTTCCCACAAAGATGTCTCTGTGCAAGCTCATCACTATCTTGAGTGCTGGGTCCAATGAAAGCATAGGGAAAGCAAAGGCTTCATTGTATATTTGGCTCACATATTTTAGGCAGACGGAGCAATAAAGGCCCAATCCCCAGTCAATCAAGCTAGTTGGATGGGTGTAACAAGTATGAGATGAACAACTTTTTTTCACATGCAAAAAAAAAGTGCCAAAATTGGTTTGCGAACCACTGAGTTTTTGCTACTGTTTTGCTGATTCTTGAAAAAGTGGCCAACCCGTTCCGTGAGTGAAATTTCTCCTAGGGTGAATTCCATGATTTTCACATTTGCCTGATGTTTTACGGACTCCTAAATACCATAAACAGAACAACATAGATAATACAAATGCCGAACCAGCCAGCAACATTTACATTGTAACGGAATTCTCTCTTTTAGTTAGTAAAGTCAAGTAAGTGCAAGGTAATGCTCCACATGGACGTCAGAGGGCTGGGAAGCATCTAATGACCTAATGGCAATTCATTTTCTGGAAAAGTGCAATTTCCCTATACTCACATGCTACATAGCAAAGTACTAAATGCTGGAGGCACAAGGACAGTGCATCAATATAGTTGGCAGGGTGTGAGTAGCAAAGTCAGGATGATGGGCGTCAAATTCAGGGCGTGGGATAAAGGGAGAACCTGTCACTGTTCATAGTACCTGGTGCTTCAGCACCCTGGAACAACATTTTTCCACGGGGAAGGAGGAGGGGCAGTGTGATGGTGAACAGAGCTCTCTCCTCAGGATAGAGGGCATGCTTTGGGCCTTTAATTTGGTACCTCTTTGAGGTACAGGTAACCTCGTAAAGCTGGTGAGTTCTTCTACTCACCTTTTGAGGGTGGTCAGTCTTCATTGAGTCCTGTGTCCGCAGTCAGGCTGGACCAGGCGGTACATGAAGGAGCTGTGCCGCTCTTGTGCCAGCAGGCTATAAACTCCAAAATAAAAAAAAAGATCAGCTACTCTTAACAGAGCGAGCTCACGCCCAAACTTTTCAGTGCAGACAGTGGCAAGGGATCCTTGGTAGGCCGTCGCTTGCATTATTTCAAATGCCAGGAGGGTAGGAAAGAGGTGGAAGTGGGGAAGTTGCGTGTGCTAGATGCAACTTAACCTTAAGAAAAAGAGATGTCTACCAAGGGTGACAAAAACAGCACTTTTTGACCATTTTTTCTCCTGAGGGTGACTTTGATGTACCAGGTGGTGAAAGGCCTTTGTGGGGCGGTGACGACCAGCTGGATGTACACCGGCATCCCTAGACCCTCGGACTTCAGGAATTGCAGGTATCCGCTGAGGCTTGTAGGTTATGCAACAAGCACGCTCAGATCTGGCCCAAACATCTTGCATATCTCAGGAAGGATGTATGTCGTTACTACGCATGCTTTTACAACGCATGCCTTTACCACGCAGGTTTTACAATGCAAGTCGTTACGACTTGCGTTGGGGGGGGGGGGCTGGATAGTGAATAGTTTAATTTACTATTCCAACTCCAGTCCCCGTGGATAGTAGGGAAGGTTTTGGATAGTAAATTAAACTATTCCCTATCCTCCAGCGCCCCCCAGCGCAAGTCGTTGTAACGACTTGCATTGTAAAATTTGCCTGGTAAAGGTATTGCGTGGTAAAAGTTGGGTTGCAAACGCTGTTCCCCCTCAGGAAAGCGCCCGGTTCACAAAATAGATTCCCTCGATTGATCAGTCAATCAGAAATGACCGTACCTCCGTTGTGGTAAAAGAATGGCTTCAAACAGTGTTTTTTCTTAATATCACGTTAGGTGGCCGGTAGACCTCGGTGTTTATTATTCAGTATTGCACCCCCAAAACACGAGTGTAATTTCACTGTAAACGACCACCAGATAACGTGCAGGAGTGCAGCGAGATAGACGAGGATTACTCGCTCGAGACAAAGAACAGGGTGCCTGGGGTATCATAACGCAGCAGATTTGTTATCAATAGTTTCTAGGGTCGAGAGCGTCTAGTCACCAAGAAATGTAAAAATATGCAGAGGAACCGTGAACATCACACAGTTCAAGACTTTCTGCCTCACACGCGGTCTGATCAGGTTGTACAGGGATGCTGAGAGGTACCTGCCTATTGCTAGGCAACAGACTGAAAATTCCCCCAGCATTCTCTGGGGAGCTTTGTGTAACCCGGGGAGAGAGGGAGCGGATCAGAGGCATGGATTTCTAGAGCTTTCCAGCGGTGGGGGCGGGGAGAAGAGAGGAGTGGAGTGGAGTGTGAGGAAGCTTGGTACGTGTCCAGCGCGGCCGGTTGCATTAAAAATACATGTGGAATGTCAGGAATCCGTCATGCATTAGTCATGCGGCGGCCGAGAGAGCGAGGCCTGCTTGCCGTTCGGCCTAGTCGTCCTTGAGTGGTGTCTGGCTGGACTGCCTGCTGAAGGTAGTGGGAGGAGAGGATTATTCATGCTACAACTGTGAGGGAATTTTGAGTGCAGAGAGCCTCCCCGGGAAATATGTAAACTCTGTTTGTGGTCGTTCAGAGGTCTGGGATTCCTCTCTCTTTAGCAAATGCCTTCACCTGCTATGACCTTGGAACTTGCCCTTCCACGTGCCCTCTTGCCTGAACATCCAGTGCACCAATCTTCGATATTCCTGTCTATAGGCCAATTGGTTCATATTTTTGACTTATTGAATCACTGGGTGTGTGACGTTCGTATAATTAATTTGCTTCTCTGTAATTACGTGAAATTTCAGAAAAAGTATGAGAAATGCAAAAGCGGCATTTGACGCTATATTTTAGAGCAAAATACATCCTTGCGTAGATTTCGGATGGAAGAAAGCATATGATGCTAAAAGAAGTTAAGTCACAGTCACCACCCTGTACAGACGTGCAGGTTGGAGTTATTACTGTTGTTTCCATGTGGGCATGGTAAATTTGTGTTGCGAACAATGCGTAATTAGGTCATGTGACGTATTTTCTTAATTTTAGAAATTTCACATAATAACTGTAAATGTGAAATAACTGAAGCTTAAGTGAAACTATTTAGTGTAACGTTAACTTAACCCAGGGCCTATTTTAGAGTGGGTGAGTGAAATCTCTGCTGTTTCTGGGTGCATATATAACTTAAATGCTTGCTGCAACGGGGTACTGTATTGTGGCAGCACTCCTCAGAAGCTCTTGCACCCTCCCATACTCCCTACTGTTCTCTGATGTAGAGCCTATAGTGGTTATGGGGTAAGAAGACAAATGTAGACCCCCATGCACAACATTTCTTTGGCCTTTCTTCACAGATTGGAAACAAATTTGGCATGTACTGACAACTAGTGGTGTCTGTGAAGTAACTGGCTTGACAACTCATGTCATGCATGCCAACACCTCCTCACTACCTGCTACCTAGACTGCGAGAGGTCGTTTGATTTTATAGCTTAGTATAGATGGTTGTATGACGGAAGCATGCATGCAATTACAACTCATGACATAACAATGTGATCATTACCATGACTGCATCTTTACCACGCATGCCTTACATCGCATGCCTTTACCACTCATCTGCCTTTACCACACATGCCGTTACAATGAAAAAGTAAGGAATTAGCAGGTAAGTAGAAAACCTTTATATATATAAATATATATATGTTTGTATATATATATATATATGCGTGTGTGTATGTGTGTATATATATATATATATATATATATATATCATACAAGAAAATAAGGTTGTCTCCGGAAGGAAACTCGGCTTGCAAATAGATGCAGTCATGCCTCTCAGACGTGGGGGCAATAGGGAAGGGATCCTTCGCCGATTAGAAACACACTATATTACAAACCTAGATAGTAAGCAACCTACAGGTTTAAATGTGAGCGAGGATTTTTATACATGTTTGTACCCCAATTCTTTAAGATATAGAAGTCACTATCTTATTTAATATATACATACTCTTTATTAAATGTTAAGATACAGGTCCCATGCTGAGACGGCTTGGAAAAAGCTTTTTGGACCTTGCAACATCAGTGGGTGAATTAGGTAGCTAGTCACTATATTCTTTCTCAAAATGAAATGTTGTTTTATTTTTTAAAATTGTTTTAGTACAATTTTTTGACACTTTATTGACTAGTTTTTATTATTTGCTTTGTGAGCATTATTTCATTCAATTGCACATTAGGGTATATTTAATAAGTTATCAGTATTATGGAACTCGTATGTACATAAATCAAAGGTGCTGGACAGGTTATGCCTAAAAAAATCTCTTCTTTAATGTGATATTATATTTTACATTTATGCACCAAGCCCGATTACAATGTGAAGGGTTGATTTGATAGACCATGATCGGCATTTGCCGTTTTTCTATTTTAGAATTATCAATACTCGTATTTTATGAGGAAAACTATTTTGTAATTACAATGTATTAATACTTGTGGTTTGATTTATGTATTTTAAAACGCCATTGTTTTTAAAATATTACGAATTCCAGCTGATATTTTCACTACGTCTATGATGACGTACTTGTAATTCAAAATGCACTGTCACTTTAAATAGCCGGACACTTCTCCAGAGCTGTGTCATATGATCAAAGGGCCGTTAGGCTTGAAAAACGTTATGGCGGAGGTGCGGGGAAAAGCACAATAAAATTCTAAGCACTTCTAACCTCTGGGTCCACTGTCGTCCTTTGGAGATGGTGATTTGGCGACTGTTGTGGCATATATATACACACACACACATATATATATATGCCGATATGATTGGTAGCCCATTGAGAGTCGCACACGAAGTAGGATGAAAGGTTACCAGCCTTTATTCAAGGTATAGACCAGTTCAATCAGCCAGTGGTTTAAAACAGCCTTGTTGCAGCCTGATGCATTTCGAATCAATCTTCTTCAGAGGCTTTGCGCAAGGTGCGTGCTCCAGCGAACCTTCTCCTCCATTGATATGTATCTTGACACGCTCACAGTGGGGCTGCTCGAATGAGTCAATGCGAGGCATTATGGGAGTTGAAGTGTTCGAATTCTGTTACCCTGTTACGGCGCACTGTGTTTTCTGTTTGTTCAAAGCTCAGAATGAGCCCCAGCACATGAACGGGTCCTCATCCTGCATCCCATCTCCACATCAAGGGTTCGTGACTTCTTCCTCATGGCCCCCTTCGATTAAGGGGTGGTGCGTTGCTCGGCAGCTGGGCAGCCGCCTATAGTTGCCGATATGATTGGTAGCCCATTGAAAGTCGCACACGAAGTAGGATGAAAGGTTACCAGCCTTTATTCAAGGTATAGACCAGTTCAATCAGCCAGTGGTTTAAAACAGCCTTGTTGCAGCCTGATGCATTTCGAATCAATCTTCTTCAGAGGCTTTGCGCAAGGTGTGTGCTCCAGCGAACCTTCTCCTCCATTGATATGTATCTTGACACGCCCACAGTGGGGCTGCTCGAATGAGTCAATGCGAGGCATTATGGGAGTTGAAGTGTTCGAATTCTGTTACCCTGTTACGGCGCACTGTGTTTTCTGTTTGTTCAAAGCTCAGAATGAGCCCCAGCACATGAACGGGTCCTCATCCTGCATCCCATCTCCACATCGAGGGTTCGTGACTTCTTCCTCGTGGCCCCCTTCGATTAAGTGGTGGTGCGTTGCTCGGCAGCTGGGCAGCCGCCTATAGTTGCCGATATGATTGGTAGCCCATTGAGAGTCGCACACGAAGTAGGATGAAAGGTTACCAGCCTTTATTCAAGGTATAGACCAGTTCAATCAGCCAGTGGTTTAAAACAGCCTTGTTGCAGCCTGATGCATTTCGAATCAATCTTCTTCAGAGGCTTTGCGCAAGGTGCGTGCTCCAGCGAACCTTCTCCTCCATTGATATGTATCTTGACACGCCCACAGTGGGGCTGCTCGAATGAGTCAATGCGAGGCATTATGGGAGTTGAAGTGTTCGAATTCTATTACCCTGTTACGGCGCACTGTGTTTTCTGTTTGTTCAAAGCTCAGAATGAGCCCCAGCACATGAACGGGTCCTCATCCTGCATCCCATCTCCACATCGAGGGTTCGTGACTTCTTCCTCGTGGCCCCCTTCGATTAAGGGGTGGTGCGTTGCTCGGCAGCTGGGCAGCCGCCTATAGTTGCCGATATGATTGGTAGCCCATTGAGAGTCGCACACGAAGTAGGATGAAAGGTTACCAGCCTTTATTCAAGGTATAGACCAGTTCAATCAGCCAGTGGTTTAAAACAGCCTTGTTGCAGCCTGATGCATTTCGAATCAATCTTCTTCAGAGGCTTTGCGCAAGATGCGTGCTCCAACGAACCTTCTCCTCCATTGATATGTATCTTGACACGCCCACAGTGGGGCTGCTCGAATGAGTCAATGCGAGGCATTATGGGAGTTGAAGTGTTCGAATTCTGTTACCCTGTTACGGCGCACTGTGTTTTCTGTTTGTTCAAAGCTCAGAATGAGCCCCAGCACATGAACGGGTCCTCATCCTGCATCCCATCTCCACATCGAGGGTTCGTGACTTCTTCCTCGTGGCCCCCTTCGATTAAGGGGTGGTGCGTTGCTCGACAGCTGGGCAGCCGCCTATAGTTGCCGATATGATTGGTAGCCCATTGAGAGTCGCACACGAAGTAGGATGAAAGGTTACCAGCCTTTATTCAAGGTATAGACCAGTTCAATCAGCCAGTGGTTTAAAACAGCCTTGTTGCAGCCTGATGCATTTCGAATCAATCTTCTTCAGAGGCTTTGCGCAAGATGCGTGCTCCAACGAACCTTCTCCTCCATTGATATGTATCTTGACACGCCCACAGTGGGGCTGCTCGAATGAGTCAATGCGAGGCATTATGGGAGTTGAAGTGTTCGAATTCTGTTACCCTGTTACGGCGCACTGTGTTTTCTGTTTGTTCAAAGCTCAGAATGAGCCCCAGCACATGAACGGGTCCTCATCCTGCATCCCATCTCCACATCGAGGGTTCGTGACTTCTTCCTCGTGGCCCCCTTCGATTAAGGGGTGGTGCGTTGCTCGACAGCTGGGCAGCCGCCTATAGTTGCCGATATGATTGGTAGCCCATTGAGAGTCGCACACGAAGTAGGATGAAAGGTTACCAGCCTTTATTCAAGGTATAGACCAGTTCAATCAGCCAGTGGTTTAAAACAGCCTTGTTGCAGCCTGATGCATTTCGAATCAATCTTCTTCAGAGGCTTTGCGCAAGGTGCGTGCTCCAGCGAACCTTCTCCTCCATTGATATGTATCTTGACACGCCCACAGTGGGGCTGCTCGAATGAGTCAATGCGAGGCATTATGGGAGTTGAAGTGTTCGAATTCTATTACCCTGTTACGGCGCACTGTGTTTTCTGTTTGTTCAAAGCTCAGAATGAGCCCCAGCACATGAACGGGTCCTCATCCTGCATCCCATCTCCACATCGAGGGTTCGTGACTTCTTCCTCGTGGCCCCCTTCGATTAAGGGGTGGTGCGTTGCTCGGCAGCTGGGCAGCCGCCTATAGTTGCCGATATGATTGGTAGCCCATTGAGAGTCGCACACGAAGTAGGATGAAAGGTTACCAGCCTTTATTCAAGGTATAGACCAGTTCAATCAGCCAGTGGTTTAAAACAGCCTTGTTGCAGCCTGATGCATTTCGAATCAATCTTCTTCAGAGGCTTTGCGCAAGATGCGTGCTCCAACGAACCTTCTCCTCCATTGATATGTATCTTGACACGCCCACAGTGGGGCTGCTCGAATGAGTCAATGCGAGGCATTATGGGAGTTGAAGTGTTCGAATTCTGTTACCCTGTTACGGCGCACTGTGTTTTCTGTTTGTTCAAAGCTCAGAATGAGCCCCAGCACATGAACGGGTCCTCATCCTGCATCCCATCTCCACATCGAGGGTTCGTGACTTCTTCCTCGTGGCCCCCTTCGATTAAGGGGTGGTGCGTTGCTCGACAGCTGGGCAGCCGCCTATAGTTGCCGATATGATTGGTAGCCCATTGAGAGTCGCACACGAAGTAGGATGAAAGGTTACCAGCCTTTATTCAAGGTATAGACCAGTTCAATCAGCCAGTGGTTTAAAACAGCCTTGTTGCAGCCTGATGCATTTCGAATCAATCTTCTTCAGAGGCTTTGCGCAAGATGCGTGCTCCAACGAACCTTCTCCTCCATTGATATGTATCTTGACACGCCCACAGTGGGGCTGCTCGAATGAGTCAATGCGAGGCATTATGGGAGTTGAAGTGTTCGAATTCTGTTACCCTGTTACGGCGCACTGTGTTTTCTGTTTGTTCAAAGCTCAGAATGAGCCCCAGCACATGAACGGGTCCTCATCCTGCATCCCATCTCCACATCGAGGGTTCGTGACTTCTTCCTCGTGGCCCCCTTCGATTAAGGGGTGGTGCGTTGCTCGACAGCTGGGCAGCCGCCTATAGTTGCCGATATGATTGGTAGCCCATTGAGAGTCGCACACGAAGTAGGATGAAAGGTTACCAGCCTTTATTCAAGGTATAGACCAGTTCAATCAGCCAGTGGTTTAAAACAGCCTTGTTGCAGCCTGATGCATTTTGAATCAATCAATCAATCTTATATATATATATATGATGACTTTATAGTTATCTGAGAAATACTTACATTTTCTTTGAAAAGACGTGTGGTAGAAACATGTTTAAAAAAACATATATATTTGTATGTATTTTTAGATGCACACACATATAAGTATGTATGTGTGTACATATTTTTACATATACATTGTTATATATACATATATTAACATGTAACAAAATGTATATATTTTTTTCTTTTGCCCTTAAGAACCCTAATCCCATTCCCACCCACCACCTTAATAAACTCACTTACCACCCAAATTCCCTGACCCACCCTAAACACTAAAAATACCCTTATCACTCACAACACAATGTCCACCCTAAACCCTAAACCATCCCTTACCACCCAAAAACCCATACCCACCCTAAACCTAAACCATAAATGTTTCCTTGCCACCTAAATGCAGTCAGGTATTATCTTGACCGACACCAACTGCGCGTTGCGCAGCATAATATGATGGTTCTTGAATTTGTGGAATTTTGTTTAACGCATATTATCTTCTTATTTAAAGAACAACTGTTCAGACAAATATCTGGGGCGGGGATGGGCACCTGCTTTGCCCCCAGTTATGCAAACTTGTTCGTGGGCTGGTGGGAGGAGCAGGTGCCCAGGAGCTGTAGTGTGGGACAGGAGAGTGGGAAGGTTGTATATTGGTACCTCTACATAGATGACCTATTCATTGTGTGGCAAGGGGCAATGAATACGGCAGAAAGATATATTGAGATCTTAAACAACAATTAATACAATCTGCACCTTTCGGGGTCCATCAGTCCGGTGGCAGTCGACTATTTGGACCTGAAGGTGTTCATTGGTAGCGGCCAACTCCACATATCACTGTATAGAAAAGAAACTGCTGGAAATTCCATCTTATTTGCCAGCAGTAGCCACCCACCCCAGTTGGTCAAAAGAATACCCTATGGGGAATTGGCAAGACTCCATAGGAATAGCTCACGGGACCAGGATTTCGAGGCGGCTGCCTCTGATTGCCTGGCGCGATTCAGCCTCAGAGGACATGATGAGACTCTGCTACAGAGCACCCTGAAAAAAGTTAAGAGAATCCCGAGGGTACAACTCTTAAGGAAGAAACCTCTGAACAGGGAGACCAGTAACGAAGGTAAATTCAGGATGGTGACCCCATATTCTTCGGGGGCCAACCAACTGAGAGCCATGATGAGAAAGAACTGGCACATTCTCCTTACGGATAATGTGCTGAAAGATGACTTACCGCCACATCCCTTGGTGACCTTTAGCAGGGCAAGGCCATTGAGGGATATGTTGGTGAGAAGCCATTTAGAGAAAACCATCGTCAAGGCGAAAACCCTGAAGGAAATGAGTGGTTTTTATCCCTGTGGCCGCTGTAAGGCCTGTGCAGCAAGTAGAAGGTTCCTAAACTATGATATACAGGACACAGGGGGGTCCATGAAGATATTGAAATTTATCACCTGTAGTACCACCTACGCGGTTTACTGTTTGCTCTGCCCGTGTAGCCTACGCTACATTGGTAGCACGATCAACCACTTAAAGATGAGGATACTAGAGCATCTCCGGGCTATCGATAAGGCAGATCCTGCGTATCCGGTAGCCCGGCATTTTTCTGGACATCATGGTAAGGACAGAAGTAAACTGCAATTCTTCGGATTGGACTGTGTACCGCATAATGTAAGAGGAGGGGACCGACTGAGAAGGCTTAGGAGGCTTGAATCGAGATATATTATCTATCTGTCGACAACCAAATATCCCAGAGGTCTGAATAGCGGTGAGGAGATGGCAGTGCACCTAGGAAAATGAACAGAATGAATAGAATAGCAATATGTATGGTTTGCTGCTACATGAATCTGCTAGATGAAATACTGATTTTGATCTCGATTTCTATTTAATAATTATTCCTGCTTTTTTCAAAAGAGGTTTTGATAATGGAAATGACCTGATATTTATTCTATATATGAATGAACATAAGAATCTGTGATACATATCTTTTGATGAGTAACTGAATACTGTTGATCTGGATGAATTGATAATGAATTAGATGAATTATTGCTAGTCTTGCTGTTAATGATGGAGCCTGCTATTAGGTGGACTTACTAACGAGGGATAATTGCTGATCCATGGCTAGATTGTGTGGTATGTTCCATTTATATGACTGTATACCCATTGCATCTTTCCTTATACCGATTCACGGTTCTATAATTGCAGGTGTATATATACTCTATTACCCACTCTAAGATGGCGTCTTATTTGACCCTAATGGGTGAGTCCCTTATCTGTTGCCACTAAAATTGTGAGGCTTCATTAACAGTCACGAGTAGGTAGGGAGCTGCTGATTTCGTGCCTCTAATAAATACACTTTGAAGCATCCAGAGGTAGCCTGTGCCGTTCTTCTGAGTGGGAGAATCTTTGTTCTTGAAATTAAGGGTGTCCGGCACCCACACAGGCTCGCCGTGATCTGAGACGAGGAACAGCCGGGAGAGGTTGTTGGAGTATATATATATATATATATATATATATATATATATATATATATGAACGAAAGTTCGTCACCAGCCAAGGCAGACGCCTCAGCCCAACACTCCAGCGCTGACGAAAGAACGGACCCAAATTTTCAGTGCTTAAACCTTCGTGTTTATTTCAGCAAGCCTGCCGCCGCCATAACGCGTTTCGCCTTTACAGCTTGATCACATGGCCAGTTGCTTACAGCCAATGCCATACATTTAAAGTGCAAGTGCGCGCGCAAATCATTACAAACAATTCAGCAACATAGAAAAAATACTGCATTTCCAAGTGCTATCAAATGCATGCTACTATTATGTACATACTTTGATTGAAGTACAAGTGGCTTAATATATAAAATATAAATATATATTTACACTTAAAAAACCACTAAAGTTGTTATGAATAACTGTATGAATACAAGTTAATTATGTCGTGAACATGAACCCATAGCGTATTATGCCATAGATTCATACAAATGAGTTGTTCACAAAATATGCTCTCTTCCCAATTGTACAAGGCACTTGGTAAAGCGAAATAAAGCCCCAGTGGGCACAGAATATTGTAAGATAGCGCCACAATATTATACATTACATTCAGACATTGGCAACAGTGTTAAGTGAATGAATATTCCTAAAGTGCTCGTGCTAGTGCTCAAACAATATTTAAACGAGAAATCAAAACTTATTCCCAAAGGAACACATGTTGTGTTAAACTCATGATTATATTCCATGGACTAATCCTCCTACTATTCGAAAAAAGCTCTTAACACAGGAAGTATGGAGGCGTCAGATGTTTAAAATATAGCAACAACAGTGTTGTAATGTTAAAAGACCAAGTACCCATGCGGCAAAGTCCTGCAAAACACAGTAAATAAATGGACCATCCTAAAACATTTGAGGCGCGGAAAAACTGCAATAAGTAATTACTTTCATCCCTTTATAGACAAGTATAAAGATCTTCCGTCGCATTCAGACCCTGTGGCTGCTTACTATCTAATTCTAGGATGTACCTTGTTTCAAGTAGGCGTAATTTTGCCTCCCGATCACCCCCTCTCTTCATGGGCCATATTGCATCAATAACATAGTAAGACAGATGCATAGGGTTAGAGCTATGGAGCTGTTCAAAGTGCCTAGCAACCGGGTAGGCCTGATCTTTGTTGGAAATAGCTCTGATGTGCTGAAGTACACGTTTGTGGACCGGCAAGCGGGTACTACCCACGTACCTGAGACCACACGTGCACTCCAGCACGTAGACCGCGTAATCTGTCTTACAAGTAAGGCGTTTAGTAATTCTCCTCGGGGTGCTGGAGAATGGGACAACATAGGTGGATTTGTTGGTCCCATGTTTGCATGCCTTACACTGTATGCATTTTTTGAAACCCCCTCCCAAAGCCTTCCATGTTGATGACATCTGGGGTTCTAAGGCATTTTGGACCAAAGCATTAGCCATAGATTTAGACTTTCTAAAAGTCAAGAGTGGCTTTTTCGATACCTTGTTACCAATTACTGGATCCCCCAATATGAGGTTCCAGTTATCGCAAAATATCTTTCTTAGAGCTGAATGTTGTCTGCTATATGTCACAATCATGCGAGGACTGCTAACCCCTTCCCCTGGTGAGGTTTCTGCCTCTCTACTCCTAGGGATAAGGGCGACTTCCCGGGATATCTGATGAGTCCTCTTCTGTGCGGACTCAATCAAGGATCTTGAGTACCCCCTAGCTAGGAATCTATTTTTACAGGCTTCCTGAGCTATAGAGCATTCCTCTTCGCTACTACAGATACGTCTGATACGCAACATTTCCCCGTAGGGAATGCTGCGTATCAAATGGCCAGGATGGTGGCTGGCTGCGTGCAAGATAGTGTTGCCAGCAGTCGGCTTTCTGTATAGCCTAGTTTGCATACGGTTTTCACTGACATAAATTTCCATATCCAAAAAGCAGACTTTTTTCGCATCAATGCAAGATGTAAAATGCAGATTCAAATTATTCACATTCAGCCTGTCCACAAATTTTCTTGCCGTTTCCTCCGTCCCCTTCCATACAAAGAAAAGGTCATCAATGTATCGTAAATAGGTGACCACCTGCTGCTCCATGGTTTCTAGCAGATCCCCCGCCAGGACCTGTTCCTCCCATAGCCCCATGTGCAAACATGCGTAGCTAGGGGAGAAACAGGCCCCCATGGCGACACCCCTGATTTGATGGTAAATCTGATTATTGAACAGAAAGAAATTCTGCTCCAAACACATTTGGACCATGGATAACAGCATCCTATTGTGAACCCCATAATATATGGGGCGTTTATTGAGGAAATGTTCTATTGCCTTCAGTCCATCTCGATGGGAAATTGAGGTGTATAATGAGGATACATCCAAAGTCATAAATATAAGGTCTGGGCCCCAAACCAATTGTTCAGTCTTGCGAATAAAATCTGTTGAGTCTTGCACATATGAATTCAATCCTTTCACCCAATCCTGAAGAAAGAAGTCTATATATTTAGACACATTTTCCAAGGAGCTATCAATTGCGGAAACAATGGGGCGCCCAGGGGGCACAGTGCTGTCTTTGTGGACTTTGGGAATTAGGTAAAACGAAGGGACCACCGGATGCTCTTTCCTCATGAATCGGAACTCATCCTCCGTTATTATGCCTGCACTTCTCCACGCCTGGAGCTTGGCTGCCTGGTCCCCCCATGTTGCCTTCAATGTTGGCCAGTTGCTCTTTCTATAGCATGCAAGGTCATTAAGTTGTTTCTCCGCTTCCTGCAAGTATAAGTTCCGCGGCCACAAGACAACATTGCCCCCCTTGTCTGCTTGGCGCACCAAAATGTTATTGTCCGCAGTAAGTTTCTCCACCAATTGTAAATAGCTCCAATTGCGTTTGCTCATGATATTGCGTTTGCTGTTAGTGGCCACATACAATTGTTTCAATTCCTTGGTCACTAAATCATGATAAACGTCTATATTGTCATGGAGCATGATGGTTTTATAGTTATCTGAGAAATACTTACATTTTCTTTGAAAAGACGTTTGGTAGAAACATGTTTAAAAAAATATATATTTGTATGTATTTTTAGATGCACACACATATAAGTATGTATGTGTGTACATATTTTTACATATATATTGTTATCTATACTACTATTATAAAGAGAGAACACAAACCTTTGAGCCAGGTAAACTCGAAAAGTACACCACCAATCAAAACACCCAAGACATTGTTGAAAACCTCAGGGCAAGCAGAAGGACATAGGCTATTAAAAATAAAAATTATACGTGGTTTAAAAAATCTCGAAATAAAAATAAAGTAGTCCCTTGCAAGTAGCGCCGGCCACGACGTCTGCGTGATGACATCATTTGCGTTTGCGCTCCCTGGCAACACTTCCGGAAATTGCGCCGAAGATCGTGACCTGCTGGGAGGACTGCCGCGGCCCTGCTTGCTGCTGTGCGAAGTGGCGGCCTGTGCGGGCGGGGCGCCTGGAGCGGGACCGGCGGCTGAGGTAAGGATCTCTGAACACGGGCGGGAGGGGGCCGGGGCGGGCCGGGCGGGAGGGGGCCGAAGTGCACGCAAGCCTCAAATGCTGCCCCCAGCCCCTTTCTGCCCCAGGCAACGCTGGGGCGGGCTGCTAGTATATACATATACAAGCAGCCCGTCCCGACCTTGTCTGGGAGCAATCAGGCTTCAGGGCCCCCGCCCGCCGCGTGAGCGCACCCGCGGCTGCTTCACTTACCTCCGCCTGTCCGCCGGTCCTCACCGCCTGTCCGCTGCTCCTCACCGCCTGTCCTCTGCTGCTCCTCACCGCTCCTCCCCGCCTGTCCGCCGCTCCTCACCGCCTGTCCTCCGCTGCTCCTCACCGCCTGTCCTCCGCTGCTCCTCACTGCTCCTGTCCGCCGCTCCTTACCGCCTGTCCACTGCTCCTTACCACCTGTCCACTGCTCCTTACCGCCTGTCCGCTGCTCCTCACCGCCTGTCCTCGGCTGCTCCTCACCGACTGTCCTCGGCTGCTCCTCACCGCTCCTGTCCGCCGCTCCTCACCGCCTGTCCGCTGCTCCTCACCGCCTGTCCGCTGCTCCTCACCGCCTGTCCTCCGCTGCTCCTCACCGCTCCTCCCCGCCTGTACGCCGGTCCTCCTGCTGCTCCTCCTCGCGCTCGTGTACGCCGCTCCTCCCTGCGCTCCTGATGTCAGGACGCACATCGCGGCCGGCGCTACTTTCAAGGGCCTACTTTTTTATGTTAAATTTTTAAAACCACGTATATTTTAAAAATAAAATTTAGCCTATGTCCATCTGCACACCCTGACAATTACAAAGATGTATCGGGTGTTTGAATTGGTGCTGTGGTTCCCGAGTTTACCCGCCTCAAAGGTTCACAGCTCTTACTTTATTATAGTAGTATAGATTATAAAGAGAACGGGAAAACGTTTTGTTTAGAACAACGTTGTTACGTGGTGTTAGCGTTGTAATGAAAGAATGTCCTTTTAAATCTCCCTAGTTCTGTTTGTGAGCATGGGTAAGTGTGGTTATATTTTGCACATATGAAAGCAGCATCAAGTAGCGTAAAGGTATTTCGCACATATGAAAGCAGCATCAAGTAGTGTAAAGCGGCGTTGTTAGAACTGGGATCCCTGGCTGGCCAGGGCTTGCGCCAAAGTCAGTCAGAGACCACCACTCCTAAGTCAGGGCAAGGGAGTTACACGCCAAGATAACCCCTGCTCACCCTCTAGGTAACGTGGCGCGAGCAGCAAGGCTAAACTTGGAGGCGATATGAGTTAAGTATTTGCGCACGCACCCCAGCAACAACACCCAAGGCCCACCACAAAGGAAACTAGAATACAAATCACTGTAGCACAGACGTAGAACATAAAGTACACAACCAGTAACTACTGGTAAGCAGGACCTCACTAGCACCACCTGCACTAGGAGAAAAACAACCAACTAAGTATCACAATACCTGTAGGGGTGTAAGAACATTACACATGATGCAATCCATAACATTCATTCAGAGGTGTAAGGAAGGAAAACACATGATGCATCAACAATACATTCAGAGGTGTAAGAACAAGGCACATGACGCATAAAAACACATTCAGAGGTGCAGAAAATGAACAATTGCGCCAAACTCACTTAAGTCACCACCTGTGACTGTCCCTAGGCCAACTGGCCTTGTTGGGGCTAGGACGCCCTGTGTTTCCCCAATGTCAGGGGCCTAAACGTAGCAGTTGCCCACAAATTGCTGGGCAACTGGTCGGAACAATGTTTGAGCCTTCCAGGGCTCAAGAACAACAATGGGGCCAATGTGGGAGCCTCGCAGGCTCTGGCCAACTGACTGCCCCTCAGCCCTCCTGGGCTCTCTGCCAGAAAGGTGAGGCTTGAGCTAAAAAACAAATGGGGCCGGTCGTGGGAGTCCTCCGTGGACTTGAAAAGTAATGCCCCTGTGATGCTAGAGCCTCGTGGGCTCTCAATACAAGGATCTCACGGCAGGGGGGGCGGGCACCGACAATGTGCCCCGGCGCCCCCTCTCACTATAAATGGCCCGGCACGTTGGAGTCCCCCTGCTGGGGACCTGGAAAACAGCTGCGGCACCCACGAGCCTCTCCGGGCTCCAAGTTACAAACTGCGTCGTGCCTCTGCAGGCTCGGACTCTCCAGATGTCCTTTCTCACTCTCGGAGCGGCCCGCTGTCAACCGGGGCCGCTCTGAACAAAGCAACACTGCACCCGCACTCACCGGTGATGGCGGGGCTCCTCTCGTGCTGCTCTGGTCTGGGTCCTCTTTTCCAGCCGGACTGTGCCTCTTTCCGCCGGCGGCCGGGGTTCTCCCTCCTGAGAGCCTCGCCGGCCCGATGCAGCCGGTTCCTTCCTTCTCCTCGGGCTGCGGGGGCGGGAGTTCCGGCCGGGTCGCGCCCTGAGTGGCTGGCCTAACAACCACTTCTGGGTCGTCGCGGGCAGCGCGGCGGCCCGTTTCAGGCAGGCAGGCGGGGAATGAAGATACCGAGGGGTGGGCTCCCTCACGTAAAAGCACAGAAACAGCGGCAAGGTCCCTGGCATGGTGGGCACCTGCCAGGGGGCAAATTAATCAAAACTAAGCGAGGTGGGCACTCGCTAGGCAGGCAAAGCGCTCCCCAGCGCTAGAGATAAAATTAAAGCGCTCTCAGCGCTAGGAGGGAAAAGCCAAGCGCTCCTAGCGCTATAAATCAGGAAAGGATCCAGCAAAGTCCTTGTAGGCAGGCAGGGGGGCAAAGCTGGGCCCAGAGCCAGCACACTGGGTCTCCAGGCAGGGAGACACTCCAAGTGGCGGTCCTCTGGCCCAGCGACAGCAGCAGCAGCCCCCTCAGGATCCTGGAAGAGAACACATTTCTGGGGCCACAGCCCCATTTTTATACACCACATTCCTTTGTCTAAGGGTGCAGGGTGGGGGAGAAACCAGTCGCAGCTGGTTTTGGAGCACTCTTGATGGCTCAACCACCCTTTTTATTCACTGGCAGGGCTAGGGTCATCAGTCGCACCACAGGGGGCGGAGCCAGCATTGTCTGGGGAAAACCCAGCCTCATTCAGGACACAGGTACACTCATCCCCAGCCATCAGCATGCTAATCTCCCACTCACCACCGGGCAGACCCATCCAGCCTTCCTGGAGCCAGGCTCACCAGACAGCTCCAGCCAATCACACGCCAGGCATATTTTACACTAATATGCCAACTCCTAGAAGTGGCATTTGCACACAAGACACACTTCTGCCACATACACCATTGCGAAGCATTCACTCTCACGAGTTCGCACATATCAAATTCGAACCTGTACACCCCACGCATCAGGAACTTCCAGGGACACATACATTCCCCATGCATTCCTATCGGAGGGCAGGCCTATCTCATCACATGCACTCAGAGTGCGCACGCACTTTCCACTGGGACACAGTGAAAGTGCGCAGAACCCAAAAATCACCATCACCAGGTCACCATTACAAGCAAAAAGTCTAGGGGTGAACCTGCCAGAAGGGCCAAGTCCAACAGGCGTCAATTAGTATAGATGATATTTTTTTTGTAATCTGAATGAGGCTTATTGAATTCCTCCTGTTTTTGTTTTCCTGTCCTGCCCCTGTTTTAATGTGTAATGTAGTGCGCCTTTGTGTTGACGTTTAATGAGTGTTATTTAAATGTGCATGTTTTCTGTTAGGTGCCTGCCCCCTTGTTCAACCTGTGTTGTTTTGTAGGTATTTGAAATGTGTTTGCGTTTTTGTAAAGTTACAGTGAGGGGTCAGATCAGGGCATATTTGTTTCCCTCTGCAAGCACGTTTGATGTGTTTAAATTGGTCTGTGGCAGTTTGTTTTGCAATTAGTATGAGTGCTGTGAGCAAATGTTTTTCCTGCCCCCTTCAATCATGTTAGACGTGTGTAAAGCGTCATGAATTCATGCCTCCTTGTGTAATGTAAATGAGGCTTGTTGAATTTGGCTTTTGTATTTTCCCTGGCTGTCCCCTGTGCAGGCCCTTGCAACAGCGTTATACGGCCTCTTGTTTAATGTAAAAGAGGGTTGTGGAATTTGGCGTCTTAATTGTTCCCCGCCCTCTGACAATGTGTTAGTCAAAGTAGTGCTCAGTTGTTTGGCCACGTTCGTGTGGCCGACAGCAATAATGGTGTGACAGCGTATTGTAAGCTCTATGTGTCCTTATTACAGGGAGTGCTCTGAGCACTTTTTTTTGCTTCACCCTGCATGAACGCTAGACGCTTGTTTTGCTGCGTCAATGAACGTCCATCATGCCTCCTTCTGTAATGTATATGAGGCGTTTTTTTTCGCTGCCCGCCCCCTGTGCAGCCCCTTGCAAGAACGATAGACGTCTTTGAAGTGGGTTTGGGATTGCGCTAGTACGGAACTCGGCTTTAAAGACCGTACATCATGGCTCGTTGTACAATGTGAAAGAGGCTTGTTGAAATCCCAGTGTAATATTTTTCCCTGGGCTCTGACAATGTGTAGTGCTCAGTTGTTTGCCCGCGTTTGTGGCCCCGACATCAATAATGCTCCTAGTGCGTTTTGAATCACGTGCCTGTTGGACCAATGGGTGAAGGTTTTGCCTATTTTTATTTTCAATGAATGTGTTAGTTTAATGTAATGTTGCGTGATTGGTGAAGGTTTTGCCTTTTTTAATGTAAAGTTGCGTGAAGGTTTGCCCACCACTCCCCTTTTTCTCCCGAAGCCGTGCCCCTTTGTTTATGTTGTCTCGGAACCCTGAAGAATGTATTGCTGAGTCAGTGAGTACTAAGCCCATTGCCCAGTCCGAATTTTCCGACATCTTTGCACTGATTTTAAAAACGATGTTTATGTCACCACTATGATCCGTAATGCTCCAGAAATCGACGTGCATAAAACGGTGCTTATCCACTATGATCTATAATGCTCATGAAGTGGACGTGAGCTTGCTTGCTGAAGTTGTTGTGTTTTGTGTGTGCTTGTGTGTTGTTGCAGAAGCTGTTGTTTTGTGTGTGCTTGAGTGCTTTAAGGGGCTGTGTTTCCTGTAACCGAGTAAATGGGACATGCCCCTCTGCCAATGTTACCGCCCACATTGAGAACAATGCCCACAAGGTACTACTTTTTCCGGAATGTTGTTTGCCCTTCGTAATGTATATGTTGTAGAAATGTATAGCATATGTCCATCTCCTGGACCTCCCCTTTCCAACGCTGTATTGGGTGTTATG
The DNA here is from genome assembly GCF_964263255.1 of Lissotriton vulgaris. Classification (NCBI taxonomy): domain Eukaryota; kingdom Metazoa; phylum Chordata; class Amphibia; order Caudata; family Salamandridae; genus Lissotriton; species Lissotriton vulgaris. Next base: position 447,216 of record NW_028249604.1, read on the forward strand.
ATTGATGGTGTACTTCTGGAGTTTACCTGCCTCAAATGTTCCCAGTTCTCACTTTATAATAGTAGTATAGATTGACATGTAACAAAATGTATATATATTTTTTCTTTTGCCCTTAACAACCCTTAAACCCTAATCCCATACCCACCCAACACCTTAACTCTCTTAGGGTATTGTGGCTCACTGGTTAGAGGCGGCAGACCCGGAAGCAGAGGACGGCCCGGGACCAGGGTTCAATTCCCGACGTGGCTGGGTCGTGAACCAGGGTCAGCGGACTCGATAATTCTCGCCTCAGTGCCTACTCTAACCAGGGATCACACTCGGCAACTCTGGGCATTAGCTTGCCTCATCTCCTCAACGGCCCCCCACAAATGCCGGGGATGCCTGGTTTCAAGAGGGAACATCTCACAGGGAAAGCCAGGACGGGTTCCCCAGCGGTCTATAGCGCCAGGACGCCTCTGGGTAGCAGTGCGCTTTACAAGACACACACATTTCACACATTTACTTACCACCCAAATTCCCTGACCCACCCTCAACACTAAAAACACCCTTACCACTCAAAACACAATGCCCACCCTAAACCATCCCTTACCACCCAAAAACCCATACCCACCCTAAACCATAAACCTAAACCATAAATGTTTCCTTGCCACCCAATAACTCATACCCACCCTAAACCCTAAAAATTCCCATGCCACCCAAAATCCCATACCCCACTCTAAACCCTAAAAAATCCTCTTCCACTCAAAAACCCAGTGGAATCCTTACTTTTCTTTAGGAATTGTGTAGTGGCGACCAGGAAACATTTCAGCCACATTAGAAAACTCCTGAATAAATAATCAAATGAGTAGCCGCCAAGACCACCTAGGTTACATTAACACACCTCCAACTAGGAACAGTGCAGCCTCCTTTGCCTGGCAATGTATACAACAGCTGTCAGGCCCTTCCATGCCATGCATCCTATTATTCTTTTTTCCTTTGCATATCCTTAATGAACTTTTGGGTTTTAACAGACTTTGCAATACAGTAGTGTCAAAAATAGCGGATATTTGTTCGAGTGGTGCTCGGTATAGGCAGGGTAGTACTTTTAATTTCTCAATAAGCACAAATCCTGCTGCAAATCTACATAGTGTCACTGTCTTCCACGAAACGAGAACTGCCCAGTTCGTGGACCATGTGTGGTGTGCTCGATTCTCTCACTCGAATCGCACACAACTTTGTGCAGTTTTTGCAAACCAGTTTCTCTTCATAGATGTAATAGTAAAACACAGGACAAATTTCGCACGTTTCGTAATTTGCCAGTTTTTCCCGCTCACCTGTGTGTAGCAGAAAGGGCACAGAATTAACAACTTTTGCACCATGACTAACACGTAAGAATCGTATTTTCCTTTTCACAGTATAGGGAGTATGGTACAATCCTCACAACAGTACAACAAGTAGCTCTGTGCTTTCTAATAGCACTGCACTGCACTGCCCCATTGCCGTATCAACCTTATAACTACAGCAAATAGTCAATCACAGGGACTCAGGTCACGATTCTAGATAACCATACATCACATGCAGTACTTAATTGGTCAAATAAAACACAAGTGCAGAGGCCAAAATATTTTCATAGCTGCATACCAAAGCTACCTGGTCTTTATTGTACCTCATGGCCCTTTCTCTCCCCACCGTATCCTTCCAGTCTCTTTATCTCACTACTGAAGGTTCTTTTTCATTCCTTTTCTCTCACTTTGTCTGTTTTTCTCCTTATTCTGCCTTTCTTTTGGTCAAAGCCTAATGATGAAAAGTTCCAGTTCCCAAAAACGAGTGCTGGGGCCTTTGCGTGCAACCACTGTCACAAATGCACCACTGAGTGAGGCGTCCCACCATCCTACACCTGAGTAGAAAGCTGCTCGTACAGACATTCATGAAAATACCTTACGCAAAGGTTACAACACTAATATTTTGTTCTAGCTCGTTTATTACCAGTTCAGCCATGTGAAACAGATGGTTTTTAAAAGAACCAGGCATGCTTGAATACCATTATAGCAAGCCCCTCATATAGTGGGTGCATATGAAAAAAGATGTATTCCCGTATTCTGGACAAGTGAAATTAAAGGATTGTTAGGTCATTTTTGTCAAGTTGTTGTTGTAGGTTACCGCATTCTTTCTTCCACTATTATATGGCATCGTACTAGTGCGGGAGGGTGCAGGAGCTCTTTCGCACAGCACAAGAAACAATCATTCAAAAAGCCAAATATGCCGAAATGTCTTATACGTGCAGCAAGGAGCAGGGTGAGCCCCCTTACACACACGCTCACACAGCATTATGGTTCATAACATCACTAGCACCACTAGATGCCATAATACATAGAATTACAACTTGACCAACGTGAACTGAAGGAGTGGCTTTGTAAAATGCAGACGCACTTCAATACCATAAAATATAGAGTACCTAGCTCGAGTACCAACTCCTATTACATGATTTATGGGTCAGCCCTGCCCTAGGTGAGCCAGGGCAAACTCTGTGCCTCAGGTCAAACAGACCACATTTGCGGAAGACAATATACATATATGTAGTACATAAGGCTGATACCCACTGTGCCGTTACGGTATGGTTAGAGTTTCTAACGAAAAGGCATTTTTTTCTTTCTTAATAACTTTGTCCCCCTTTGACGAAACTGCACAAAGCTTTCCATTCAAAAAAGTTTATCTGATTTGGGTTCAGCATGGAAAGTTTCAACCAGATCTGTCAGGCTTGGTCCGAATAGAGGGGGAAGGAGGTCAAAAATATCATTTTCCTATTTTAAATGCAATAGGAATTTTTGCCAATACATAAAGAAAATGCTGAACAGAATTGCATCAACTATCTGGGCCATTGATCTTTGAAGGTACACAGACCTGTGTTTGTAGGTCTTCCATTGATCAAAGGGCCAGTTGTAAGACCATACAATAGCGGCCACAAACAGGAAATCGGCCCATTTGAGACTGCTTAATAGGGTTGTTGCATGCAACAATTCTTTTTTGCAAGTTGGTAACCTGTTACCGACACACAAAATAGGTTTTGCAAGTCGCTATTAGGAAGGGGCATGCAAAGGTGTCCCTTCCTAATAGCAAGTGGCAGGGGGATTTAAGATTGTTTTGTGACCACAAATGTGGTCTCAAAACAATCGCATTTACCACCACTTTCAAATTGGTGGTAAGCCAGTCGCAAACTGGAAATGTGCTCCGGGGTACCCCTTACCCTTTTTTGTTGGCAGCAAAAATGTTTTTCAAGAGCAGGCAGTGGTCCCACAGACCACTGCCTGTTCTTAAAAAATGAAACAAAAGCAGTTATTTTTTAAACGCATTCCATTTTCCTTTAAGGAAAGCAGGCTGCATAAAAAAATTAAGTTGCTTTATTTAAAAAGCAAACACGGACTTGGGGGTCCGCAGTCCCCAGCAGGCCACCATCCTTGTTATTGCCCATTCTCAATGGGTCACAAGTTGTGACCTGTCTCATGAATATTGATGAGGCAGGTCATTTGCGAACCCCATTTGAGAAGCATTAGTACATTTCCTTTTGCGACTCGCAAATGGTTGTACATATAGCCCCAATTAAAAAAAAATCAGATCTGATTGGATTAAGGAGCTTTTTCTGGCATTGGCATTTTGAGTCCACTAAACCAAAGCCGGGTTGGCAGACCCGGAGCTCTCTGATTGGCTTCCCTGCATCTTCAGGAACAAGCATTGACAAAGCCAATCTATCGCCAGCCGCGGCCCGTGGATGGAGTTGTGGTGGGGCAGAAAGGTGGGGCAGGGGAGGGGCAGGGTGGGGAGTGCTAAAAACCGGAATATGGATAATTGGAGGTAAGTAAACAATTTAAGGAGCAGAGACGCAGGACCCGGTGGCGGCGGCAAGGTAAGTGTTATTTTAGTTTATTTCTTTTAATTGCAGCTTGCCCCCTCGTCTTTCCCTATGCGCCCTCCCCACCACCCGCAAGCCGTGCCAGCTGCCCCTGCAAGAACATGTGTCCCAGCCAAACAGGGTTTATATCGGTAACTGTGTGTTGGAAGGGGGCGTGGCTTGCAGCCTGGCAAGATGGTTGCACGCTAGTGTAGCTCTGCCGGCCGCCGACGAAATCCTTCAGCTATCCTGCTCCACCCGGGACATCCCCTGGAGTATTTAGTGCCAGTGGCATCGTGTGAGGCTGAGGAAAGGTTGGGGCGATTCGATATGATTGCGGAGCCCCGCGGGCTGTGATAACCTGCAAGCGGGCCTTGAGCTCTTGACCTGCGTGGCGCCGGAAAAGCAGCGCAGAGGACCGACGCTCAGACCGCGCTCTGGACCGCCCGCCTGCATGTGAGAAGCTGCGGGGGGCGGGTTTGGAGGCCAGCCTTGCCTTCCTCAAACTGGGGAGAGAGCGCTGAGGACACATCGGGCAATTGCGGCGGCTACAGCGACCTGAGCTGTCTGCGAGGTGCAGTGGGCTGCAGCACTGCGTCAGTGCCCGGCGTGGGACCGGGCCTTGGGCCGCGCCCGAGACACTCGCTGGCGGGCCAGTGTTTGGAGTGCCTGCAAGCGGCGTGGAATTGCGCTTGTGCAGCGGACCCCGGCTGAGATCATCGGCCTTCATATTGGTGAGCGCTATTGCGGGCAGCTACGTGGGGTAGCCGGAGCGCGGCGGACAGTGTGGACTCAGAGTGGCATAGGCGCCATTTTAGATGACTGGTGGGCCGCCTTCCATCTGAAAATATCTCAGCCCTGCCTGGGGTGTGGAGTCTGTTTGTACCCTCGTGTCTCCCAACACTTATATACCCTGTAATACGCTGAGAGCTGCTATGAGGGGGCCTTGACGGACTGCAGATCGCGCTGCTGCTGAGTGACGAAGATCATGGTGTGATATTTCGGGTGCCCCCCTGTTACCGAGGTACGGCTAAATGCGCATTGATACCGGGGGTGCGCCTACTGCCCTAGATGCGGTGGTGTGTTGTGAGGTCGGCGCATTGTTAAGGGACCTTGGCTGCTGGACCTGCTACTTGCCGCTGCACCCTGTGGTGCCATTTTGAGACCCCCGCTCATTTCCGGCCCCGATCATCGAAGTTGCCCCGCTGTTCAGGAACCTTATCGAGGGGCGCTGCGGCGGCTAAGCGGGCGTCTGCGAGCTGAGTGGTGGGTGGCTGGAGTGTTCCCTGTGACCACATCTCAAGTTCTTCTGACGCTCTACCTGGGATCTGCTGCCTGGAGTTGGTGGTTGTGGGGCGGCTGCAGATTCGGTGAAGGGCAGATCTGACTGGCATTGAGGTGCGAATTCCGACCCTGGCTGCGGCGGCACCTGCAGCGGGGGTCATGGGGAAACCGGACAACTCCCAGCCTCGCCTCAACTTTGAAACACGTAAAGGAGGCAAGCCGTCACAGAAAACGGGGCTCGTCAACCCTGGAGAAATCTCTTGCCGCCATTCAAGCCAGCTTCCAGGCCATAGATGGCAAAATTGAGGCTCTAAACGGCAGGATGCATCACTTTTCCGCAAAACCGGACAAACATGCTGCCAGATTGGATGAAGCTGAACAGCGTATAACGGATAATGAAGATGGACTTCAACAGGTAACGACCAAGACAACAGAAATGGAAAAACTGCTAGCGGTCATACAGGCGAAAAACAAAGACATCGAAGCGCGTTCTCGGCGCAACAACATCCGTGTTTTAGGTCTGCCTGAATCGACCAATGTGGGGTGCTTGGAGGTCTACATGGAGGAGATGCTGAAGGAGATATGTGGCTCGAACGGGTTATTATCTATGTTTGCCGTAGAACGGGCTCATCGCTCCTTGGCTGCTCGGCCACCTCCGGGTGCTCCTCAGCGCCCAATTATCGCAAGGCTCCTAATTTTTCGTGATCGGGACACAGTGCTGAGAGTGACCCGTCAACTGGGCAAGTTTACCTATCAGAACAATGAACTCTCCTTTTTCCCGGAATTTACTGCGAATGTACAGGCGGCGCAGAAGGAATTCCAGGGCGTAAAGAAGCTACTCATCAAGGACCAAATCCCATACGCCTTGTTGTATCCGGCGCGCCTACGCATTGGAGACATGGAGGGCGGCAACATTTTCACGAATCCCAAGCAGGCAATGGACCATGTCTGGTCGCTGAGGCGGCGCAGAAAGACACCAGAGCATACATCTGATGTGAACGACTGACCAGTAAGAGGGCTAGTGCCCTGAGATGGATGGGTTGCAGGTGCTCTACATAATGTGAGGTCTCGTGTTATGCTGCTTGGGGTAGTATGTGTCCACTTACCCGCTTGCTCCTATGTTGGCCCAGTAAATAGGGACCAGATTTGATGGGTGGGATTGCCGGGGGCGTGCGGGTTATGAACTTAAATGCTCCGATTCTTCCTCCCTTCACGAACAATGACTATGTGATCTGCTGTCCAGCACCTCCACGATATTGGCAATGCTTCCTTCATGGGAGGAGCCCTGGGGTGGGCCTGAGCTTGGCATATTTTGTTGGCCCCCTCCCTTGTTCACTCTGTGAATGGATTTGGCCGCTGCGCCCCCAAATGGGTAATCCCACTGGTTGTATTGTTTTTTCTCACTGTTCTTAGGGGGACATGTTGGAATGATGGGGATTGTGTTTAGCAGGTTGGGTGTGCTGAAGTGGGTGGGGGAGGGGTGGTTCAGTTTGCTTTCCGTCTCAATGACACTGCTTTTGCTAACTGGCTATCACACAGAGCTGTCGTACATATGTGCTTGCAAACACTGTATCATGTAATATGTTTAAGACTTGATGTTTCATCTAGATGACAGGTAAAATCTACAACTGTATGACCTGGAATGTCCGTGGATTGAACACACCCAGAAAAATCAGGCAGGTGCTAGCACAACTGGACCGACATAACATTCACATTGCTCTTCTTCAGGAGACCCACCTACACAAACGCACGGAGGGGGCAGTTGCACGCAGATGGGCTTCGTTTCGCTTGGCCTCATCATACTCCACATATGCTAGGGGGGTCCTCACTCTCATAAAAAGAGGAGTCCCGTTCGTGTGGATACAGACCTTTGTGGATACTGGGTGGAAAACTGGGGGGTGCACTGGTAACAATCGTGAATGTGTACAGCCCAGTTGTGGACGACACAGCACCCTACATACAACTGTTTAAGGTATTGCGGACCTGGCCTGAAGCAGAGATTGTGTTGGTAGGGTATCTTAATACTCACCTTGATCCACAGGTGGACAAGTCTAACCCAGCTGGCGCGCACACAGAACATAGCACAAATCACCTGGGACAGTATGCTGGAATTCGGGTTAGTGGACGCTTGGAGGGGGCGGCACCCGGGGGTCACAGTGGGGACGCACATTACACCTGCGTTCAATAGCTGGTCACGATTGGATTACTGTATTCTCAGCGGGGGGGCTAATGGATGGGTTGAGAAGGGATATACACTTCCTAGAACACTGTCTGACCATAACCCGGTAGTCCTGGAAATGGCCGTGCCTCTGGCTCCGCACCGCCCGTTCACCTGGCGATTCCGGGACGAGGCCCTGTTAGATCCTGTGTACGCCGAGACCATTAGGAACGCCATTGTGCAGTATTTTGACCTTAACAAGGGCTTTGTTGACAGTGAAGCGATTTTAATTGAAGCCTTTAAAGTGACGATACTAGGGGTTTGCATTGGCACCTCTACGGGTGTTCTATGGGACCTGAGGAGTCAGATACATAGGCTGGAAGAGACGCTACAGGATTTAGAGGCCCAATACAGTGAGGTCCCATCTCTCAAGACACTTGCCCGCATTCGAGAGCATGTGGAGGAGTATAACACCGTGGATGATACAGAAGTGAAATATAGGGCTAATAGATACGTAGCTCGGTCGAATGGAGAGGGTGGTAGACCAGGCAAAGTCTTGGCTAACAGGTTGAGAGAATGATGGGATGCGACTCCCCTAGATAACATTACAGACGATACCGGGGTTGATCATCACACGGACCGCGGCATCCTAGAACAATTTCGCATATTTTATGCATCCATGTATAAGACCAGAGGCAGCATGTTGGAATCTGACATGCAGGAATAGCTGGCCGACACTGCGTGTGCGTGGCTCTCGGATGTCCATAGAAAGTACCTGAGTCTCCCTATCGATGCAGAGGATGTCAAGATGGCTATCTCCTCGTTACCCAATAGAAAGGCGCCCGGGCCAGATGGCCTGACTGCAGAATTCTATAAGGCGCATGCAGACCTATTGGCACCGCACCTCTTAGCAATGTTTGCGGAGGCTCACGAGACCGGTGTGCTTCCCCCGTCCTTATGACAGGCTTTGATTATTAATCTGCTGAAGAAGACAAACCCGCCTCACGGTGCGAGTCTTATCGTCCGTTATCATTGATAAATATTGATGCGAAAATATTGGCAAAGATTCTAGATTGTAAGTTGCAACCCTTGATGCCACTGTTTGTTTTGCCGGATCAGACTGGGTTCATTCCGGATCGCTCCACATCCTTTAATTTACAAACCATGTTCCATGTAATAAATTCAAGCTTGGAGGCGGTGGCTGTCCTCCTGGACGCTGCCAAAGCGTTTGATTCTATCGAGTGGAGATACATGTTTTCTATACTTTATAGGATGGGATTCCCCCCGGTTTTTATCTGTTGGGTTCAGGTACTTTATACTGACGCGTCGGTGAGAGTTCGGGTGGGTTGTCTTACATCGGAGCCGTTTTCCATAGAATGTGGTACTAGACAGGGCTGCCCCCTATCCCCATTCCCCCTTGCTTTGGAGCCACTGGCTTTCAAAATTCGGCCATCCCACAGAGCAGCAGCACTAAATTTCAATAACAGACCGGTGGGCATCTCACTCTACGCGGATGATATGGTACTCTACATCCGAGAACCACAGATATATCTCTCCCGATGATACAGGAATGCATTAAATTTGGTCTCTTCTCGGGGCTGCAGGTAAACTGGGAGAAATCGGTTATCATCCCGCTAACGGCGAAAACGCCGGCGCCCCAGGTGGAATACTCCCTAGTGTGGTCAGAAGATCCGGTGAAATATCTAGGTGTGTGGCTGCACAGAGATCCTGAGGCGGTTGTCCGGGAAAACTATGGACGTGCATACACCGACTTGGTGCAGCTAGTCGACTGCTGGGTTGCCCTCCCACTTTCTTTGGCAGACCGCATAGCGGTGATAAAAATGACTATTCTCCCGAAGCTTGTACACCTCTTAAGTAATATTCCCATTAAACTAACCAAGCATTATTTCAAGATGGTCCAGACCCAGCTACTGCGCTTGGTATGGGGGGGTTAATCGCCTAGATTAGGCTGGTCTAATTTGTCACTGCTGTTTGAGAAAGGCGACTTCCGGGCCCCGGATTTGTTTGCCTATTATCCCATGGTGCAATATGCGTATTTCTGGTTTAAAACACACACTTTTATTCCACATCTGGCTGTTGAGGATGGGGACGCCCAACCTGTGCCTCTCCGGGGTATCATCACTCACCGTAACAGAAAAACGCCTAGGACGGAGATTAACACAATTGACAGTACAGTGGCGGTTTGGCAGGAGATTGGTAGGAGAGCCCATAAACTTCCGCTATATGCCCCAGCGTTACCTATAGAGCTACATGCCGCCTTGTCGGTGGCCGGCGAGAGGGGCTTGTTAATGACCCTTAGTGAAACAGGTATCACTCATCTAGGGGACCTGTATGTTAATGGGAGATATATCGCGGAGACAGACCCAGAATATATACAGAACCCTACACCTCTTTTTTTCACCTGCTATAGGCTCTGCAGCGCAATGCGAGCTCATTACACTAGCTTCCCAGACGAACCGCCTACGTTGCAGGTGCTTCAGATGCTTGTACTAGTTCCGTCCAAGAAAAAAATTACTCACCAAGCTATATAAGCTGGTGCAGGAAGAGACAGTTTATGGGGTGGACTTAGCTATGGAACGTTGGGGCACCATGCTTGATTTAACGCTTACGGCAGACGCATGGGAACAGATATGCAAGCTGACGGAATGCCTAACACCTAATAGCAATTTAAGGATAATACATGCAAAGTTCATACACATGGCCTGACTCCGTCAGTAGCGGTCGCTCCCCTCGCTCCCTGGCTCCTGCTGACATTGTAGCGCATGATTTTCAAGTCTGACTAAACTGGTATCGTAGTGCTTCATTGTTTTCATTGTTGCATTGTCTGTGCATTATCTGGTGATATAATTTGCACAGCTCTCCGTCCTGACCATCTGTAATTGCCGCATTGCCTTATCAGAGCGTACGCTACAGTATTAGCATATTGCAGCGCTTGTGTACTAGCATAGCGCTTTAACAGGCTCGCATTGCGCTCCTCTGTTCTACCTGTGCCTGATTGTGCCTGTGCCTCTACCCACCCCAACCTCGTCCGGTTCCCTATCATGATTGCTGCCATCTTGTTGTTGTTGTGCCTTTCAGCCCGCCCCTCCACCCCGATCCCGCCTCCCAGCTGACCCTCCTTCGCCCCTCCCCCTCCACTACCCAATTATGTAGAATGCTTTTGCATGCAGCGTTCACGCGCAGCGGTCGCGCCCCATGCGCACCGAAGGTGCGCCAAAGGTAAGCCCGTCTACGCCCGTCCGCGCCTGGACCGCGCCCAGCGCCAGACCCCCAGTTTCCCGCAATTCCCATTCCACCCACATAACGTATGACGCCGCTTCCCTCTTTGCCCTCAACCCCGGACGCTCACCACAATGCTGCACAGCTACCCCAGGACACACCCATGGTCCATTCGCCTGCCACTCCTGCAGGTTCACCTGTATCAGGACCCACACCAAATCCACTTCCCCCAAACACAGATCCGACTCTAACCACCTAAAGTGCATCCTGTTGAACACCCGCTCGGTCCACAGACACGCCACTGAACTCTGGGATCTACTCGACACTACATCGCCGGACGTCGCCTTCCTTACTGAAACATGGATGAACGCCTCATCAGCTCCCGACATTGCCATAGCCATCCCGGACAATTACAAGATCCTCCGAAAAGACCGCACCATCCAAACAGGAGGAGGCATCGTCATCGTCCATAAGAACACCATCCGAGTCACGACCAGCTCCGACAACAACCTCGCGGCCGCCGAACACCTTCACTTCCAGATCCACACCGACCCCAGGACCACACTTAGAGGCACCCTCTTCTACAGACCACCAGGAACCCGCACACAATTCAACGAAGACATCACTGACTTCATCAGCCCACATGCCCTCACCTCCGAGAACTACATCCTACTGGGAGACCTCAACTTCCACTTGGAAAAGAAAACCGACAGCAACACCACCACCCTTCTGGAAAACCTGGCCAATCTCGGACTCAAACAACTTGTTGACACCCCCACCCACTTAGCCGGACACACGCTCGACCCTATCTTCACCTCCAGCAAACACATCTCCTTCGATCACACCTCAACTCTTCATTGGACGAACCGCAGCTGCGTCCACTTCAGCTACAAAAAGACCACGACTCACAACCCCCCACAACCTATTCCTCGAAGAAACTGGAACAAAATCACCACCGACCAACTCACCACATCGCTTAACCAAAACCCTCCTGCCATTTCATCGTACCCAAACCAGGCCGCCACCATACTCATGTTGTGTTGATAAGTGTGGCCAAAGGGAATTGCTTTTTTGACAACGCCACCATACTCACACAATGGATCACCCACCGCACTGACGAATTAGCACCCTTGAAAAACCACCAGATCAAACAAGGCAGCAAAAAGGCCCCCTGGTTCAACGATGACCTCCAGAAATCCAAGAAGTTATGTCGCACCCTCGAGAAAACCTGGAGAAAAAACCCGACCACTGACAACATGACCACCTTCAAGGACGCCACCCGCAAACACCACCAATTGATCAGATCCACCAAGAAATCAGCATTCAAGGATCGACTCGACAACAACGCCCACAACAGCAAGGAACTATTCAACATCGTCAAAGAATTTACCAACCCCACGCCGGCACCAACAACATCACCCCCTCCCAAGACCTCTGCGACTCATTGTCCTCTTTCTTCCACAACAAAATCGCCGACATACATAACAGCTTTGAAAACCAGTCCGAAGAACAGTCCACTCCACCCGCATCCGATCCAAAACAGCACTCTCACAACCTTTGCGCCTGGAACCCAATCACTACTGATGACACCATCCGCCTAATGAACTCCATCCACTCAGGTTCTCCAACCGACCCATGTCCCCACCACATCTTCAACAAAGCAGACTTCATCATCGCACCCCATCTCCGTGATGTCATCAACTGTTCCTTCAACTCCACTACCTTCCCGGAAAGCTGGAAACATGCCGAACTCAGCGCCCTTCTGAAGAAACCCACAGCAGACCCCTCTGAACTTAAGAACTACCGCCCCATCTCACTCCTCCCATTCCCTGCCAAAGTCATCGAGAAAGCCGTCAATAATCAGCTCGCCGCCTTCCTCGAATCCAACAATTCCCTCGACCCCTCACAGTCCAGCTTCCGAGCCAAACACAGCACCGAAACCGCCCTCATCGCAGCTACAGACGACATTCGAACGCTACTGGACAACGGAGAAACAGTTGCCCTCATCCTACTTGACCTCTCCGCCGCCTTCGACACAGTCTGTCATAGCACCCTCATACAACGCCTCAGCAACGTCGGAATACAATGAAAAGCTCTGGACTGGATCATCTCGTTCCTCGCCGGAAGTACCCAGAGAGTCCGCCTCCCCGCTTTCAAATCAGAGGCCACCGAAGTCATCTGCGGAGTACCACAAGGATCATCTCTCAGCCCCACCCTCTTCAACGTTTACATGAGTCCCCTCGCATCCATCGCACGACAACACAACCTCAACATCATTTCCTACGCAGATGACACCCAGCTGATCCTCTCCCTCACCAAAGACCCAAACACCGCCAAAACCAACCTACACAAACGAATGAAAGAAGTAGCCGAATGGATGAAGAACAGCTGTTTAAAACTTAAGTCTGACAAAACTGAAGTCCTCATCTTAGGATCATCCCCCTCTGCCTGGGACGACTCTTGGTGGCCACCGGCCCTTGGTACAGCACCCATACCTGCAGATCACGCACGTAACCTGGGCTTCATCCTAGACTCCTCCCTCTCGATGACCACAAGTCAATGCCGTCTCATCTTCATGCTTCTACATCCTACGCATGCTCAAAAAAATCTTCTGATGGGTCCCCATCGAAACAAGAAAGACAGTCACGCACGCACTGGTCACCAGCCGACTGGATTATGGAAATACCCTTTACGCCGGTACCACAGCCAAACTACAGAAAAAACTCCAACGCATCCAAAACGCCTCAGCCAGACTCATACTGGACATCCCCCGTCAAGCTCACATTTCCGGTCACCTGATGGAACTCCACTGGCTCCCTGTCAACAAGAGAATAACATTCCGTCTCCTCACCCACGCACACAAGGCCCTCTACGACCTAGGACCCGAATGTCTCAACACACGACTGTCCCTCTACTCACCCACCCGCCAACTACAATCATCCAATCTAGCCCTCGCCGTAATTCCGCGCATCCACAGATACACCATGGGAGGTAGATCCTTCTCCTACTTAGCTGCCAAAACCTGGAATTCTCTCCCCACTCACCTCCGCCTTACACAGAACCACCTTTCCTTCAGAAAGCAGCTTAAAACCTGGCTATTCGATATATAATGCACCCACCTCCCTCAAGCGCCTTGAGACCCTCTGGGTGAGTAGTGAGCTACACAAATTCCTGAACTTGAACTTGAACATGGTATACCACACTCCCAAGAAACTGCATAAAATGGGCCTACGAGACTCAGCATGCTAGAGAAGATGTGGGTTCGATGGGGCTGATTTCCTCCACCTGGCGTGGCTTTGCGACGGGGTATATCGGCACTGGGAGGGTGTGGTTACACTTCTAGGCACCATGACTTGGCTGACAGTGGATTGCTCACCCCTAGGTTGTCTTCTGGGATACCTGCCAGGTGTGACGGGTAAGGTGGGGAGGTTTTTGAGGGAAGCCTTGCTGCTGGCGAAGAGGCAAGTATTATTGACCTGGGATGGTCGGCTGCGGCCGAAGATTAAATCTGTGGGTCCGCGACATGGTGTATTGTTGGGAGCAACTGGAGCTGTTCGCTGAAGAACTTCCGTCATCCTCTCGGCCAAAGGACATTTGGGCGCCATTGCGGGAATATTTATTGCCACAATGTGAGCATGAGGAGGGCAGTCTGAGTGAGGGCTGACCACCTGGTTGTAATCCATCACCTTACTATTCTGGGTACATGCTTCCATGGACTGGTTTCAGACTCTGGATATATGTACATGGATGTGTATCGGACATTGACGTGATATGTCACACTGGGACGGGGGTTGCGTTATTTTGGTTGATGTTTACAGAACTTTCTGTTTTGCAATGTCTATCCAATGGCAACCTGTACTTTGATATATCAAACTGCTCAATAAAACCTTGAATAAAAGAAAAAAAAGAAAAAAGAAAACTGTGTGTTGGAAAATGTCATGTTTTCTTTAAAAGAAAGCAAAGACCATCTTGACCATAACAGCCTCAAGTGCAACTCCGACAAGTCCGAGGTACTCTTCTTTGGGTGTGACACAGAGCCAGACTGGCAGACCTGGTGGCCAATGAATATGTTCCCTCCGTCTTGTTCCTCTCAGGTTGCTAAGAATCTGGGGGTTAAGATGGATAACAGGCTAACCTTGAAATCCCAGATTCTGGGGGTGTCGGGCACCTGCTTTGGCATCCTTAGGATGCTGCGGAGGTTTCTTCCCCTGCTTTCCGAGGAACATAGGACGCTGACAGTCCAGGCTCTGATTGGGTCCAGGTTGGATTATTCCAACATTCTCTACCTGGGCCTTCCAGAGTACTTGCTGCAGCGGCTTCAAGTGGTGCAGAACGCCGCTGCCAGGGCAATTTTCGGTCTTAATAGGCTTTCCAGTGCCTCGGGCCTGTTGGCAACTTTGCACTGGCTTCCCATCCGCAAGCGGATCGCCTTTAAGGCGCTGACCTTGGCCTATAAAGCTCTTCACAAGGGGGGAGCTAAGTACCTCCAAAAGAGACTGGTCTTTTATCAACCGACCAGGTCTCTGAGGTCGGAATTCCTGTACCTGGCAGTTGTCCCACGGGTAAAGAAAGCGCGCCTCGGAGGCCGCTCTTTTGGATTGCTGGCACCACAGCTGTGGAACTCTTTGCCGCTGGCTCTGCGGGGAGCCACTAGCTTGCTGGCTTTTAGGAAAGGCCTTAAAACTTGGCTGTTCACTCAGTAGCCTGTCTCTTATGAGTTTCTGGCTGACACTTCTTTTATTCTTTTATAAGGTGTTATGTTAGTATGTTGCAGTTCCTTCTCTTTCTCCAATAAAGCGCCGGGACACTCTTTTTGAGTAGCCGAGCGCTATAGAAAAGAATAAATAACATAACATAACATAACATAACATGGTCACACAGCAGCTGAAAATCTATCAATTTCTGAAGGAAATACCAAATATGGAGTAAAATTTATATGGCAAGGAAATGGAATTGTGCAGCAAAATATGTGCCTAAAAGCAAATTATGTGGTATATACGTTATTTTGAACGATTGATTAGATGGTGATTACAATTTTGTAGGAAATATGTTTCTTTAGAAAATACACCCATTTAGCAGATCCAGTTGTATGTCAAACTAAGAATCCTGAGTACAAAAATATAGTCCTAAAAAATACTGTTACCAGAATTTTAACTACTGCAAAATTATGAAGTGCATGTGTGTGTGTGTATGTGTGACAACATCATCATCCGCCAATCGGATAAAGGGGGCAATGTAGTTTTATGGCCACGCAAGCTCTACATGGAAGAAGCCCTCATCCATGTAAATGATAGGGACTGCTACAGGCGTGGAGACATGCAAGCAGTAAAATTGTCCTGGAATGATTTCTACACAAAGTTGATGCATGGAAATCAGCAGGATTGCTGACCATGGAGGAATTTACATTTCTAAAAATTGAACATCCCATCATTTCTGTAATATGATTCATTCCGAAAATTCATAAGGACGCATGTAAACCCCCTGGCGGGCCCATTATTTCTGCCCAAGGTAGCATCATGGAAAATGCATCAAAATTTGTCGATTTCTTTCTTCAAGATCATGTAAAGAAATTGCTTTCATATATACAGGTCACTGGAGACTTTTTGCGTAAAATCAAAAGTGTGGAGTGGGAACCTGGTTGTGTGCTTATTTCGCTAGATGTAGCTGCATTATACACAAGCATACATCACCAGGATGGCTGTTGAGTTTTTTTAAACACACGCCCGATGAACAGGTACTTACACAAAAAAATGCTTTTGACAATGATTTCAACTTGTTTGGAGAAAAAAATTCTCTTCCAAAATCAGGTCTTTCAACAAGGTCAGGGGTGTTGCCATGGGGGCCTGCTTCTCTCAGAGCTAAGCCTGTTTACACATGGGACTCTGGAAGGAGTGTTTACACATGGGACTCTGGAAGGAGCAGGTCCTGGTGGCAAAACATGGTGACACCCTTAACACACACGTCTTATGCTGCTATAGGTATATAGACAACCTGTTTTTAATTTGGAAGGGTACAGAGCAATCTGCACAGAACTTTATTGAACAACTTAACATTAACAATCTTAAGCTCAAGTTTACTGCCCAAATGAGTAAGGAGAGCATGTTTTACCTGGATGTGGAAGCCTATGTAATAACAATAAACTTGAAACAAGACTCCACAGGAAACCCACATCCGGCAATACAGTCCTACATTCACAGAGCCACCATCCGCCACATTTAATCAAAAGCATCCCCTTTGGGGAGATGCTGTGGAACCGCAGGATATGCAGCTATGACAGGGAATGCTTACAAGCACAATGTGAGTGTAGAGAGAGATTCCTGGAGAGGGGCTATTCGGAGGATGCACTTGATACTGCTATGATCAAAGCTTTTAAAATACAGAGATCTGTTGCACTTACTAAGAAAGCAGCTACAAAAGACAGTCCGGATCAACCTACCCGCCTCATACTGAGATTTAGTAAGCAGCATAAAATCTTGCGAAAGATCATTAATAAAAGCTGGCCCTTGTAAATGCCATTTGTAAAGCGCACAGCTACCTCCAACGGAGGTGTCCCGGCGCTGTCCGTATACCGCTTAGGAACCCTTCCTGGTTTTTCCCTGTGGAATGTCCACTCCTGGGCACCCCCAAGGTGAAGCCAGGCATCCCAGCGCTGTTGGGGCCGTTGTGGAGATTAAGCAAGCTATTGCCTAGAGTTTCAGAGTGAGAACCATGATTAGAATAGGCACCGAGGCGAGAATTATCAGGTCCGAGGAAATTGAGCACAAGACCCGCCGAGGCGGGTATTGAACCCAGGTCCCGGACCAGACCGCTGCATCAGGGTCTGCCACTCTAACCATTTGAGTCACACTTCGGTGTGCAATGACCCTGTGTTGGGAGGCCAATTGGGTAAATTCCCCAGTATTTCCTTCAGAAAGGCCCTCTCTATGAGCAACTCCCTTGTCAGCAGTAGTCCTGTATTCAGACAAACTAAAACATGGCTCAACAGCAGGACAGGTTTCTTGAAATGTGCAACCTGCATGGCATGTAAATATGGTAAAAGTATGACTGCCTCCCATACGCCATTTCAGCCCAAACCAGTCAAAATCACTAAACCTCTCAATTGCAAGACAGAATATGCGGTGTATGTGCTGGAGTGCTCATGTGACCTGCAGTACGTAGGAAGTACGAAACTGCAGGTGCACAAGCGGGTGCTCCAGCACATCAGAGCCATTACCAACAATGACGCCGCATATCCGGCGGCGAGGCACTTCAAGGAGAAACATGACAATGATTTGCCAAATTTGAGGTACTTTGCCATCGACACAGTCTTGCCATTGAGAAGGAGTGGCAATTGTGAACAACTGCTAAGACAAATGGAAACCAGGTATATCTTAGAGTTGGACTGTAAGACATCCCAGGGGCTAAATTCGAGCGAGAATTTTTTCACCTGCCTATAATAGACCTAAAATCCGTTCGCACTACAGATTCTAGAACAGTTACACTGCCGCCTCCCATTTGTTTTGTTAATAGTACATTTTTTTAGGATTTGTTGTTTTTAGTACTGCACATTCAGTCACGGCTGTGATTTGGAAAGAGGGTATGTATTGATATTTTTGCACTAGCACTTTGCTCTTTGCACTTTTTTTCCATGGGTAAATCAAATGGCCCACTTGGGCAGGACGTTTACACTCACTGTTTTCAATGCAATATTTGTGTCAGAACAGGAAAAAAATCTTGCTGTAACTAATAAGAAATCAGTATCTGTGCTTGATTTTATTTTAGTTACTGACATTGAGCTTCATATAGTGACCAATTGTTTATTCCGGACTGTAAAAGTTTAGAATTGCAACTATGCTGCTAAACTTTTGGGTCATTCATATTGGTTTCCAATATATTTTTAGCTCTGATTTTAGCATTATTATCACATTTTATTTATGCTATAGCTGAGGTCGAAATAATTAAATATATATATATATATATATATATATATATATATATATGAAGTCATGCGTTATTTGCACATTGATACTTATCATTGTATCATTGTACTGTAATTGCATTTTGGCACATATTGCAATGTATTTGATTGTATTCATCACAACCTGTTGTTTATGTCTTTGATTACCCTAGGATGTGTTATCATGTGTGTGGAGCACTAGCACTTTAAATAGCAGAAAAAACTCTCCATTAGCGTATCATGTGATCAAGGTCTCTGCGAGGCTGAAACACGTAATGGCGGTAGTGCAGGGCATCTGTAAATAAAATCTTAAATGCGCCGATACCTGGGTCTGCCTTCGTCCTTCCGGGGATTGTGGTGGCGAAGTAATATGTATATATATATATATATATATATATATATATATATATATATATATATATATATATATATATATATATATATATATATATATATATATACCTACTGGCGGTCGCCAGTAGGTAGTTATAGTTAGGATTGTTTTCTATAGGAAATCCGCAACATTCTATTGGGAATAACTTTGCCGCCGGTTGAGGAATCTGCCTGTAATTTTCCATAAATTTGCCTCGCTGCGCTCCTCCCCTTCCCTGAAAGTATGGGGGGGATTCGTCAAGCAGGGGCCGAGATAAAAGGGGGTAGGTGTCTTTGACATCACGCAGGGCAAGGCAACATTGTTACAGAGTCCCCGCTACAGAGTATCCTGTGATGTGGTAGGAGATGCGGTTGGGGACTCGAGGAAGGAGCTTGTTTCGAGACTGCCGAACTTTGGGGTTCCAGGCGGCGCTGCTCCCCCGTCGCATTGCCTTCCAGCAGTTTCCTGTGCATGCTGGTACCTGTAGGCGCTGGATGAGAGGCGTCCTGCAGGGGGCTAAGGCGATTGGTACTGACTATCATGGGCGGAGCAGTAGTTCATGAAGCAGGTTGTGGGAAGATATTTAAATCGGAATACTCACCTGCTTCCTGTTCGTCACACCCACGGCGCTGAAGAAGGCTGATAAGATGCCGAAATGCATTCGCCACTGCGGGTGTCTGTGAACTTCTTTGCCGGTTTTTGAGAAATAAAGCTGCTTTCTACGTTTCACCTGCTGTGGCCTTTTCTTCCTCAGAGGAGTGCTTCAAATATGTATATATAAATGGGGGTAGGTATCCCAAAACGTGTTTTCCCCATGTTAATTTCCATAGGGCGGTTGGACTCACTTTTAGCCAGAACGGCTGAATGGATTTCCACAAACCTTGGCAACATTGTAGGGACTGGTAGCCCGATGTGCCTTTGCTATGTCTTAAGATATGTGCTCCAGTGGATTTTGAGTAATTTAGGTTCAAAAAAATATATATATCTGGGCGGAGCCTAACCACACATCTGATCTGATTGGCTGTCAGCACTTCATCCAAGAAGTGTTGGCAGCCATCTTGGGACCAATATACATGATAGCACCTCATTAAAAAGCATTGTAGTTAATAGAGGGTTTTAGGACTTTAGTTAAATTATAAATCATTTGTTGATGGTACCATACTCATTTTAGGAATTGTGGTGTGTTCTAAGGTGATTTTACCATGTGAAAAAGCCTTCTGCTGTGATATCATGAATCATGTTTGAAAGAAAACTAATATCTCATGATTTTCCCACAGTGGTTTGGAAGGGGATCTATAAGCTAAACTGAAAGCATATTTTCTGTAAATTCACATTATCTTTCTCAGCCATGTGAGAATGAAGTCTGACATTCTCAGTAAAACCTCTACATCCAACAAGGACAGAGACTGTCAGTTTAGTGCAGCTTTTGACACTGTGAACCACCAAGTGTTACTTCAGTGGCTGTCAGATGTCGGGGATACACTGAAATAGCTGCGGTCATTTCTTAGCGATCGGACCTACCAGGTATGGGAAGGCAGCGCACGTTCGGCATCCATTCACCTCCATTGTGGAGTACCGCAGGGCTCCTCCCTGAGTCCCACATTATTCAATGTGTATATGGCCCCCTTGGAGGACGTGGTGGCTCCATTTAACATCAAAATCGTGAGCTACGCCGACGATACCCAGCTGGTGTTTGCCCTTTCCCAGGCCACCGAAAGTCCCCACTTGCTGTACTCCTGCCTGTCCAAAGTCCACACCTGGATGGGGGAGTCAGCACTAAAGCTGAACGGTTCAAAGACCGAAATCATGCTGCTGGGGCATAAAGGATCCTCACTTCCCTCGACTGTCTGGCCTAGTTGCCTGGGCTCGCCTCCGAACCCTAAGGAGGAGATCAAGAGTCTTGGGATTTGGCTGGAGCAAGATCTCTCCTTCAGGACCCAGGCTACTAAAATGGCAGGTGTCTGTTTTAGCCTTCTCCGGTCCGTGCGCAAACTGCTGCCTCTTCTTCCTTCACTATCTCGGAAGCTTTTGATTCAGGGGCTGATCATATCAAGACTGGATTATAGCAATGCTATTTATCTGGGCGCCCTTGAGGCAACTATGAATAAATTTCAACAAATTCAAAATGCTGCAGCACGATTGCTTAAAAACATCCCATGCCACGGTCGGCCAAACCCGCACTGAGGGCACTGCATTGGTTACCGGTGTGGGAAAGGGTGAAATTTAAATCCCTCTGTCTTGCACACAAAATTTTGCAGGGTAAACGCCCTCCCGTCGTGCAGAGTCTGGTGTTTCCTTACAAGGCCAGCAGAACTCTTCGATCAAATCAAAAACACCTGCTTAAGACCCCTAGGGTTAAAAAGGCCCGCACAGGGGGAAGAAGGTTTTCTGTGAATGTTGCGGTACTCTGGAATTCACTCCCCTTAGGCTTGCGTTCTGAGACTTGTCTCCTTCGTTTTCGCAAGCATCTGAAAACACACCTTTTCTGTTAACTGCTGACCCTGAACACACGTGATTGTTACCTCCGTTCTGAAAAGCGCTGGGATGCCCCAGGGTAGCTGCGCGCTATATAAGACCGCAATAATAATAATAATAATAATTCCTTTGTGTTCTACTGCAGCCTCCTAGAGTGTTCTAAAGAACAACTAGAGCGCTAACAGTCCTACTTATTACAAAGGTATAGCACACCTGAAGCCATTGTGATGGGAATAAAGTGGTAACTCTTAAAACATTTAATTTAACCCTTTCGATGCTGATGACGAGCTCAGCTCGTCATGATGCACAGTTGAGCTGTGCTGATGACGAGCTGAGCTCGTCATGAATACATAGTAAGAGCAATTTCCAGCACAGGGGGGGAAAACGCCTAGCAGCCAAGGTGTTAAAAAGGAACAAAATGAGGGGGTATATTATGCCATAGAGAGTATTATTAGTGCTGCAGAAAGGAAAATTAGGGCACATTTTGAGTGACTTCTCAAATACTCTTCTATTTCATTAAAAAATACTAACATGCAGTCTCCCAAGATGGCCACCAGAGGCAAAAGAGCCCAAATGTAGCCCAAATATCACCCAGATGTAGCCCAAGTATAGCCCAGTGACAGAATGTCCCAGAGTGTTCTAAAGAACAACTAGAGCGCTAACAGTCTTACTTATGACAAAGGTATGGCACACCAGAAGCCATCTTGATTGGAATGAAGTGGTAAGTCTGAAAACATTTAATTTAAAAATGAACAAAAGGAGGGGGCTCACTTTGCCATAGAAAGTATGATTAGTGCTTCAGAAAGAAAAATTAGGGATCATTTTGAGTGACTTATCAAATCCCCTTCTATTTCATTAAAAATTTTTGACATACAGACTGAAACATGCCCTTTGAATACCAGCAGCAGACTTCCCTGGTGAGCAGTAGCTTTACTACAGTGATCTAATGAGCAACTAGAGTGCTAACATTCAGAATGTATGGCAAATGTGTGACACATCTGAAGGCCTTCTTGATAGAACCAAAGTAAACAAGCACTGAAAATGCAATAGATCTCGCCCTCGTTTAAGTTAAAGCCATTCTGTTTGTAATGAGGTGGCTTTTTAGCTTTGCTTTTATTAGTGTTTTTTAAACTTTCATGTAAATAACATGCATCAGTATGCATATATGTATATGTATGCATGCATTTATATTTGTATTTATATAGATATACAGATTATATATGTTTATATATGTATGTATACATATATATATATACACATACATATATATAAATGCATATGCATATATATACATACATATACGTATATATGTGTGCGTGTAGAGAGAGGTAGAGAGGTAGAGGTAGAGAGGTAGAGAGGTAGAGGTAGAGAGGTAGCGGTAGAGCAGTAGAGACTAGTAGAGAGAGAAGTAGAGAGAGGTAGAGAGGTAGAGAGTAGAGAGTGAGTAATAGAGAGTAGAGAGTGAGTAGTAGAGAGTAGTAGAGAGCAGTAGAGAGAGTAGCAGAGAGTGAGTAGTAGAGTGAGTAGTAGAGAGTGAGTAGTAGAGAGTGAGTAGTAGAGTGAGTAGTAGAGAGTAGTAGAGAGTAAGTAGTAGAGAGCAGTAGAGTGAGTAGTAAAGAGTAGTAAAGAGTGAGTAGTAGAGAGTAGTAGAGAGTGAGTAGTAGAGAGTGAGTAGTAGAGAGTGAGTAGTAGAGAGTGAGTAGCAGAGAGAGAGAGTAGTAGAGAGTGAGTAGTAGAGACTAGTAAAGAGAGAATAGTAGAGAGTAGTAGAGAGTAGTAGAGAGTGAGTAGTAGAGACTAGTAAAGAGAGAATAGTAGAGAGTAGTAGAGAGTAGTAGAGAGTGAGTAGTAGAGTGAGTAGTAGAGAGAGTGTAGTAGAGAGTGAGTAGTAGAGAGTAGTAAAGAGTGAGAAGTAGAGAGTGAGTAGTAGAGAGTAGTAGAGAGTGAGTAGTAAAGAGTGAGTAGTAGAGAGAGGGTAGGAGAGAGTGAGTAGTAGAGAGTAGTAGATAGTGAGTAGTAGGGAGTGTGTAGTAGAGAGAGAGTAGTAGAGAGTAGTAGAGTAGTAGATAATGAGTAGTAGAGAGTGAGTATTTGAGAGTAGTGGAGTAGGAGAGAGTAAGTAGTAGAGAGTAGTGGAGAATATTCCAAAGTTTGGCACAGCACCACTTGCACAATAAGTTCAATCAAATCATATCACTTAGAGTCCTTATTGAAGCGCTGAATCTTGTTCTATATTCAAATGCTTTTATTTTCCTTAAGTTTATGTACGACAGCCAGCCGAAACGTTTCGTTCTGTACAACAGAACTTCTTCAGGGCGTTCTTATTTCCTTCAAGTTATGTCGGTATCCTGTTGTCATATAACTAGATATTTCTTCCAAATGTTAGACGAGACGTAAGTACATTATTATTCAAAGTGACTAGGTATCAATTTTACCCACACAATTCGGGCAGACTTGAGTAATTTATAGCATCCTCAAAGTCAGTCTTTCAAAAATTCCAAAGTATAGGACATGATGATCCAAATCCAAATGTTTCTCAAGAAAATTCATTTTCAATCGTTCGGAATATCGGTGTTTGGGCAGATATGACCCAGGGACCCCCAGTATGCAAGGGGAATTAGTCCCCCCTCTGCAAACGCGCCAGTGGCCTGCGTTGCAGAGAGGTGTAAAAAGGGGCATAGCCTCATTACACCTCTGTGCAATACAGCCCCCTGGCGCATACTGGAGGTTCCAGGTGGGCTAGTTGGCCCCCAGGGACCCCTAGTATGCAAGGGGAATTAGTTCCCCCTCTTCAAACATGCACGGGGGCTGCGTTGCAGAGAGGTGTAAAAAAGGGTGTGGCCTCATTACACCTCTCTGCAATGCAGCCCCCTGGCGCATACTGGAGGCTCCTGGTGGGCTAGTTGGCCACCAGGCACCCCCAGTATGCAAGGGGAATTAGTTCCCTCTCTGCAAACGCGGCAGGGGGCTGCGTTGCAGAGAGGTGTAAGAAGGGGCATAGCCTCATTACACCTCTGCAAAGCAGCCCCCTGGCGCATACTGGAGGTTCCAGGTGGGCTAGTTGGCCCCCAGGGGCCCCCAGTATGCAAGGGGAATTAGTTCCCCCTCTTCAAACATGCACGGGGTTGCGTTGCAGAGAGGTGTAAAAAGGGCCGTGGCTTCATTTCACCTCTCTGCAATGCAGTCCCCTGGCGCATACTGGAGATTCCTGGTGGGCTTTCAGGTCTTATTTAGTTAGGAATTAGCATTAAAAAAACCTTTGAAATTCACTGAAAAAAACATAGGTTTCAGGCCTTATATAGTTAGTGTTAGAACTGGCTATTTCTGGTAGGCTAAGGCTGACGCCAAAGCCAGGCAGAAACCACCAATCTAGTCAGGGCAAGGAAGTCACACGCCAAGATAACCCCTGCTCACCCCCTTGGTAGCTTGGCACGAGCAGTCTAGGCTAAACTCGGAGGCAATGTGTAAAGCATTTGCGTCAGCGCACAATAGCAACAACATACTAGGTACACCACAAAAGAGACTCCACACAAGGTTATTATAAAAATAACTTTTGTATTGTAAAAACACATATCAGATAAACATCACACATGTACATTGTGCCCATTGGCACGGCAACATTCATAAGGGATTATTTACAAGACAGGGCCACATAGGCCACTGTCATAATCAGCACCTTTAGAAATAGCACTTAGAAATTAGAATAAGTATATAAAATCACTGTAGCACAAAGTAACAGTTATGAATCACATCCAGTAACTACTGGGAACAGGTAAGTACACACTACGCAACCCTAAACACCTTAGGAGCATGTCACGCAGGGAACCAGGACCTCACTAGGACCCCCTGTATTAGAAAGAACAACCACCTAAGGATAACATCCACTTAGGGGTATAAATCAGAACACATTACCCATGATGCATGAATATACATTCAGAGGAGTGGTAAAGAAAGGGAACACATGATGTATAGACCTACACATTCAGCGGTGTTAAGGACAGAGCACATGATGCAATCAAAATACATTCAGGGGTGCAGCGCAAGAAGACACATGATGACTAAACATTCAGAGGTGCAGCGCATGAAAAGAAAGACACATAATGCATAAAACATCCAGAGGTGTCAAGAGTAACACCATAGCGCAAATATCACATGAGGCCTAAAAACCTTCAGAGGTGCAGGAATAACACATGATGCAAGAGATCACATTCAGAGGTGCAATAACCATATGATTGCGCACAAACTCACATAAGCCACTACCTGTGGCAGTCCCTAGGCCAAGGGCCTTGTTGGGGCTCAGACGCCCTGAGTCTCAGTGTCAGGGGTGCGCTGCCATGCAGCGCCAGTCTCAGTACAAAAAGCCTAAACGTAGCAGGTGCCCACAAAGTGCTGGGCACCTGGAGAACAACAGAACTGCGCCAGGGCCCTCACTGGCCCTTAGGCGCCAACTGCGCCACTGCTGGAGCCACACAGGCTCTGGGCATAGCACACATGCCCCAGACGTTGGAGCCACAGAGGCTCTTAAAACAATGGTGCCCCCATGAGCCTCGCCGGACTCTGGACACGAGCTTCTCCCAGGCAGGAGGGGGCGAGCACCGGCAATATGCCCCGATGCCCCCGCTTAACTGACGTGGCCCCCAAGAGCCTCAACAGGCTCTGAACATGACTTAGGCAGTTGGAGTCCCTCACGGGGGACTCGAATCAAGGAAACGCCCTTCTGAGCCTCAACAGGCTCACTAGACAACATGCGGCCACGAGCCCCTCACAGGGCTCCAAGTAATATGCCCAGCGATCGTCGGAGCGGCCCTCTGCCCAGCGGGGCCGCCCAAAGCCTCCTCGCTTCGTTGGAGTCCCTCACGGGGGACTCTGTCACCAATACTGCCCCCGGGTTGTGGGAGCCTCTACAGGCTCTGCGCGACGTGGGGGCGGCCCACTGCCATCTGGGGCCGCCCTACATTCACCAGCGTCTCACGGCCGGTCAAAACGCCCCAAGCCCCACTCACCGGTCTCCTGGGGCGGCGGATGCACGCGAGGGCTCTCTGCTCCTGCCGCCGGAGCCCCGCCTGCTCCTCCAGACGGCGGCTCCTCCCGCCGGCTTCACTGTGGCGGCTTTCACTGGCGGCGGGGGAATCTCCGGTCTCCCTCTGCACACGGGAGACCGGCAACGACAATCAGAGCTTCCCCCAGGCAGGGGGAAGCGGGAACAGCTCTCTCCCGGCCGCCATGCGTCCTTCCTCCTCCTCGGCTCCCCACCACGTCATGCCAGCAGCTTCCAGGAGTCAGCCAACCACAGCGCGGCTCCTGGACCAGGCCCCCGTCCACGGACCAATCAGAGCACGGCTCTCCTCGGGTCTCGGCCAATCCGGTCGCGGCCCCTTCGTGGTTGCTTTTCAACGCGGCAGATCGAGGTGGGCACTCGTGCATAATTAAATCAATGCAGGCAGGAATCCTCAGCGCGTCCAGCGCTATAAACGAGCATGAAAAACGCTCCTAAGCGCTACAAAGTCCAGAGAAGGCGCTCTCAAGCGCTTGGGGGAAATGAAGCGCCCCAGAGCTCTAGACAGCAGGCAGAGCGCTCCCAGGCGCTCAGGGGGAAGCACAGCGCCTCCAGGCGCTAGAAATCAACTCCAGCGCTCTCCCCAGGAAAAGGCAGCTTCTCCATGCTGCCAAGGTCCCAGAGCTTCCCCAGGGGCAAAGCCAAGTCCCCCCTTCAGCCCAGGCAGGGCAGAGGGGTCCCCCAGGAGTCCAGGAATCCAGGCATCCAGGGGCTGGGCAGCGCCCACCCCTGGTAGATCCAAGTCAGCCACAAGAGCAAGAACAAGAACAACCTGGAAGGAGACACAGCCACTTCTTATATACAGAAATGCCTTTGAAGTACTTCGTGCAAGGGACCCTGAGTGCTGGAATGTTTCTGGTTTTCGTCTTCCTGACAGCTTCAGGGCCAGAGGTGACAGTGGGCTGTCAGGATGGAGAGCCAGCAGGGTGGGCGGCAGGCACAGCCCGGCACCACCAGACGCTCTTTCCTCCCATCCCTGACAGCAGAGGGGCCTTTCATCCACGGCTGACTCAGACCCCCTCCTCTGGGGCCTTGCAGACCCTGCAGACCCTGTCCTACTCAAATCGGACAGTCCATCCACCAGCAGGTCCAGGCACTCCTGGGCAGACTCACCAGCCAATCACACGCCAGAACCAACTTACACAAATATACCAACTTCCAAAAGTAGTACTTCTAGACTAGGCACAGTCATGCCGCATACATCATTTTGCAGCATTCATTCTCACGAGTTCACACATATCAAACTCGACCCTGCACTCCCCACGCATCAGGAATCTACCATGGGCATACATATTCCCCATTCATTCCTATGGGAGGGCAGGCCACTCACCACACCTATACAGAGAGCTCAAGCACTTTACACTGTACCACAGTGAAAAAGTGCGCAGAGGCCTAAAATCACCCACACCAGGTTCCAGAAACAGGCTAGGAAAAAGCAAAAAAAAGTCTAGGGGTGAACCTGCCTAATGGGCCGGGTCCAACAGTTAGGAATTAGCATTTAAAAAACCTTTGAAATTCACTGAAAAAACCATAGGTTTCAGGCTTTATATAGTTAGGAATTAGCATTTTAAAAACCTTTAAAATTCACTCAAAAAACTATACGTTTTAGGGGTGTTGTAGTTAGTTGGACATTTCACTCATACACAACTATTGGAATTGCTTCTATATAGTTAGTTGTACTAACTATATTTCGCGCTTATATCGTATGCGCTCGGGTGCTTCCGGGTGCGCTTACGCCGTGCGCATCACGCGGACGAGGCTACGCGATACGTCACAATGATGTTTTCGTTCACGGCAATAGCGCAAACGGGACGCTCACCGGTACGCGCACCGGGGCGCGCCGCAAGACTGCGCTTTCCGGTGCGCACACCGGTACGCGCACCAAGAGCGCTCCAGGGCAACCAAAAAAATGAAGAATATACATTAAAAAAATAGTATTACATAAATATACAATATAGGATTCAATTTAAAAAATATTATATTTGATAGCAATAGAAATTTGCTATTAAAAAACCTTTGAAATTCACTGAAAAAAACATAGGTTTGAGGCACTATATATAGTTAGGAATTAGCATTCACAAAACCTATGAAATTCACAGAAAAAACCATAGGTTTCACACCAGTTATAGTTAGGAATTAGCATTTAAAAAAAATATTAAATTCACTGAAAAAACCATAGGTTTGACACCAGTTATAGTTAGCTGGAAATCTTACTGACATAAAACCATTGAAATTCCCACGTTATAGTTAGTTGGACTCACTATAACTTGCGCGCCTGCAATGCACTGCTGATGACGTCACATATTACATCACTCATGACATGGTCAGTGACATCACTCATGACATCACTGATGACACCATCCTTGTGACAGAGTGACAGACCTCCTTTCAGTGTAATGTAACCATTGAAACACATATTCAGAAATAGAAATTAAAATTTACAAAAAAATAGAGATACCCATACCAGTTACAACAACCAATTCAGTAATACCACCATCTATATACACATCCACTCATTCACCAACAGTTCTATATAGTCACTCATACATATATTCACTCATCATATGTAGTGAAACACCTATACATCCTGTTACACACTGACAGTCATCCAAAAGTTACTCACACACATAATCACACATGCAAATAAACTATTGAACATCCATTTATTTGCATATACAGCTATACACACACTGCCACCTTACTTCTAAGGAAACTTACACATAGTTACTCTCTTAAACAATCACTTATAGAAACGCATACTTATTTAAACAAGAACTCTTTCAATCTCTCACTCTCACATATACTCACTTATATACATCCATTCTCACATATACTAGATTAAAACATATGTAGTTACTGATAAAGACAGTCATTCACTCACTAACACACACATATACACACTCATCCACCCATACAGTCCTGCACATATGCTGTCTTCAAAACACATACAAACAGTGAGTTAGTCATTGATGCATCTATGTGCTAAGTAACACCCCCACCAAACCATACAGACACTCGTACTGATACTAAAAAAAACATCTAATGACCCATATACACACACATGTAGCTTCTCACCAACCCATGCAGCCACTTATACACAAAGTGAAACACCGATACAAACATTTAAATATTTAAACAATATTCGCTAATATATGTATTCACTAAGATACACTTAATAAGCCAGTTAACCAATCCATTTTTTTTAAAAAACATCCATTAAGACACTTATTTAAACATTTATTCTTCCATCGACCTTTACATATACATATATAAAACATATTTGTTTTTCAGAAAGACACACATTCACTGGATGGTGTCATCAGGGATGTCATGAGTGATGTCACTGACCATGTCATGAGTGATGTAATATGTGACGTCATCAGCAGTGCATTGCAGGCGCGCAAGTTATAGTGAGTCCAACTAACTGTAACGTGGGAATTTCGATGGTTTTATGTCAGTAAAATTTCCAGCTAACTATAACTGGTGTCAAACCTATGATTTTTTCAGTGAATATATATATCTATATATATATATATATATATATATATATATATATATATATATATATATATATATATATATATATATATATATATATTCACTGAAAAAACCATAGGTTATTGACCATATATAGTTAGGAATTAGCATTTACAAAACCTTATTTTACTCACACAAAACCATTGAAATTCGCATATATAGTTAGTTGCACTAACTATATATCGCGCACCCGCAATCCACTGCTGATCATGTCACATATTACATCATTCATGACATGGTCAGTGACATCACTGATGACATCACTGATGACATCTCAAATGACATCACTGATGACATCACTGATGACAACATCCAGTGACTGTATGTTTCTGTAAAGTTAAAATATGTCTTACATATTGAAGAATGAGTGGATGTATAAGTGTCTGGATGAAGGATTTAGTAGGTGCATGACTGACTATATGAGTGAGTGATTAAATGTGTCTCACTGAGTGCCTGGGTTAGTGACTAAACTGTCTTAATTTGTGCATCATTATGTCTGTTGTTCTGTAAACTGCTGCATGTGTTGATCAGTAGCTATTTGAGTAACTATATGGGTTATTGATTGGTTGCCCAAGTATTTGTATGGGAGACTGACTGAGTGTGTGTGTGGGTGGCTGGGAGGTGTATGACTCTGTGCATAGATGTGTGAGCAGTTGATTCACTAGATGTATGGGTTAAAAAAGTGCATGTGGAAACAGCTGTATGGGCGGTTGACTGTGTGCCTGGGTGTATAGGTGAGTGAATGGATATCTCAGTGCTACATGTCAAAGTAAGTACATATGTAAAACACAGTACATGTGAGAGTTGACATATATAAATAACTGTGCATAAGAGCCAGTGAATGTGTGAGTGGCTGTATGGATCATTGTGAACTTGTATCAGGGATTGTATAAGAGAGTAAATATGTGTTAGTATATGTTTGAATAAGTAAGGTGTGCATAACTGTATAGTTGAGGAAATGGAGGTGTGATTGATTCTTTGCATGACTGACTAGGTGTGTGAGTAACTCCATGGATGAGTGACAGTCTGTGAGTGTCTGTTCACACTGAGTGTATCTAAGGTTATATTAGAGTCTGAAGAGGTTCATCGTATTATCACATGAATGATGTCATCAGTGATGTGATCAGTAATGTCAAATGAGATGTCATCAGTGATGTCATCAGTGATGTCATTTGAGATGTCATCAGTGATGTCATCAGTGATGTCATTTGAGATGTCATCAGTGATGTCATTTGAGATGTCATCAGTGATGTCACTGACCATGTCATGAATGATGTAATATATGACATGATCAGCAGTGGATTGCGGGTGCGCGATATATAGTTAGTGCAACTAACTATCTATGCGAATTTCAATGGTTTTGTGTGAGTAAAATAAGGTTTTGTAAATGCTAATTCCTAACTATATATGGTCTATAACCTATGGTTTTTTCAGTGAATTTTCAAGGTTTTGTAAATGCTAATTCCTAACTATATATGGTCTATAACCTATGGTTTTTTCAGTGAATATATATATATATTACCTACTGGCGATAGCCAGTAGGTATATATAGTTAGGATTTTTTCTCTATGGGACTTTTGAAAATTCTATGTCTAATAACTTTGGCGTTTGTGGACGGAATCGGCTGAAATTTTCAGGAAAATGGCACATTCTGTTTCTGAGCAGCCCCTGAAAATTTGGGGGGTTTCGTCTAGGGGGGGCCGAGAAAAAAGGGGGGTCCCAAAACGCGTTTTTCCCATTAATTTTTCCATAGGGCGTTCGGCCTCACTTTTAGCTCGAACGGCTGAATGGATTTGCACGAAACTTGGCAAAATTGTAGGGACTGTTAGCCTGATGTGCCTTTGCTAGGTCTCAAGATATGTGTTCCAGTGGATTTTGAGAAATTAACGTTTTAAAAAACAGATATATCTGTGACAGCGTCCCGGGTAGCGTTCCGGTTCACGAACTTTTTGCGTAACGGAACTTTGCGAAGCGAAGCTGATTGGCTCTCCGGTGTCTGTCAACATTCTAAACAGTCCGGAACGGCCGCCATCTTGTCTCTCGGTAGGATCGAGAGACAAGAGGAGGAGAAAAACGAAGGGGGAATTTAATGAAAGGGGGCAAGGTAGACCCTTCTTGACCCCCTAGGAATGATGTTGGGGTTATTAAAGGGTCCCGTGGGGCAAATAAAAAAAAAATGATTTTTTGCTGTAGAAGCGCTTCCCGGGTTCGCGAACCGGGTAGCGAACCGGGTCGCAAAATGGGAATACGCCATTTTGTGTTTCGTTTTAATTAAATTACAAGATGGAGGAAAAACAATGTGAGAAGTGGGTATAAGGGGGTACGGGAGACGTATCCTGACCCCCTATGTTTTCTGAGGGTGGCTGAGGATGCTCATATATGTTAATACTTGTCTTCCAGCGGCTGCGCGTGAGCGTTTTTTTTTTTTTTTGCTGCGTGACGTCTGTTAACGTTTGATTCGAAGGAAATCAGGAAGTGTTGACCGCCATTTTGACACTGCGAGTAAATATATTGTTAAAAATAATTGTTATAAATTAATCCGTATTGATCAACATTGTCTGCGCCATCTTGCCTTTTTTTCAATGCCACACTTTTGTCGTGCACGGCAGCCATTTTAGATGCCTTGACCAGACCCACTCTCTGCACGCCGCCGATCCTCAGCATGGCTCCCCACCCTCGCAAGCATCTCCCCCACGCACTGGTCACCCCCGCTCTCTCTCTCATGCATGGGCCATAAACCTCCCCCCATCTGCGCTGCTCTTCCCTGAGAATCACACCCTGTGCCCGCCCGACACCTCCCTTTCACCCTATTCACTACCGCACCCTCTGACACTCCTCTCCCTCTGTGTCCGATTGTCCAGGCCGGTCCCAGGCTATCACCTAGCCCTGCGGATGTAGTTTATGGCCCCAACTGTAAAGAATCACCCCTCTTCAAAGGAGTTACAGTAGATCAAGGCCCCCACCCCATGAGATCCGTCACACCACACGCGTTCCTACTATCTGATAACGATCCTGTATTGTGATTGGGGTGGGGATTCTCACTGTAAGGGTGTGTGGGACCGAGCCTGAAGCGGAAGATTCCAGGGATGCGTTTTTGTACATCAAAGTCTTCACAATTATGTGTCACATTAAAAATATATAGCACTCCAACAAAGTAGTAGGATTCTAACACTTTAATAACTTATAAATATATACAACGCTCCAACAAAGTAAACACGTTAAAAATTTTTTTTAAAACAAAGCAACAATGGTCAGTAGCGGTCTGTTGCGCGAATAGTCGAAGGCAGCACAACGCGCTGAGATCTGCACGGCACCCAGGTGATGTCCTTTACTTGCCGCACTGGTCTTGTCATCCTACAATGCTGTGCCGAAAAACGGCGTGGGGCGCCCCGGGGCGGGGGGGGGGGAGGCGGCGTGAACGGGCCTCCCCAGGTGGAGGCTCCTCTGCTGCAATGGGGCGCCCCTTTACCGTTTCAGTTGCCATTCAGCGGTTTTCCGCCCGCTTTTGCTGCACTGTGCCTCATCCGCCATTCAGCTGTTTACCGCCCGCTCTTGCGGCTGCAGCGTCTCGCCCACCATCCAGTTGAGTTGCGCCCGCTCTTGCGGCTACAGCGTCTCGCCCACCATCTAGTTGAATTGCGCCCACTCTTGCGGTGCAGCGATAGGCGGCTGCCACAGGACTCTTAAAATGGCGGCCGGCTCTTCGGATTTGGGCCTGGTCCACTAAAATGGCCCTGGGACACATTTGAACTCGGACATTTGCCTGCTAGGGCTTGGGCCCCATTCTCGAAAGCGTCCCCTCAGCCTTGAAGATTCTACAAAAGTCATGGGGGCCCCCGGCTCCTGCAGGCTTCCGGTGGGGAGCGGCTGCCATGATTGCTTGCGGAATGGCCTCGACGGAGCTACGAGATGGTGGTGCTCTCATGCTGACGCCAGCTTCAGTCTGAAACATCCAGAAACACTGTAGACTATCAATTCGATGACTTCCGGTGGAGCCTCAACGTGACCCGGTAGGGAAGAACTTGCCCTCCCCTCTTTTGACTGATGGTTCTTGTTGCCTGTCCCCTCTGTTGTCATCTAACGGAACCTTTTTGGATTGCCGAGTGAGAAAAAAAAAGGTGGGGCTTTCAAAGTCAAGGTCAAAAAGTTTATTTTGTTACGGTACTCAATTGAGGACCACAAAAATAAAATATATACATTATACATTCACATTTAGTACATTTTCAGTGAAATTTTGTGGGGCTTTCATCGTTTGGGGAAAAAAAATGTTTTACTCCAATGAAAAGTATTATTTTTAGGTCATATGATCAAGCATTTCATCATTAGGAAACCAAAAGTAAAATGAACCAATGAAAAGTTTTATAAACAAGTCACATGACCTGTTATGCGGCTTTGGGCTATAAAAAGCCTACAAAATCCGTTGGCCTGTGAGGCGGCGTCAGTAGAGGACCGATGTGCGAATAGGCCGAAGGCAGCACAACACGCCGAGATCCGGATGGCACCGAGGTGGTGTCCAGTAAGTTGCCGCACTGGTGTGGCCATCCTACAATGCTGCGCCGAAAGACGGCGTGGGGTGCCCGGGGGGGGGGGGGAGGCGGCGCGAACTGGCCTCTCTCGCCTCCCCAGGTGGAGGCACCTGATGTGCAGTGCAGCGCCCCTTACCGTTTCACTCGCCGTCCAGCAGAGTTGCGCCCGCACTTGCTGCTACAGTAGGCCGAAGGCAGCACAACGCGCCGAGATCCGGATGGCACCGAGGTGGTGTCCAGCAAGTTTCACTGGTGTGGCCATCCTACAATGCTGCGCCGAAAGACGGCGTGGGGTGCCCGGGGGGGGGGGGAGGCGGCGCAAACGGGCCTCTCCCTCCTCCCCAGGTGGAGGCACCTCATCTGCAGTGGGGCGCCTCTTAGCGTTTCACTCGCCTTCCAGCTGAGTTCCGCCCGCTCTTGCGGCACAGTGCCTCACCCGCTGTCCAGCTGAATTGCGGCTACTCTTGCGGTACAGTGACTCACCCGCCATCTAGCTGAATTGCGGCTACTCTTGTGGTGCAGCGATAGCCGGCTGCAACAGGACTCTCAAAATGGTGGCCAGCTCTTTGGATTTGGGCCTGGTCCACTAAAATGGCCCTGGGACACCTTGGAACTCGGACGCTTGCCTGCTAGGGCATGGGCCCCATTCACGAAAGCGTCCCCTCTTTTGACTGATTGTTCTTGTTGCCTATTTCTTCTGTTGTCATTTAACGGAACCTTTTTGGACTGCCGAAAGGGGTTCTGGTCCGACCGCTGGTTGGTGGAGACTTTTTGACTATATCCTGGACCTGCCCGGCCTCGCCCAAAATAGCGCCGGTATAAATGGGACTCGTAACTCCTTGTTGTGTACTGGTTGCCCAACCTTGATATCACGAGATATGTATGCAGTTTTGAAGCACATGGCGGGCGGGGACGAGAATTGATTGAACATTTGGACATCCCTATTGATATTAAGTTTTGATGTGTTATTGATTACTGTACAATTGAAAGTTCGAATTAACGTCACCCATGGTACTTGCTCGCAAATGTATATCTAGATAATTTTATTGTAACTGGCCCTGTCGTACTTTAATTATAAAATGTACGTCCACCGATTCCGCAAATGTTAGACACCTTAGTTCTTGCAACCTAATGGGTCGCCCGTTACGTTCTTCTACAGTGTAAATGTCCCCTCATCATATACGATTCCAGTTTGCTCCGTGGCCGGCCCACGTGGTTATAGGCCCGTATTTGTATACTGACATTTTCACAATAAAGGTTTTTAAAACAAAACATGGTAGTAGTACCTAGATTGGTAAAGTTTTGAAAAATAGCCACTGTTTTCGAATCAGTAAAAGGCAAGTGAAATAAAGCAGTCCAATTACATGACGGTTAAAAGGTATAATACGCAGGAACGCAGTAAGGATAAATGGTCAAGGGCTGTTGTGTTTTCCACTCCTGCAACATAAAGTGATCAATAAGAATCCGATATTCGTGCCTATCAGCGACTAAGACAGCAGGCCGAGCCTCTTTTG
Source organism: Lissotriton vulgaris (assembly GCF_964263255.1). NCBI lineage: Eukaryota > Metazoa > Chordata > Amphibia > Caudata > Salamandridae > Lissotriton > Lissotriton vulgaris. The sequence goes on from NW_028249604.1 coordinate 483,180, forward strand.
TTCAACGGCTCGCTCATGTCATGAAGAAACGCCCTTTTTCTCGAAATAGGAATATTTTACTTGCAGGACAGTTGTAAATTTCCCGGGAAAATACATTGTGTATACCCTCCCATACTATGTGTGGGAGGGTATACTCAGACGTGAGTCCCTTGCTCATTGCACCATCAGGATTCAAGCAAGCCGGGCCGACGACGGCTGAAATGCCAGAAACCGGTCCCCGGAAGCTTGTTTCCTTCCCAGTATAAGAATTGGCTTGGTAGTTTGGTTTGCCCTGTTCCCATCATGCACTGGGACAGGAACAGACTAATTTGCATGTAGCCAGGTTCTGAGCTGGGATGGTGCAGTGAGCTAAAAAACGGTGATGGATCAAGCCCTGATCTATTGACTGGGTAAGAGTATTCTGCATCATTCAGAAACTCTGTCCATCACCACCCCCTTTTCCAAAATCGATTTTGTCCACACTATGTGTGGGAGGGTATACTCAGACGTGAGTCCCTTGCTCATTGCACCATCAGGATTCAAGCAAGCCGGGCCGACGACGGCTGAAATGCCAGAAACCGGTCCCTGGAAGCTTGTTTCCTTCCCAGTATAAGAATTGGGTTGGTAGTTTGGTTTGCCCTGTTCCCATCATGCACTGGGACAGGAACAGACTAATTTGCATGTAGCCAGGTTCTGAGCTGGGAAGGTGCAGTGAGCTAAAAAACGGTGATGGATCAAGCCCTGATCTCTTGACTGGGTAAGAGTATTCTGCATCATTCAGAAACTCTGTCCATCACCACCCCCTTTTCCAAAATTGGTGATGGCCAGAGCTGCCAACTTTGGAACTTGAGAACCAGGTTTGAGTCTCAGTGCCGGCTCAACATCCTCTCATTGCGGGCAAATCACTTAATATCCCTGTGTTTAAAAAAAACGATTGAATGCGCCCATGTAAAGCGCTTTAATACCTTTGGGTAGTGTTTCGCTATATCAAACTACAAATAAAAAGTGAATGATGAAGGAAATAATGGAGAGGAAAGCAGAAGAGGCTGTCAAACATTTCCTGTTCTTTGAGAAAAATTGGAAGGATGGTTATTAACTCGCATCCACTATCCTAATACTCTCCCGCAGTTTATCGCTTAGTTTATAGGTTGTTGGCATTTCAGGAGATAGTGCTAAATGTAGATTACAATCCACCAATGGAATTTCCTTTATCAAAGTGAAGGAAGGATAAAGGAAATTCCACTTGTAGATTCACCTTTAGTTTAAATGCAATTAAGGGGAACCATGAGAATATAACATTAGGTATAGAACAAAGGAAATCAAAGATAAATTAAGTAGGCTGATGGGAGAGAACAAGACAGGAGTAAAAGTGAAGATTTACAAGACAGAGAAATAAAATAAAACTTCAAGGAGATATACAAAATGACAGGAGAAATAAGGGCATAAGAGATATAAAAAGAACTGAAGAAAGAGCCCGCAGGGGAGACAGGGGTGGGAGAGAGAGGGATTTGTAGACAGAGAGAAAGACAGGAAAAGACAGACGGGAAATGTGAGAGACTGACTGAAGGATATAGGTAGACTGACAGACAATATGGAGAGGAAGAGAAGTAGAGTAGGAGAGAAAAGGGGAGAACTAGAGAGAGGGGCAAAACAGTGACATCGGGTACAAGAGGGGTGTACACAGCAACTAAGAGAGGGGTATAGAGACAGAGAGAAACAAAGGCATTTGGAGTGAATTTCTGCAGCTTTACCAGATTCAAATCAAGTCTCTAGCACAATACAAAATACATTAAGTATGAAGCTTTATGAAATCCCCAAAGACATCACTTGTAGAGAGGCACCTGAGTGACAACCAAAAGGGAAAGACCCCTGGTTCCTTGAGGGTGAACAGAAGTCTCCAGACATGAAAGATGCACATGGTTCTCTGACTCATGGCCTTATATAATACAGGATATTCAGGGATCTTTTGGGTGGGGTGGAGCACAGACTAATGGACAAATAGGTGACTAACAAATTCCGGCACCTGAAGTTCGAGAAACGTATTGGTGTGAAGATTAGGTCAGGTGGCCTGAAGGCGCGTTGCAGTGGAATAATGGTGTGACTAGTGGTGCGTCTAGTCTTGGACAATGCAGCTGACCCCATTAGCTTTGAAAGCTTCATTTATCAGAGATTTCTCCCAAAATGACTCCCAATACTAAACAAAGTTTCATGAAAGATAATTATCCACAAATGCAGGCCACTTTTTCTTTTGGTGCCTGCGCCTAATTTTGTTCCCAATCCGACACTGGACAGGGGGTTGCTTAAGTGGAGGACACAAAAGGAAGTACATACAGAACGTTGAGAGTAAAGACACTTGTTATAAATAGGTGGGAGATTTAATGTGAGACGTGCAGATGACTGGACTTCAGAAAGAGAGATGTGGGGAAAATATTAAAGTGATTAAAGCAGGGGGAGAGCTTGCCAAGGAAAGTGACGTGAAGAGGAGAACAGGAATGACTGAGACACTGCAGAGGTCACTCTCCTTTCCATAGACCGTTTGTGAAGGTGAGTTCACAGTCTGGTATTGTCAGAAGTGAATCATTTTGCCCTCTAGGGTTTTGATATTCAACAAGAATCAGTATTAGGGCATTAGTAAGCCAATAGGTTGGGCTCTTGTAGGTGTACATGCTCTTTAGTGTTATGATCATGCGATGCATGTTATGTTTGAAAGCACTAGCACAGAACACACATAGAGATGCCGAAATATTGGTTAAGTGGCACACTGTGTCAAGCACAGGGTTCAAATTAACGTGTTTTAGGCCACGCACATATTTACGTAGGTTACACCTCTTTTGAAGGATTCCGATTTAAGGTTCTTTGGCAATGCCCTCCTTAGAGACCATGTGACCTTTCTGTCCCTCATAATTAGGCTGACCAGGCGTCCTGGATTTCCCCGACAGTCACAGTATTTCGCCAGCTGACCTGGCAAATTTCAAGAAATTAACAGCCTGATTCATCAAAGACCCGTTTTGCGAGTCTATAATAGCGATTCATAAGGAATCGCTATTACAGACTCGCAAAACTGGATTCATGTAGGAATCGCAAAAAGAATTGCGATTCCTACACATTCCTTATTTGCGATTAGCAAATTGCTAATCGCAAATAAGGAATAACTCCCCATTCATTCCTATGGGCCAAAAGGCCCATAGGAATGAATGGGGAGTATTCCTTATTGCGATTAGCAATTTGCTAATCGCAAATAAGATAGCGATTTTAAGGGTGCCAGGGGTGTCCAAAGGACACCCTGTAGCACCCCTTAAATGCAAATTGAAACAGGTGTTGCGCACACACATGTCCAAAGGACATGTGTGTGTGCAACATGCAACTTAGAAAAATGCTTTTAAAAGCATTTTTCTAAGTTTTCGCTATTTACCATGAGGTTTGACCTTGCGGTAAATAGCAGCCCGAAATTGCGAATTCGCAATTTTTAAATGGATGATGAATTGCATTTAAGGAATCTCAAATAGAGATTCCTTAAATGTAATTCCTCGCAAAATTGCGAAATAGCTATTACCGATTTTTGCATTTGGGATGATAAATCCCAAATGCAAAAATAGCGCTCGCAAAGGGCCAGATTCTCAGAATCTGGCCCTTTGCGAGCAGATTTCGGCTTGATGAATCAGGCTGTTAGTTCATGTCTCGGTTTTTAGAGAGCGTCAGCTGAAAACAGTGGGCGGTATCTTTTTATGTTTTTCAAAGCAGGGATAGTTAGCAGCTGTTAGAAGAAAGCAATTTAATTAACAGGCGTGCTACTGGCTTTAAAAATTGCATTTTATATACGTTCTTACAGCCTCTTCTGTAATTGTCTGCTAACTAACACTGTCATGCTGTGCGGTGGGTTGCAGTAAACTTGTAGTCCTTTTTCTATTTTTGGGAAATGTCCCGGTTTTTGGCTTTAAAATTCTGGTCACCCTACTCATAATCCACTGTCAATTCTTCTGGTAATTTCTCATTTTAAGGGGACCTTTAGGATTCTAGTTAAAATTGCCAGTAATTCCTCCTCCCTGTGTCACCGGCACCAACCGTACCAGTAATTCCAGGCTTAGATATACTTGGAGGAAAAGAGGGCCGCCCGTCAGGAGGGTCATTTCAAGAATGGGGTTGTCAGAGAAACAAGACTGGGATAGGGGAAGAGGTGAATATGAAGAAAATTTTTGCAGAAAGCACGGCCGGACTGGGAACCGAAACCAGCTCGGTTGGGCCCAGGGGGGAAGGGGTGCTTGTTGGAAGCAACACTCTTGTCTCATTGCTGCCCTTTTTTGTAACAGGGCGCCGATATTGCAGCTAAGCTGCAAAACCGTCCCTCCAGTAACAACAAGCATTTGCAATGCAATAGGTCTCGCATTTGCGAGAGTTTGAGCTATTGGCATTGAAAATGGCAATGCCTTCTAATTATGTTTCCTGAAAATGGCAATGCCTTCTAATTATGTGTTCTGAAAACCTGCATGTTTTGAAAACATAAATAAAAGGCATTGCCATTTAGAATACTTAGCGTGCTTATCCTCAATTTTATTGCATGCAGCAAGTATTGCCTTAGAAGGAAGAGGAAATATGATATCAGAGTGCATACTAGGTATAATTAAAACTATTAAACAGAAAGTGGGAGCATATAGGAGTGGGGCAAACTGAACCACCATGAATTTTAAAATAAAAAATGCAAACTATCCTGGGCTATACGGACAGAGGGAGAAGTTAAAAGGGAAGCTACTCTCTGTAGCACAAAGTTTACCGAATCTAGAGCAGATGGTGTCACCACTGGTCTCTGTCTCTGTTCTGCTTGATCTTTTTAATTGAGACTCCAGCCAACACCGCAGGTGCTGAAAAGGAACAGATAAGCTACAGAAAGAAGTGCTCAGGTCTTTGAAAGGGGACACTACTCTTAAAAGGAATCCCCTAAGAGGGTCCATTAAAGGAAGTAGTGAAGTTCAGAGTGCTTTGAAGTATGTTTTGTGCTAGGAATAGTGAGAAGGGTGGTAGCCTGATGGGTGCTTACGGTGGGTACACAAAGCACTGCCAGAAACGCAAAGAGCTCATTTTACACTCGCAGCGAGGATGGCAACAAAGTACAGCCCTTGGATGTGATACTAGCAGCGATCCCTCTGGCATACAGAGACTCTACGCAGAGATGGGATCACACAGAGCTCACGAAGCCTGGCAGAGCTTTGAAGCCACATATTTCTTGCAATAAAGAGTCGGAGTTGCTAGCAGCGCCTGCTTGGGTGCCAGTGTTCTGGATGATGAAGGATGTTGGGTTCACGCCTCTGCCCTGAGTGCCTACTGCTAACATATGATGGGAACCCCGCCCTTGACCCATCTCCGAGACCCTTCTAAAAAGTACCGCTGACAGCCCCCATCACGGCGCGAAGTACCCGCGCACATTCCACAGCCTGGTAGTTTCAGTGTGGGTGCCCCACTAACGATTAGGCTATGTGAGATTTAAGCACAAATGCGAGCCATGCAGTAGACACACCACTGTTATGTGGGAGCTGGTCCAGAATTATTGTTTGCTCCCATAAGGAGTTTAATGAACTGCGACTGCCCATAGTTCCAGCTGAGATTGTGTGAACGCTGAATAAATAAACAATCTGTGACGAACTCCAATAGGACTATGGAGATGCATTCAGAAACTAATTATGTTTCCTTTTTGAATGGTGCGTGAACAAATAAGTTTTTGCCCCTTCCTTGTACTGTTAAAAAACAGAGCACTTGGAGTTGTGGCTCCGCTGTCTTGAGAGCTGTGCTCTCACCATGAAGTGACACCCTTACGCCCCGCCCCTCTTCCTAGGGCAGCAACACCAGCGAGGTCAGGGCGGATACTGTCGGATAATTTACAGCAGCAGTACATGGGGGCCTGGACTGGCAGGAGAATTAAAAACATCCCGCTACCACAACCTGTGCTGAATGCAGACTGGCATCATGATAGTGGCAGTCTGCCCAGTGTCCACTGGGACTGCCCTGAGAGGCGTCAGGCGCAGAAGATAAACGAGTGATTTATCAGACTGCCGAAGGCTGCCAGGTCACTCACTGTCAGTGACACTAAAACGGCAGGCAGTGCGAGTGGAAATAGCTCTTTGTTGCGGGACGGTTTTATGGAGGTGAACACTTCTATAAGTTTTCCCAAGCAACAGTTAAACAAGACAAAGTGCAATGCCCAACTTGACAGCGGCAACAGATTTCCCATAATCTTGTAGGCAAAGGGCATAATTTTTGGGAGGCGACGCGTAGAAGGCAGCGAAGCTCACGAGAAGAGCTAGGTTACCGCGTGAAGCCAGCACGAGCCCGGCACGTACGTGCCGAGCTTCAGCATCAACGAAGAAAGGAAACAAACAGGTGCCTAACAACACTTCAACGCTGCACAGAGTGACATCATTAGTCGGAGAATAAACAGAACGAACAATCTGTTTTACAATAGTTCTAGCCGGACGCCCTGGCACTCATCTGCCATCAGCTGTTCTTTGAAAGACTGTCAAAGGTTGTGCCATCAATAGGAAACAAGTTAACACAGGGCAAGCATTGGCTGCAAGCGCGCGCGCGCCTCACGCTCATTCTAGAGGGGGGGGGGGTAGTGGAGGCCAGCAGAGTGATGCGGTCTATGGTGGGGGAGGGGGGTTATGAAAAACGTGTTTGGCGACAGCGGAAGATCGGGAAATGAAACCCAGGCAGCTTAGAAGAAAACAAGTAATTTGCCCGCAATCACAAGTAAAATCACGTAGCACCTGCCTTAACATTGCGGGTTATGAAAAACGTGTTTCGAGCCAGCGGCAGATCGGGAAATGAAACCCAGACAGCTTAGAAGAAAACAAGTAATTTGCCCGCAATCACAAGTTACCGGTCTAGGTTGCTGCACGCTTTCATGAAGCAGAGTAGCTGGCGGGGGCGAAAGCAGGAAGTCAGGCATCTTTGCCCGTGACATGGGCGGGGCCTGTGACGCGGCCGGAAGAGGCCGGTGTTGCTCGTTGCGCCGGAGAAAAGGAGCTCAGCGAGGCGACGCGACAAAAGAGCACAGTGAGTGGAGGGGGGGATATGTGTGTCTGTGTGTGCGCGTGAGCCCCGTGAGTGGTGGGGGAGGGGGGTGCGTGCATACGTGCGTGTGCGTGTGTGCCTGCCTGCCTGTGTGTGTATGCCTGGGGGGGAGGGGGATGTGTGTGCGCAAGCGTGACTTTGCCTGTCTGTGTACGCGCAAATAATGTACAAAATGTCTGGCCAAAGCTTACTAATTAAATAACAGGAATTAACGGTGTCCCCAAATAAAGACACGCACTCAAAAAATGAAAGCGCTAAAGCTTTTAAACGAAAGCCAGACCACGTAGCGCTAAAGCTTTTAAACGAAAGCCAGACCACGTAGCAAGCTCCCAGCAGCTAGATCCAAAAGCGCGTTCACACGGACGAATCTGAAACAGCGAAGCGCGTGGGCGATCGCTGTCTTCACATTCCTTCTAACACGCCAACAAAAGATGTCTCGCAGACAGCAGGCTTACGCCTGCTTTTTACGTCTGCGAGACCTAAAAATGCCCCCCACCTTGGCGGCCCACCGAGGAAACGCCTAGCCCCACCCTGGTAGAGAGTGATAGTTCAAGTTCAAGTTCAGGGATTTATATAGCGCACTACTCACCCAGGGGGTCTCAAGGCGCATGGGGAGGGGGGTGGTTCATTTTTTGTCGAAAAGCCAGGTTTTAAGTTATTTTCTGAAGGAGATGTGGTTCTGTGTAAGGCGGAGGTGAGTGGGGAGTGAGTTCCAGGTCTTGGCTGCCAGGTAGGAGAAGGATCTACCTCCCATGGTGGATCTTCGGATATGCGGACTGTTGTGAGGGCTTGATTGGAGGATCTTAGTTGGCGGGTGGGTGTGTAGAAGGACAGTCGAGTGTTGAGACATTCGGGTCCTAGTTTGTAAAGGGCCTTGTGTGCGTGGTTGAGGAGACGGAATGTTATTCTCTTGTTGACGGGAAGCCAGTGGAGGTTTTTTAGGTGTCCGGTAATGTGATCTTGGCGAGGGATGTCCAAAATGAGTCTCGCTGATGCGTTTTGGATGCGTTGGAGTTTTTTCTGTAATTTGGCTGTGGTACCGGCGTATAGTGTGTTTCCATAGTCCAGTCGACTCGTGACCAGTGCGTGGGTGACAGTCTTTCTTGTCTCGGTGGGGATCCAACAGAAGATTTTTTTGAGCATACGAAGTACGTTGAAGCAGGAGGATGAGACTGCGTTGACTTGTCTGGACATCGAGAGTGAGGAGTCTAGGATGAAGCCAAGGTTACGTGCGTGGTCTATGGGTATGGGTGCTGTGCCCAGAGCCGAAGGCCACCAAGAGTCGTCCCAGGCAGAGGGGGAGGATCCTAGGATGAGCACCTCCGTTTTGTCTGAGTTAAGTTTTAGGCGGCTGTGTTTCATCCATTCGGCTACTTCTTTCATGCCTTCGTGAAGATTGGTTTTAGCGGTGTTAGGGTCTTTGGTGAGGGAAAGGATTAGCTGGGTGTCGTCAGCGTAGGGGATGATGTTAAGGTTGTGTTGGCGAGCTATGGATGCGAGTGGGCTCATGTAAACGTTGAAGAGGGTGAGACTGAGTGATGATCCTTGTGGTACGCGGCAGATGACTTCAGTGGCTTCAGATTTGAATGGGGGAAGTTGGACTCTTTGAGTTCTCCCGGCGAGGAACAAGATGATCCAGTCCAAGGCTTTTCCTTGTATGCCGATGTTGCTGAGGCGTTGTATAAGGGTGCTGTGACAGACTGTGTCGAAAGGAGGAGGACGGTTAGTAGAAGGTGAGGGGAGAGTGACGGTGAAGTTGAGGTACTGGTGCTGAAAGAGAAAAGGAAGCGGGTAAGGACAATGCAGAGGAAGGCTTCTCCTCACCCATCCCCATATAGCTGGGAGAAGGTGCTAGGCAGGGCCGGCGCTAAGCATGTGCAGTGTGGGCAGCTGCACAGGGCCCAACTCTCAGCTCACAAACACAGGGCCCCACACCAGTCTGTAACACAAAAAAGCCACGGCACACTGGTCCTCTCCTGACCCTGCTTATCTAATTTGAGAGAAATTTATTGTAACAAAGTGAAACAGACGCATTTAAATGAACATCAAGTGAGGCTTTAATTTACAACCCCATCCATCAACTTAAAGTCACCAACTGCCCAACTCCAGAACCCACAGTAGGCCTGGTTCCACGCTAGAACATGGAACATGGAACCAGGCCAAATCAAAGTTAGCTCCTTGCATTTGTGCCCACTGGAGGGGCTCCTCCCCTTGGCCTCACAACCATGGTATAACAAGGCTAGACCTTTGGGACGGGGCCCTCCTATTGGCACAGTTGCAAGGCGACACCTTTTGACGGGTTGTCCTGCAATCAGGCCTCCTGTCCTGTTGGCCATTTAAAGGCATCACAGGACGCCCATGGTCCTGCATCAGCTTTAAACCTTTCTGTTGAAAAGCAACTCTCCACATTCAGCTGCTAAGAGGAACTTGTTGGTGGCTGGGAGGGAGGGGCTACAACCCAGGAGGGGTCTGTACATAAAAAGCTTCAGGACTAGGGTAATCTACTGAGATGCAAACAGCTCTGAATGTGTAAAGCTGTATGCAAAGTATAGGGCCCTCACACACTGCGTTTCTACCCATGGCCCCCAAAATCCTAGAACCAGCCCTGGTGCTAGGACTATTGCCAGGACTAGTGCCAGGTCTGACCTTGCACCCAGAAAAGCCATAAGTATGTACAACAGTCATGAAAAACGCAATCAAATAGATCCAAAAAGCAAATGTTAACAGAGGAGCTGTGCCGGTGGTGTACCATTCACTTATCCCCTTAGAGGGGATCTTGGGAGCACGTGCTTAAGGGGCAGAGTCACCCCCGCCCTGTATTTAGTTTGCTACAGGACTTGTTTGTCTAGGTGCAGAGGCAGCGTTACCTCCCTCCGTGACCATGCCAGGACATTGTGCCGCCTTTATTTTCCTAATCAGTAGGCAGGAGACTGCTGGGCCCATACAGGCAGCATCTGTCAGCAGAAACCAGACTAAGTATGAAATAAAAAAGCAACAAAAATACACGTACAGAGGTAATTTTGCTCCCAGTGGAAAGATCAGGGCCGAGCGCTGCTGAGAAGGCAGCATCTCGCTCGTAGAAGAGATGCGAGGATGGGGCTCTTGAGCGGCCAGGTCTGTACATGAACAGGCTGTTATCTTATAAGAAGACCCCGTGGAGCAGGCTTTGATGCCTGGATTCAAGGGGTGAGGAGCAAAGGTGGAGGATTTTGCCTTCTCTCAATCTTTCCTGCGGGGGCAGGGCAGAAGGCTTGTTCATTTTCTGCCCCACTCCAACCAAATGAGAAAGGGAATTTAGAGGCTGCTCGGGGGCAAGAGGGCACAGGATTAAGAACAAAGCAGACATAGAACCGATGCATTCACTGAAGAAACAAGCATTGGCAAAGCCAATAGGTCTCGCCTATGCAAGAGTTATTGACTGTGTCAGTTTTATTTGAAAGAAACAATAGATCGTCGCAAGCAACACCACATGCGGCCTGCCTGCAGGTGAAACCTATAAATATATTTCAGGATCCGAAAAACTATGTGATTGCAAGCTGACCATTCATGGCTTAAACAAGAATGTGAAACCTGAACGTCGTGCATCCACAGCGAAAACAAGATTTTGCAATGTAATAGGTCTCGCATTTATGTAACTCTCATAAATGTTACACCTATTGCATTGCAAAAGCTTGTTTGTAAAAGTGCCCAAGAGGTGCTTTCACTTTAATGTCAGCTGCGCCCTTTTTCCTTAGACAAACTGTGTCTAAAGAAAGAGGTGCGGCAGCCATTAAAGTGATAACGTGGTATAGGGATATTTTACAAAAAGAAGCATTCTGTAATAGCTGCCCATTTAGCGGTTTAACTTTAGTGGTGGCCGTGCCCATTTCCTTAAAGTGAAAGTGCGGCATGGCGCAGTTCTAAAAAAAGTTAATAAATACTAAAAAAAACATGTGGCTGTGTTCGGTGCCACAACTAAATGAAAGGCACAACCGCCACTGTATGAGCGTGACGTGCTATGAAAAAAACAAAACAATTGAAAGCAATGTGGGAGAGCATGTCCCGCCTGTAACATCAGGCAGGAGAAAACCATTTAAGCAAATAGTGCCCAGAGGCTGTAATTAAAGCCTACCTAGTAACAACACATGAAACAGGGGTGTCCTCATGGGAGGTTACAAATGAGACAAGGCGGTACCATGGAGGGACTACTAATCCTGCTGACTAATGAAAAGCCACAGTTTCCAAAGGACAATGACACACGCCAATTTTAAATATGTGCAGAGAGTGGGTGGAGCTTCAAATCCATACCTGAATACCTTCATACCATACCCTGGGCAGCGCAAGCGCCTCACAGTACTTGCGCTGCCCAGGGTTGACCTAAAAAAATTCTAGGTGGCTAGCAGCATTCATATACATGCCTTTCGGTATCCCAAATAAGGGGTGTTTCGCTCAAAGTGGGGGGCAGGGGGCCTGTTGCCTGTGAGAAAACATACAAAACCCTTTCTTCTCCAGGACATTAAACCCCCATGCAATTTGTTATGTGACCTTTTTGGAGGCTGAGAGAACACGGAAGAGAGGGTGGGGCAGATCAGTCCTCCAAGGTGTCCCTGTCACTATAGACTGTCTTCAGACTCCACAAGGGCAGTCGTGCAGCCGAGGCACAAGATAGCTCAGTGGGTGATTGACGGCAGCGAATATATACAGCCTGTAAGCCACAGGGTTGAGTCCTCGGCGAGGCCAACTTTTACTTTTATCTACCCAAAGTGGATAACGGATACACCATTGAGTTTGAGGCAAAATCACGTTACCTCATACCGCCTTTTTATTTATGCAACAAGAGACAATGTGGCCTGCCATATGTGTACATAAATGTGCAATACGAAAAATGTCAAGAAAAAACCAGACAGAAGACATCAAACTTTGACATGTTGGACTTGAAGGTGTTGGGTGTCCATGGGTAGAACGGATGGGTCCTAATACATAGGATGTTGTATGTATACATTTGCCAACAGCAGTGGTGTAATGGTGAGCTTTACCAATGAAACACTGCTCCAGGTTGCTTGGGGAACGTTTCTTTATTATATAATTAATGCTTCCTAAAGAGCGCCGAGCCGGCGCTTCTGTCCCGTGTGCATTCGCGCCTCCTAATGAGCTCCGCGCGCATCCGGCCAAACATGGCCTCCTGCACATCACGTCGTTACGTGACGTGCAACAACTAGTACGCCACTACATATCTCCCCTTTTTCCAACAAAAGCTAAGTCACTTACAGTTCGCTGTCCATATCGAAATCTTGGAACCTGGAAGGTCTCACCACAGGTCTTCCGCTCCGGGTTACCCTGGTGAGGGTCGCCGGGGCCTCCCTGCTCCTTGTCTCTGTGCTTCTCTCTCTCAGCGCGGCCGCGCTCTCATCCGTACTCCTCCTTTGTAAGTCCATATCAGTTCCTTGGCTTTCATTCGCTCTTCTCTCCTCCAGTCGTTCACCTCTAGCACTTCCTCCATCTTGCTGCTCACTTGCGCGTTGTTCCATCTCTACGTTTGGATCTTCCATGTCCTCCCATTCAGTTCCGTTTTGCTCCCATTGCAAGATCTTGTTACATCTGGCCATGCGGTCTTGGGACCACATGTTCCCGTCACTCAGCAGGGCTGCTCGGTTGTACACTTCCTTAACTTGCATGGGCTTGCTGTATTTACTGTCTCCTTTCTTCTGTAGTGATGCCAACTTTACTCTTACCCACTCGCCTTTTTCCAACACTGTCCCTTTCACGTTCCTGTGTTTGTTGTAGTAGGTGGTATAGATGGATTGTGCTCTCTCCAAGTTGGCTTGTACTACTGCAGGAGACCATTCACTGGTAATGATTTTTTCTTTCCACACCCGGTTGTCGTGCGTGAACGGTTCCCGGCCTCTCAATATCTGGAACGGGCTGTACCCGGTTCCGGTGGGAGTGATTCTGTACGCCCATACCATGTTCCATATAGCCTTTTCCCAGTCCTTGTTGTTAGAGATCGCCGCTTGTACAGCTCCCATCACCACCCTGTTAAATCGCTCCACTAAGCCGTTGCCAGCTGGGTGGTAGACTGACGTGTGTTTGATTGTGATGCCGTTTCTCTGCATGAATTTGCTCCATTTTTCAGATGTAAATTGGGGTCCGTTATCACTCAGGATGGACTTGGGGATGCCTTCTCTGACAAACGTGTCGGACAGAAAATTCAGTATGTTTTCCGCATCCATGTTCTCGTCAATCTTTACTTCCGGCCATTTGGAGTATCTATCTATAAGGACACACACATACTTCTGGACGCCTTGGCCATCAAGGATTGGGCCCAAAATGTCTATTGACAATTCTTCCCACGGGTTCAGTGGGGGGTCGAACTTTCCCAGGGCCGGACGCAAGGGCTTGAGTGTCTTGTCCGCTCCTTGGCACTGTGGGCAGTCTCTAACGTGTCTCTCTGCCCGAATGTCCATACCTGGCCACCAGTAATCTTGTTTCGTTCTTAGCTTCATTTTTCCTATGCCAAGGTGGCCCTCGTGTAGGATGATGCTTCTTGGCGGGACCACTTTATCTCCTCTGTATGTGAACACTCCTTTGTCATCCAACGATAATTCTTCCCTAACTTCATAGTAGGGCTTGAGGCATTCGCCCAGTTGCCTTTTGTCTGGCCAACCCTTTACAATGTGCTTCTTCATTTCTTGCATGACGCTGTCCTCTTCGCATGCCTCCGTCCATTCTTGGTAGCTGATAGCCCTTTCTTGGTCTTCCATAAGAGCTACCATCTCCTCCTTACCCGTTGGGTCTTCCTCACCAGGTTCCATGGCCGCCGCCCTGCTCAGGTAGTCTGCTACTCGGTTCCGATTTCCGGGAATGTACTCTATATCGTACCTAAACTCGAGCAACTTCAGAGTCATTTTGGATATTCTGGGGGTGGCGTGGGCATGCCCACTGGACGTTAGCACCTTCACCAAGGGCTTGTGATCTGTCCTTAGATGGAATCGGGTTCCCCAAAGGAATTGTCGAAACCTGGTCATGGCCCAGACTACCGCCAACATTTCTTTTTCAATCACACTGTATTTCTTTTCGGTGTCGTTCAATGCGCGGGAGGCAAGACTGATCGTCTCCATCTTCCCTTGCCCCCTATCTTGCATGAGTACCGCGCCTAGGCCCTTGTCGCTGGCGTCGGTCGTGAGCACCGTTGTGCCCTGTGGGTCATATCCTTGGAGTGGTACCGCTCCTGCGATATCTTTCTTGATCGTCTCAAACTCACTTTGCGTCTCCGGTGTCCACTGGAAGGTGGTGCTCTCCCTGGTCAGCATCCTCATGTGGTGTGTTTTTGAGGCAAAGTGTACCACAAATTTGCTGTAATACTCCGCAATGCCCAAAAATGACCTGACCTCTTCCTTGGTGGAGGGGGCGGAGCTTCGGATATTGCCTTCACGTTTTCCACCTTGGGTGTAATTCCTAGCAACCCTATCTCATGGCCTAGATACGTCACCGACTCTAGGCCTAGTCGGCACTTTGTCCATTCTGCCGTGAGCCCCTTGATCTCCAGGGTTTCCAGTACTTTGCCAAGTTTCAAGTCGTGGTCCAGCTTGTCACGCCCCATTACCAGGATGTCGTCCTGGAAGTATTGGACACCTTCCATGTTCTTAAAGAGCTGGTGCATTAGCTTCTGGAATACTGCAGCTGCCGAAGCCAATCCAAACGGCATACGGCAGAACTGATAGCATCCGAATGGGGTGATGAATGACATGAGTTTTCTGCTGTCCGGATTCAAGACTATTTGGTGGTAAGCGGAGGTTAGATCAATGGTGGAGTGCCACTTGACTCCCCGGGTTTTCGCCAACATCTCGTCAATCCTTGGGAGAGGGAACTTCTCCACCACTATGTTCTTATTTAGTTCTCTCAGGTCAACACAGAGCCTGACCTTCCCGTTGGGCTTCATGACTACCACCAATGGCGCGAGCCACTCTGCACACGTGATGGGTTCAATTATCCCTTTTTTCTCCAAGTCTTGTAGTTCCGATTGGACTGCGTCCTTCACCGCTATAGGCACGTTTCTTACTTTGTGGGCGATTGGAATTGCTCCCTCCTTGAGTATTATCTTGTGTAGGAATCTCTCCAGTTTACCAACGGTGCCTCCAAATACTTTTGGGTAGTCCTCTTTCCACTTGGCTAGATCAGGCCACTCTTCTGATTCCGTGAGCAGTATCTGCTCTTTACCTCCTGGATCCAATTTGATTCCCAGGTCACTCTGGTCCAGCCATCCCAAGACTGACGGTCCCTTATCTGAGATGTATAGTTTGCAGAACGCTGATCGGCCCCTAAACTCGAACTTCAAGGGTCGGAATCCCGCCATAGGGATGCGGTCGCCGTTATAAGTGACTGGTCGGATGTCCAGTTTCTCTAGTTCTGGGCCCAATTGTGGACTGAAAGTTTCCTCCCATACTGCTCTCGGAACAATGGTGTAGGGGGAGCCAGTGTCTGCTACTACGCTTATGGGTATTCCGCCAATCGTCATTTCCAAGACCGGTTTGGTTGTCCTTTTTCCATCCACACTCAGCACCTGGTCGTATATGCACAGTACTGTGACTACCTCTTCTTACACGTTTTCTTCCTGGTCCTCTTCGCCCTGGTCGATGTATTTCACCACACTCTTGGATGATTTCTTCCGGCACACTTTCTCGTAGTGGCCGATGATGCCAAAGTACATGCATTTGGCCCGGAACGCCGGGCATTTCCTGTCATGTGCCTCGTGGGACCAACTTCCGCATCTGTAGCATGTTTTCTTGTTGTCGCTGCTTGCTTGTTTCCCTGGGGTTCCGGCGTTGCTTTGCCACCTGTTGGGACCCTTTGGGGTGGAACCTTTGTACTTTTGGTCTCTGCGCGGTTCCTCGTTGTATATCCTGTTTACCATGGTGTTGGGTGTCGTTTCTTTCTTGGTTGCGTCTGCGCATCTGCGCGCCAGTTCCGCTTGTTTGACGATGACCATTACATCTTTGAGTGTGGTGTCCCCACTTGCCCACAGTTTGTCCTGAACGTTGGTGCTGGTCGTGTGCATCAATATTTGGTCCTTAATAAACTCCTCCTCCCATGCTCCGTACCTGCATGTGGTCGCTAGCTACTTCAGGGCAGCCACATACTCTTCTACCGTCTCTCCCGGCCGTTGTTTCCTCTGCTGGAAGTTGAATCTGTCGACTGACACACATACCGTGGGTCGATAGTGTTCGTTCAGGTCATCTATGGCATGGGCATAAACATCATCGTCTGTACTTCCTCTTTGTTTGGGTACCAGGATTTTGTATATTCTGAGTCCTTCGGGTCCTAAATTGAGTAGTAGGATACGCTTTTTTCTTTTAGGGTTAAATACTTCCTCACTCTCGCCTTCTAGGACCCCTATGAAATTGTCTATATACTCTCTCCAGTCTTCCCACTTGATTAGTGGTTCTCCAGGCTTGGGTAGGAATTGGACTGGCGCAATTGCATATCCTGCTGGTGTGCTCATTTTCTCCTCCTTAACTTTGGGTGTGGCACTCCCTCTGTTACTGGGGCTACCTGGGGCGCTGTCCGTTTCCTCTGTCTTTGGTTGCAGCTGGGGACTATCAGAGTTAGCCCCCTCCCCCTCCTTTCTGGTAGCCAGCGCTGATTCTCAACTCGTGGTGGTTGGTTTGTTTTGGCACGTTTTATATTCTAGGCTCTAGTGTCCATATGCTCTTGGCCTGTTGTGCTGTTGGCCTGCTGCATACCCTCACAGGGTGTGGGTGGGCTCTGCCGCGCTCTTTAGGGTCAGTACCTTGGTTTGAGGCTCCTGTTCGACTCTGTCCACTTAGTGTGCGGTCCTGGCTGCTTGTCCGCGCTGGGTAGACCTCTAACCAGGTCTGGGCTCACTGGTGTGCAGCTGTGTCCTCTTGTGTTCCCTCGTGGTGGGTCCGTTTTTTTTCCGATTTTTTTTTTTTTTTCCTTTGGGTGCCTGGTGGTGGCTTCCTAGCCTCGTCGCCACTGTAATGGTGAGCTTTACCAATGAAACACTGCTCCAGGTTGCTTGGGGAACGTTTCTTTATTATATAATTAATGCTTCCTAAAGAGCGCTGAGCCGGCGCTTCTGTCCCGTGTGCGTTCGCGCCTCCTAATGAGCTGCGCGCGCATCCGGCCAAACATGGCCGCCTGCACGTCACGTTGTTACGTGACGTGCAACAACTAGTACGCCACTACAAGTGGCACAGACGATACTGAGTCAACGTGCCATGTGCACGTCCAAGTCACTAAGCATACTTTTCAGGTACAGTGCCTAACACCATCAGGCAGCATGCTTCTAAGTCTTCACAATGTTTGCAGCTTAATGGACTGAGGAAAGGTGTTTGCAGTAGTTTGCCCAGGATCACAGGTAGTGAGGACGGGAAGATGGCATGTTTGAAAGCCATGTCATCATTGTACTATAGTCATTCATTTAATAACTGACCTTTTTAATAATAGTGCTTGCTGCTGACGCTCTGTGTGTTCTTGGCTCTGTGAATGATAGGTATTACTATTAAGCCTCCATTAGCAGATTCAATAGCACTCATTTTAGCAACTTCGGAAGGATGAGAGAGTGAGTTGTACACCCGGGGTTCAATGCTAGGCTCCTCTGAGTTGAACCCAGAAATCTGAGGTGCAAGCACTGGCTCAGTTATGAGACTGGAATTGGTACCAGTGAGAAGCAGGTTACAAAGAGGTCCGTGAATATTGTGCATTCCCCTCTTTGGCTACAGGAGGTGAGGGCCCAAGTGAGAGCAGCAGCCTCAGTTATCACTGAGTCTCTGCACACAAGCCTAGTTCACAAACGTGGGGATGGGCGTGCCATAATGGGGGGGGGGATAGTTGGGAAGCAGGGTTGCTTGGCAGCAGGAAGCATTCTGTTTGTCAAGAATGGAGGTATTTCAGACTAAATCACCCTCGGAGCAATGAGATAGCATGGTGGGTGTGAGCGCATATTGCAGCAACCTGTGCACTCTGTTTGTCAGGTTCTGAAGTGAGCTGGTCAAGAGCTGCCAACTTCGGAACTGAGGAATCAGATTCTCTGCATCGCCTCAACATCCTGTAATTATGGGCAAATTACCTTATTTCCCTGATTCAAAAAATTAATGTGAACTTGTGTTATGTAACTTATGCTCATGTAAAGTGCCCTGAAGACTCAGGTGGGGTCCAGTTTGCGCTACTTTTTTTTAAAAATAAAAAAGACCAAATAGAACCTCAGTCACCATGGACGGACACTGATTCAACCTGTACTTAGTCAATGCTCCACACAAAGACAGGGAAGTGCACAGGAAGTGACGGCATCGCATGCCCTTCCTGATAAGAATTTTTTTATCAAAACAAGCTCCTGACCGATGACTTATTGAGGCTGTGTATTAATGAATCAGACTTAGACGTAGACCATTTATTCATTCAATTGGTCTGAAGTATTTTAATTACTTCTATTTGTGTGTTTTTTTTCAAACATGATTGAACATTGTTAAGGCATGGTCTTAAAAAGATTACCTACAACATTTAACATATAAATACAGTGCTCAACATAGAGTTAAACAAACATTGTAAACAAAAAATGAAACAGACAAATTAGCATTTGAACAACAACCAGTCAATTTTAAACACAACAGCCTTATTTGCAAGTTGTTTCAACACCATTGGTTTATAGGATTATCTAGGCTGTGACCTACTGGGTACAGATTTTTAGGTCTAAAAGGGCAAAGAAACTTCTCACAAATAGCTCCACATAGATAGGCATTATTCTATTCCTATCCCAGGAGGAAGAAATGCCAATAAGAAGGCAGCAAAGAAGAGTGATAATGATGCCAAGGTAATGAGTGGGGTAAAAGCCCCCCTTATTTATTTAGTTTTAGATACAACAGATTGTCGCCACACAACAGTGCATGTGCGCTGCCTGCATTCTCGACATTAAAAGGGTACTAATCTGTGTCTCTGTATCTATTCGTAGCCTGTCTGTCATGTAATCTCTGGTTTCCTTATTCCATGTATTTTTATTCACTCTTAACTCTACAACTCTTCACATCCAACCACCATTCTCTTGTTCTCTCCTGTCACTTTTCTTAGTTTCACTCAGATTGTGGGCATTTAGGAAATGTTCTGTTCATTTTAGACGTTTTGAAAATGTACTGAGCCATCAGAAAGGAAGGAGTAATGGCTAGTGCAAATAAATGGATCTATTTAGCAGCTAACATCATAGGCTAATGACTCTTTTGGCACCATCCCAGAAGGTCTCAAGACAAGCCATAACCTCCAATTTCTTAAAAACATAAAATAAAAACTACACTAGACCCTGATGACCTTGCCAACTACCAGCGCATCCTACACTTACTATTTATTAGCAAGATCATTGAAAAAGCAGACTATCTTCAACTCCAAAATCACATTAATGCTAACCATGTCCTGCAAGGTTAACAGTCTCACTTCAGATTATGCTGCAGCACTTAGACCGATACCTTACACATCATAGACGATGCCTTTTGAACCACAAATGAAGATTACCCCTGCCTCCTAATACTGTTGGACCTCTCAGCCAGGGGCGTAGCTTGGTCAGTAAGATTGGGGGGGCGGGGGGGGGGAGGATTGTGAACTTCAGATTTCCCAAACATTACTCTGGTATATCACTGTAAAACATTTATCTGAGAAGCAGGACTTGATGGTGGCTTAAGGGGCATGTGAAAGGGAGAGCAGTGTGGATTGTTAGCAGTACTTAAGACAAAATAGTTTGTGAAATAACCAAGATTTTTTAAGAACTTCAGAACAGTGTGTTTAGTCTGGGTGTGCATGTAAAAATCCTAGGTAAAAGCCAACAGACACCTTACCATACCCGACTGCAAGCACCTGTACCCAAGTATTTACTACAGATTACATATATTGAGCGGGTGTATCTCCCAAACACCCCCCCCTCCTTGAAGCTACACCCCTGCTCTCATCTGGCTTCAACACAGTAGACTATCGCACTCTCATATACCCCCTCAAGTCTTGAATGGGATTCATGAGCAATGTCCTTCACTT
Organism: Lissotriton vulgaris; assembly: GCF_964263255.1. Taxonomy (NCBI): domain Eukaryota; kingdom Metazoa; phylum Chordata; class Amphibia; order Caudata; family Salamandridae; genus Lissotriton; species Lissotriton vulgaris. The sequence goes on from NW_028249604.1 coordinate 503,232, forward strand.
TTTCCCTCCTACCTTTCCAACTGAGATTAGTCTGTTCACATAGGCAACTTCAGGTAACAAACTATCTATATCACGTTTGGAGGCTCTCAGTTTTCCATACTCCCTCCTGTCATCTTCAACCTTTATATGAAGCCACTTGCTGCTGTACATCCGGGTAACAGGGTCAAGATTTACCAGTATGATACACAACTCCACTTGAAAGTCTTCCTTGCTTCAGACATCCAACGACTCAAACAACGATTGCACATCATCCATCATCCAGGTCGTGATGTCCAGAACGTACCTGAACTTCAACCAAACCATACCAGAATTCCTGGTATTTGTCAAGAATATACAGTACAAACCTGGCTCAATTACATGATCCTTGACGTCTTCGAATCAAAACTCTCACTGAACGCCAAATTACTTGGATTCACTCAGGATTCCAACCTCACCCTCAAGAAGCACATTCCCAAAAAAGCAAAGCTCTCTTTTCTGAAGAAAGTGAGGCAATTTTTTCCAGACAGTGGCTTCAAAACTGCTGTTCAAATTACCATACTCACATCTGGATGGTGGTAATGCCCTACTCCATTGCCTCCCACATCCCACCTGGTACCTTTATGGTTCATCCTATGTGCAGCAACATATCACAAAGCTGCTCCAATTTAGGGAAGAGTTGCTGACTCATACCTTTAAAGAACACTACATCACTAGTCATTAACTGTCAACAACTCAGCTTCATCTCCTATTTCTTGCTGACTTTAAGCCTGACTTTGACCATGTACAGCTCTCCGTAGATTTTAGGCTAGGTTTGCACTATAGAAATACCATACACATTCAAGCATACTGACCTAGGTGCCTTATTTATTAGAAGTTTCTCTGCTTAGTTGTATTGTAGTTGAATTTATAGAGCTTCATGCCACTGACAAGGCACTCTAGTGCATTAGCTGACAGGTTGCTTGCTTATTCCTGGAGTGGAATGCAGTAGACAAAATATATATGCATCAACCTGTGGTCTTGCCTATCATCATTCAGAATAGATAGGTTCCACTTCTTAGGGTTTAGCACAGAGAAGTGCACTGGTTAGGTTACAGCAACTGCAGCACATGGGGTCCACCCAGGAGTGACAGCGGAGTAACCCACAGGAATGCACTAGTTAGAGGAAACCTAGGGACACGCTCTATGCAGTCTACACGAGTGAGAGAGAAGCATCCCACAGGAGTGCACTGGTTAGGGAAACCTAGGAACACGCTCTATAAAGTCTACACGAGTGAGAGAGAAGCAACCCTGGGGAACGCACTAGTTAGAGGAACCTAGGAACACGCTCTATGAAGTCTACACGAGTGAGAGAGAAGCAACCCACAGGAAGGCACTGGTTAGGGGAAACCTAGGAACACACTCTATGAAGTCTACACGAGTGAGAGAGAAGCAACCCACAGGAATGTACTTGTTAGAGGAAACCTAGGACACGCTCTATAAAGTCTACACGAGTGAGAGAGAAGCAACCCTGGGGAACGCACTAGTTAGAGGAACCTAGGAACACGCTCTATGAAGTCTACACGAGTGAGAGAGAAGCAACCCACAGGAAGGCACTGGTTAGGGGAAACCTAGGAACACACTCTATGAAGTCTACACGAGTGAGAGAGAAGCAACCCACAGGAATGTACTTGTTAGAGGAAACCTAGGACACGCTCTAAAGTCTACACGAGTGAGAGAGAAGCAATCCACCGGAACGCACTAGTTAGGAGAACCTAGGAACACGCTCTATGAAGTCTACACGAGTGAGAGAGAAGCAACCCACTGAAATGCACTAGTTATGGGAACTTAGGAACACGCTCTAGTAAGTCTACACGAGTGAGCAAGAAGCAACCCACCGGCACGCACTGTGTAGGGAAAACCTAGGAACACGCTCTATGAAGTCTGCATGTATGAGAGAGAAGCAACCCACAGGAACGCACTGTGTAGAGGAAACCTAGGAACACGCTCTATGAAGTCTACACAAGTGACAGAGAAGCAAGCCACGGTGTACAGACAAAATATCGACTACAAAATATCGACTGGACATAATATCGAGTTTTAAATATAGACTGGACAAAATATCGACTGGACATAATATCGACTACAAAAATATCGTTTTTCAGGTAAGTGAAGTAATATCGACTGTATAAAATATAGATAGCAAAAATATCGAATTTTTAATAATATATAATATTTTATAGTGTATTTTTATGTAATAACATGTGTGAAAAGTGTGTCTTAATGTTATAAAATATTTTATTAAATGAATTTTGTTTTTATAATAATTGCGTAATGTAATTCTGTAGCGGGTTGTGGGTTTATAGGGGAATAGGGTGGGAAGTAATTTAATAATAATTAATTAATATATGTTTGTTAATATTTTTAATTAATAAATAATTGATAATTAATTAATATTAATTAGTTAATTAATTAATATAATTTTGAACATATTTTGTATTAGTAATTAATTGGTAATTAATTAATTGTAATTAGTTAATTACATTAATTAGAGTACATTTTTTATTTTTATAATTTTGTGTTTTATTTTTAAGTAATTAATTGGGAAAAAATAAGATTAATTATTAAAATAATTACAGCTAATGTGCTAATATATTTACTTTATTGTTATTGTTAATTAATAATTATTTGGTAATTAAATAATATTGATACATTTTGGGTAAAGGAGCATTTTTAGGGTTCAGGGTCAGTTTTCAGTTTTTGGGTAAAGGGGTATTTTTGGGGTTCAGGGTCAGTTTTCAGTTTTTGGGTAAAGGGGCATTTTTAGGGTTCAGGGTCAGTTTTCAGTTTTAGGGTAAAGGGGTATTTTTAGGGTTCAGGGTCAGTTTTCAGTTCATGGGTAAAGGGGTATTTTTAGGGTTCAGGGTCAGTTTTCAGTTCATGGGTAAAGGGCTATTTTTAGGGTTCAGGGTCAGTTTTCAGTTCTTGGGTAAAGGGGTATTTTTAGGGTTCAGGGTCAGTTTTCAGTTTTTGGGTAAAGGGGCATTTTTAGGGTTCAGGGTCAGTTTTCAGTTTTTGGGTAAAGGGGTATTTTTAGGGTTCAGGGTCAGTTTTGGGTTTTTGGGTAAAGGGGTATTTTTAGGGTTCAGGGTCAACAAATAAGATTGTAAAAAATTATTTTTATTATTTTCATTTATTATTTAATTATTATAATTTAATGTAAGTATTTTTAAGTATATTTTAGTAATTAAAATTTAATATTAATTTAATTTAACACTGTTTTTAATAAAGTCGATATTTTTTACATCTATATTATTGTTAACGATATTTTGTACTCGATATTTTTGTACTTACCTGTTTGTAGATACAAACTCGATATTTTGACTGTCGATATTTTGTCCACGATATTTTGGCAAGTCGATATTTTGTCCCTCGATATTATTTCAGTGATCCGCAAGCCACATGGCAATGCTAGATGAAGTTAAGGAGAAAGATGGTTTAGGAGAGGATATGTGTGAGAAGGAGAAGAAGCAGGAGGTCAGATGCAAGGCTCAGCTAAGCAGCTGGTACCTGAATAGTGGATCTTTGTTGTTGAGCCATCCAGCTTTATTCACTCAGTAACCCAGAGAAGACTCTATCTATATATATAAAAACGAAAGTATGTCTGTTTGTCCTTTATGCATTACTACACCATTTATCCGATCGCCATGAAACTTTGGGAAGTTATTGAGTACACTCCCGGGAAGGTTTCTGTCAATTTTTTTTTAAATCAGCCCCTTAGGGCCCTCATAATCTTTCGAATACTGAAATAGACAGCGAATTTGCAAGCATGGTCAACAGTTATGACCCACAAACGGAAATCGATTGGTCAATCTACATCAGAAGCACGAAAGAAAAAGGCATTACGAGCTTCAGAAACAGACGAGCAACGGGAAGCAAGATTAGAAGCTGTTCGAATACAAACTGCTCAAGTCCGTAATTCCCAAACAAATGAGCAACGAGAATCAAGATTGGAAGCCGATCGAGTACGCACTGCTCAAGCCCGTTCTTCTCAAACGAACAAGCAACGAGAATCAAGATTGGAAACAGATCGATTACGCACTGCTCAAGCCCGCTCGAATGAAACAGGAGAGCAACCAGTATCACGATTGGAAGCCAATCGAGGACGCACTGCTCAAGCCACACTTAGAAATGTTTTCAAAAATAATATGAATACGTTTCAATAACAATGACACAATGTAAATTTAATGTTATCATAACGAGTTTCCTTGAATTTCCTTTCTTCTGAGATCGCAGCAATGCGCGACGGGTAAGCTAGTTTTCCTATAAAACTGAATGTGGCAAGTATGCAGAAGATTTCAGGGGCGCAGTCTCACAAAGAGGACTTTGACCCTGAGTAGCAGGGGACCTTGCTTTATGACGCAGGGAAGAAGGATGATGATGGAGTCGGAGTTAATGGCATTGGAAGCTTTAAAAACATTCAGAATTCAGGTAATGAATGAATACAGTAAGTGCACTTTTGAAAAAATTCTGATATTAAATAGAGAAACTTACAATAGACTTTCAACTTTTTTTCAGCAAGTTTCCAGTCAGAATTCCAGTCAGAATTTCCCCTTTTCCCTATCAATTTTGAAATATTTCGGCAGATATTCATACATTTTCCGAATACATGCAATGAGATCCCCTTGCTAACACAAGTCTTCTTTCTCCTCATGCGGCCACAATCGTCGTGAACGTTCCTTGTCTCTCTCTGAGCCCACGGCCTCCGTTCTCCACCTCAGTTGTTTCCCCACATGTATCCACCATTGTAATCTTCACTTTTGTGCCTCTCCCAAAAAATGTGATAAGTACGCTGAGTTCTTGATCATATACAGGAGAGTTGTCTCCTGTACATGATCAATAACTCCGTGTATTATAAATGTTTTCTTTCCCTGCAGCTACCAAAGATTGTATGTCAGACTATCAAGCTATTTAATCATTCTGTAAAACTATTGTAACCAAAATATCGCCAAGGAGGTATGCATCAGTAAGTATAGATTTACTATAGTTGACTTCACATCTAGGGCGCATTGTACCTCGATGGTGTGTTGGTAGTCAATATTTTTACTACGACCTTTTGAAGGACGATTTACATTCACAATATTCTGGTACCATAAACGACCAATCACTGCTGCCTTCCTCACTCTGATACTAAACTTCCTTCTAATCCTGTAAAACCTCTTCACTACCTTTCCTCACTGAGCATATCCCACCACTTGCTAGTCCCTGGTAATGCCTGACTCCCAGCTGCTTGGTTCAGACAGCTGCATCAACATTAGAAACCCTGTGCATGTTACAGGTGTAGGAGACAGAAGGGCAGCTTCCCCCTTTCAACCATTGCCTCCTCATACTATTCAGAGACCCTGCAAATTGGCAGTGCACGGTCACCGGCCGTTTCCATGAGATAAGGGTTTGCAGCTGTGTTTGCTTCAGAGTGAAAGCCGCTACTGTTGGATCTTTGTGGAATACGTCCACATCTGTACGCCCACCTCTGCCTTGCCTCTGTCATCATAAAGCGAGAAAATGGTGGCTGGGGAAGGGGGTGCTGAACGATGTTTTCTTCTCCCTGGCTCTGACTTTTGTTGTACATGTAAGCTGGCCTTCCTCTGTGCCCAATTACTTTACATTCTTTCTCGACTTGAGCTTTTCTTTTTGTTAATTCATTGATTTTAGGTTATACAACAGTAAAAAGAAAATATGTCTTCAGCTGCTTTGTATCATTGACACAGATTACAGGCAATTCTCATAAGTAACACACACTATATCACATACACTATTCTTCAAGGCTCCAGTCCATACCCACCCATAACTCAATATTAGGAACCACATCAAGTTTGTCACATAAAGCCGTTAGAGGGCCCCAAATATCACGTGGGTGTGATGTTGTCTGCAGTTCCTCCGCATATGTCTCAAGAGTGGCTCTACAGTAGATCATGTCCATCAACCACTGCTTGTGCTTAGGTGCAGTGCGTAGTCCCCAGCTCATGGGAATACGTCTCTTGACTAACAGTAGGGCTATTGCTACAAATGTACAGTCTGATGGCTGCATGGTCCTGAACAGGCACAACAGGTTCATCTGTGGGTTGCAAATCAATTCATCTGATATCATGGCCCTCAAGTCCTGCAACACAGTTTGTCCAGGACTCCTGGACTGGTCCACAATTTCAGGCTAGGTGCAGAAATTTTGCGTCAGCCGCCCCACACCTAGTGCAATGTGCATCAGTCCATCATGGAACAGCCTGAGTGGCGTGTAATACATTTGTTATAAATATTTCAAGTGGATGATACACAGGTTACCATTGGGGGAACTTGGGCTTTTCTGGAGGGAGGACTGATCTTAGTCTTTATTTCTTTTACTTCAGAATCAATTAGGAATTTAAAACAACGCAGTGCTTAATTTGGAAAAAAATAAGTTCCGGTGCCCAAAGTTTTTCTTAGAAGCAGCCCTTGGTGCTGCTGAATGCTGGGGATGACAAATAGTAAGGTGGTCTTCTACTGATTCCAGCACATGCCTCATTCTTCACCACCTTACTTATCCAATCTCTTTCTCTCTCTCTTGCTGGTTCTTTTTCATCCCTGCTTTCTCTCTTTTGCACTGGTTTCTTTACAGGTTCTCCCTCCTTCTTTCTCACTTTTCTGCCTTTCTCCTGTGCTCACCCAGGCTACATATGTACCCTTTTTTCCCCAGAATATAGGGACTGAGTCTGCATGGCCTGTAAACATTTTTTTCCAGATGTTGCGATCTGCCAATTAGGTTGCTTCAGTTTTGCGGATCCTCAAATCCAAAATAGAGAAGGGAGAAAAATCCCCCTAGACTAATTACATGTGATTATTTTTTTTAATTTTTTGTTCAGGTTATCTCAGTGAATCTGAGTATATTCATGCACCCATTCTGTCCACCCTCACAGAGAAACCGACGCTCCAAAAGTTGCTCATGCAAAAATGTTTTATTCAGCCATTAGCAGATGTTTGACCGATTTCGTGTACTGTGCTTCGCTCTCAACTGCAACGCCGTTTTGATCAAAGTCCCAAAGACATAGAAAAGTTACCGTGCGATGTTGGATCATAATTCTACATTACAGGTGGTTTTCCCAAAGTTTGAAACAATAGCGCCATCATCCCCTGTGGTAATGCTTACATTTTCTGGAAATGGTCCATTATTTTGAGAAGATAATTAATCATATGCTACAGTGGTACATTATTTCATTTATCCTATTGCCGATTATTTGGAACTCTATTTAATTATTCTCCTTTGTCAAAGACTCGGCGTACCATCACACTAGGTGAATGCTAATGGAACACTTTTGTATGCACTACTACTGTAGTGCTGGCTCTCCGTGAATTAGTTCTGGAAAGGGTGAAAACGGTTTGTAGTAGGTACTTTTTCACCCATGTGTGATTGATTGGCCGCAAAAGGTCGGCTCTCCACTAAAGATTCAGTACAAGACAAAGGCTATGCGTAGTAGGGGCTTGGCTGTTCTCAGGTCACCCATAGTCTGAGGCACTGGCTTGCCCACTTATGTCTGGTTGATTGCCCACATGAGTTCAGCTATCCATAAAGTGTTTGGTGCAGGGCGAATGTTGTCCTTAGAAGGACCTTCATTCACCTAAGGGAGTTTGTATATGTAAATGGTAATTTATGAGTTACATGATTCTGCGGCATTTAATATTTATTTTCATATCTGAAATTCTGTACTGGTTTATACAGTAATTTGAACAGCAGTAGGTTCGAAGATTTCAATAGTAATGTCATCAGGTATGTCATTTACAATCTCACCACGGATGTTTTAAATTATTTCTTTGACATGTCATGCTTGATGTCATATATGAGGTCATAAGTAGGGCATTGTGGGGGCACAAGTTATAGTTTGCTCGGAAAACTGTAACTGGTGAATTTCAGTGTTTTTTGTGTGTTGAAAACACAACATTATGACAGACGTTTTCACCTAAATATAACTTTAACCTTTTCTTTTTTTGAATGAATTTTGATGTTTTATTAGCAGAAAGTAAAGTTAGGTTTTAATACCATACCCAAGTACAGCATCACTTTAACCGTTGTTATTCCATTGAATTTCGGCGGGGGGTGGTGGGGAGGGGGGGGGGGGGTAATTTAACATAAAGTAAGATCTTATTACAACACGCAACTGCCAGACTCGGTGGGTGTGGGATTGCCCACAGAGCCTGAGCTGTGGCCAGTTCATGTACTTAATACCTGCAAGCAGTCAATCCCCTGTGAGCAGCCAACAGCTCACAAACCACATTCTTCTTTTTTTTTCCAGTCTTGCAGGTCCCCTGAGTTGCACTCGATGATATCTGTGTCCTGCGGCACTACATAAGGGGCCGCGCTGGGTCTTGCAGGACTCCTGCAGGAGCTGTTAAAATCTTGTGCATGGGTCTGGTGGGCCAAATGTATTTATTTTCTTGGGTAATAATTCTTTATTAAGAAATTAAAGACAGGTAATTTCATAAAAGTATAAAACAGCATTATAGACCAATATTGGTCTAGTAAGATTACATGTACAACATAATATAATATACAGTAAAAAGAAGAAAAGTTACATATAAGAAGAGAGAGGAGGGGGGAGGGAGGGATGGAATAAAAGACAGAAAGCTAATAATGGAAAGAAGGGTATTATGCATAATATGCTAAGAAATTTTAACTCTGATTGATTATAATCATAGAAAAGTTAGACAGAATAAATTATGGTACAAATAAATGTATTTAAAACCACTAAATGAATACATGCATAAATATGAATTATGATGTACTTTAGGCTGATGTATGGTCATGGAGGCTAATTAATACGGGGGCGTGGCCTAACGCCGATGGAGACGGGAGCCTGAATCTGAGCTCCCGTCGGTGATCCCCTCTCTGGCCCCATCTTGACCGCTACAGGGGAGACCCGGGCAAGAAGACCAACCCTGAAGCTGTCAGAACCTTAGGAGGGTCCTGGGCGCTGGCTCGGAGGGGTAGATTGCCCTCCCTTGCAGGTGCTGGAAGACTTAGCCGACAAGACCGTGAGCTGCGCAAAATGGCTGTTGCGCGGTAACAGTGGAGCCCGGAGTGCAGTGGTGCTAGGTGCCTGCTCGGGGGCGGACTGGCACTGCGGACACGGCAGCTGGAGCAGTACCCGGAGCAGAAGCGGAGACCGGGACTGCTGCTGACGAGGAGGCGGCGACAAGAGGAGCCTCGGCGGACCAGACGCTCGGCAGCCGCGGGCTGTTTAAAATGGCAGCCGCATTGCTCTAACGGCCCCTGAGGTGGAGGACTTGGCGGGCGATCACCCGGTGTTCCTACCCTCGGTGTGGGGCAAGCGTCAGAGGCGACAGTAAGAGCCCGCCCTGGTGCCGGTGAGGAGGCGGTGCGGGGAGGAGCTGCAGAGGGCCCGAGATACGGTGATTGCCCCCCCACACGGGAGTGGGACCTGGAAGGAGTCGGCTGTGGCGGGGACTCGACCCCCTGAGGCGGCGGTCACAAACGGATGTGCGAGGAAGCAGTTGCCCCCCCATCTCATGATAGAGCGCACAGGGGGAGAGCGGACAGTTGTGCGGCCTGCGGAGAGCAGAGGCAGCGCGGCGGAAAGAAGGACACGGGGCCCTGCAGCGAATGCAAGAAGGGCGCGAGGAGCAAGGCCCAGGAGGCCATGGTGAGGCTCTAGGGCTGGAAGTGGCAAGGAGAGACCTGCGGATGGGCTGGTACGGCGGCAGCAGCGCTTGGGGATAGAGTTGCGCACAAAACGGTGGGCCTGACTGCGGTCTGCCTTGTGTGGTCCTTGGGCAGCCCGCGGAGCGGGCGAAGCTTAGAGAGCAGCGCTGCGGGGGACGCCAGTGCCGACCATTGTGGAGGAGGAGTGACAGTGGACCGGTGAAGAGAGGCACCTGCGGAGTGGAGTGGTGGGCCCACAGCACTGGAGAGGTAGCGCCAAGGTGCCCAGGGCGTAGTATTCACTGGCGTGAACACCGCCTCTATGGGCGGGGGGTACCTGCAATCACCTTTACCCTGTCCTAGCACACGTTGGGAGTACAGATTACTGGACTTGCGGTCGCCATCGGCCGGACCACCAAGAGGCGGGACACTGAGCAACAGGAGGGAGTGGGCGAGGATTGCGGAGACCCTAATTCAGGCCCGGGGACCAGGAAAGATAGGGGGATCCCCTAGGGCGACCTCTCCTTCCAGGACATTCTGCAGGCCATAGAACGCTCATGACTGGTGGTGGAAACTAAAATTGACATTCTCAGGGAAGATTTGGGCCTCCTTCGAGCGGACCATAGAAAACGGGCGGACCGTGTCACGGCCACAGAAGCAGAGATAGCGAGCCTGGGACCGCCGGTCGTGGCAATGTCAAGCAAACTCACGGCCATAGAGAAAAGGGTGCAGATTCTGGAGCAGCGGGCGGAGGATGCGGAAAATAGGGCCCGCCAGAATAACATTCGAGTCACAGGCCTTCCTGAAAAGGTCGAAGGGAACAATATGGTGGAGTACCTCGAGCGCTGGCTGCGCACGGAAGTGGTAGAGGAAGGGTTGTCCACATTCTTTGCGCTGGAACGGGCGTACAGGGTGGCTGCCCGGGCCCCGCAGCCTGGCAGACCGCAGAGACCGGTGGTGGCCCGCCTCTTGTTCTACAAGGACAGGGACCATGTGCTTGGACAGGCGCGGGTTAAAGGGCATCTTAAAATAGAGAACAGCGTAATACGGATCTTCCCCGACTTCTTACGAGAGGTACAGCAGCAAAGAGCATCCTTCACGACTGTCAAACGGAAACTGCGCCAGATGGGGGTGTCCTACTCTATGGTTTTTCTGGCCAAGCTACGCATCGTGCATAATGGTGGAACCACCTTCTTTACCACCCCCCAGGACGTATGGGGTTGCATTGAGGAACAAGATCCCCGAGGGCAACAGCGTGGAGGGAATGGTCCTGTGGATAAAGGCTTGCCGAACTCCCCTGACAGAGGGGCTGCTTCAAAGAACCACCCGACGGCGGAAGAGGCGAATCGAGCTAGGGCCAGTGCGATCGCAGCGGTGGCCTCATTGAGTGCAGTGGACACCCGGGAACCGACACCACACTCTGGGGAAGACCAGAGGGACTCAGACTCCGAGACCAGCTCGAGTTCGGTGGGGGATGCCAGCCAGACCCTGCCGCACGTAACTTCCAGATCAGCAGACGACCTGATGTGAGGTGTGCCACGCGTGCAGGTACTTCCAGAACTATGCTCAGGGGCAGGAAAAAAAAGACTGATGGTAATATTCTGTTACTTCTCACTCGAGGGGATTCCCTGATGCTTATTTGTGATCTGTTGGCCGGGGGTGGGGGGGATCCGGAGGGGTGGAGAGGACGGCAAATCTCTCGGTGGACCTTGGCCTGATCGCCACCTCTGAACTTTGTTTGTTTGAGCACTGAGGTGCACAGTTTGGATGGGGGAGCTGTTCTCACTTGTCCTGGGGAGGGGGTGTTGGGATGGTTTTTGTAATGTTTGAAAGGGGTTAGTATGTTGGGTCATGGGGGGGATGCTGCTGTCGACGGGGGGAAGTGCCACGTTCTGCTGGACTGTAAGAGTTGCCTGCAGGCTTCGCGAAGAGGTACTAAGTCTGGGGACATGCAAGGTGGTGAATATGTGCACTCATGCAGCAGACACAGGCCACCTATAGCATAATATCATGGAATGTTAGGGGCATGCATTCTTTGAGTAAAAGGTATAAAATATTTTCACAACTAAATAGTAGAGGGGTGCAGATAGCGATGCTCTGAGAAACCCACATACTGGATAAGGAAGGTGAGGCTCTGCGCAGGTGCTGGAGAGGACAGGCGTTCTACACATCATATTCAGCATTTGCCCGGGGGGTCCTGATTTGGGTGCGAGCGGGGGTCCCCTTCCAACCATTAGAGCACAAAATTGATCCAGAGGGTAGGTACGTGATTGTCTCCGGAAGGTTGGACGGGCAGGATGTTACCCTAGTCAATGTATATGGCCCGAATGTGGATCACGTTAGGTTTCTGGAGCAGCTGTCGGGAGTGCTGGCACCTTACATGCAGGGGTGGTCCTAATAGGGGGAGATTTTAATTGTATTGCAGATACTGACATGGACCGATCACACCCGCCTCTTCGATACTCCCCAGTACACATGGTGGCTAGAGCTTTTAGGGATTGGCAGACTCGTTGGGGGCTGGTGGATGTGTGGCGCAGGGCACACCCGACAGATAGGGACTACTCGCATTTATCCCACACCCACAATTTACATGTCCGTTTAGACACCTTTCTGAGCACACTGGGCCTCTACACTCAGCTGGGGGGGACAGAATACCTCACTAGAACGGTCTTGGACCTTAACCCACTCATGCTACGATACCGGGGGAGGGGTAGGATTTTGCAGGCCATCGCTACATGGCGCCTCAAACCGGAAGCACTTGAGGATCAGGTCTTTCAGCAAGAGACTAGGGAACACATCATACAATATTTTACTGACAATGCGGGCACCACGGACTCTAGAATCACGGAATGGGAGGCCTTCAAGGATGTGATCAGGGGAAGCAGCATGGCTGCATCTATTGGGGTCCGTAAGACGCTCTCAGCAGACCTGGAGAGAGCGGATGAGGCACTCAAGGCATTAGAGAAGAGAAGGCCGGAGCACCCGGAATTGAGACAGGAACTCCTGGAAGCTGAGGAGGAGGTGGCAGTGCAAGTGGAACATCTACGATGCTTTGATTTCCAGATGTACATGGATAGGACACATGATGAGCGGGACAAAGCTGGGCGATTATTGGCATGGCTCGCTGACCCATCCAGACAGGGCAGTACTATACTGACGATACACGACCAGGGAGGACATCCTTTATATACACAAGAGGAGATTAGTGGACGGTTTAGGGAGTTCTACGCCCACTTATATAAAAGCACTGGCAACCACGACATGGGCAGGATAGCCGACTACTTGACACCCCTCCTGCTCCATACCTTAGTGGTGGAGGAAGCGGAGGTGCTAGGAGCGGCGATTACGGCACGGGAGATCGGGGGCAGTCAAAGCGATGGCACGGGGAAGACTCCAGGCACAGACGGACTACCCCAAGAGTTCTATACCATGTACCTGGTAGAGCTGGCTCCCAGGCTAGTGGAATTATACGCAGCTACGTGGGAGAGCAGGTGGTTGCCACCCACAACGAGGGAGGCGGTAATGGTTCCCCTGCTTAAGCCTGACAAGAACCCAACTGAGTGCTCCGCATACCGACCGCTATCGATGCTAAACCTCGATTTTAAAATTCTCAGTAAGATTTGACCACCAGGCTACTGCAACACATGGCATCTTTGGTGCATTCCGATCAAGCGGGTTTCATCCTTAACAGAAACACCACCGTGAACATCAGGAGGCTGTTTGCAGTGCTACAGCAGGGAGCGGTAGAGGCACAGGAGGGGGCGATCTTTGCCATTGATATCGAGAAAGCATTCGATAGCCTTGAGTGTTTATTTGTATGCAGTTCTAGCAAAGATGGGGCTGGGGCAGGACTTTATCCAATGGGTTCAAATACTCTATAAGGACCCAGTGGGGCAGGTACGGACGGGCCGCACCATCTCCCTTGAGTACAGGGTGGGGAGGGGTACACAGCAGGGTTGTCCCCTTTCCCCCCTGCTGTTCGTGCTGGCGGTAGAACTGCTGGCGTGTATGGCAAGATCTGGAGCACCATATGAGGGCATTCGCCTATCAGAGCAAACACACCATATCGCATTATATGCGGATGATTTGCTTCTTTTTCTGAAGGACACAGGTATGGCGTTGGGGGGAGCCCGGCATATGATGGACGAGTTTGGAGCTCTTTCTGGGCTCTTCGTCTACTGGCAGAAGTCACAACTCTTCCCGAAAGTGGGAGGGGCCCTGCCGCCTGCGGACCTGGGGGACCTCCAGTGGGAACCACGCTGTTTTAGATACCTGGGGGGTTAGAGGGTATCATGATCTCTCTGATGTTCAGGAGGGAAATATAGGTGGGGCTCTCCGATCGCTCAAAGGCAGTATGGCGTTCTGGGGGACGCTGCCCCTGTCAGTGGTGGACGAATATCCTTGCTGAAAATGGTGGCATTGCCTCGATTGTTATATTTTTTTCCACACTCCCAGTGTGGATCCCTAAGGCGTGGTTCTGATCCCTCGACTCTATTCTGACCGCTTTTATATGGAGTCCCAGCAGGCACAGAGTGGCGTTGGCTATGTTGCGCAGGGCACGAGAGGAGGGGGTCTAGCGGTGTCAGAAATGGAGAATTATTATTTGGCGGGTCAGCTCCAACGCTTCACACAGTGGGTGGCAGGAAGCCTAGATCCGGGCAGGAGGACGCCCCCCGTTCACCCCGAATAGAGCAGCTGTCCTGAGTAATGGGTACCAGTAAGCAGCGCACACTGACCACTCCAGAACATAAGGTAATAAGAAACTGCGGGATCAGGTGTCTTCAGAAAACCAAAACCAAACAACCTTACTCCCCGGACATGCCTGTGGCATTATTGGAGGCGCTCCCGCATGGGGGGGTCAGTGGAGGGGGTTGGAGGAGTGGCACACACGGGGGTCACTAAGGTAGGAGATTTATATGGCGATGGGGAAATTCTCACATTTGAGGCATTCCAAACTAGATGGGATATCCCACAGGGGCATTTTATACTATATGGGGCAGTCACTGGGACCATGCGGAGACATTGGGGTCGGGGGACACTAGAACCACCTACACATTCTACATGAGAATGCATAAGTCTAGCAGGCGGTGTCATTAAGGCAGTCTCATGCCGTTATAGAGCCATTAGACGGGATTCCACAGGGCCACTGGAGAGTCTGAAAGGTAAATGGGAGGTGGACACTGGAAGCCCCATAGCGGAGAAGGATTGGAACAATACACTGCTCCGAGCCACCAAGGTCTCCCTCAATGCACAATTCCAATTAATTCGTTTTTATACTCTGCATAGGCGTATATTACCCCTGACAGGATCAACCGATATTTTGGTCGGGAAGATGCGTGGTGCCCCAGATGCCAGGAGATAGGGGCTAGCTATCTTCACATGTTGTGAAGCTGCCCGAGGATAGAGGGGTATTGGCAGGAGGTGGTTCGAGAGACAGCGCGCGTCACAGAGAAAGAGATCCCATGCACCCCTGGTCATGTACTACTCAACCTATTCCCCCACTCCGCTTAAACCAAGGTAACAGCCAGTTCCAAGACCTGGCATACATTCTGTCGAAATGTGAACTTTACAGTGAGTGGAAGGCCCCGGCAGGTCCGGATGTTGGCAACTGGAAAAGGGAACTAGTGAAGTGGGCAAGCTGTGAGCATAGAATCTTGCTTAGGAACGCAAAAAGAGGTATAGAGATATTGTAGTGGGCACAGGCCTGAGGGGTGTTGGTAGATGATCTGCAGAATGAGGGCCAGGAGTCGACACCTAGCTCGCAACGAGCAGGATCCCAACTGGTTGGCCCTGGGGAGCTGGATCAAGAATGAGCGGAGAGGGGGGACATAACTGGGCCATGGTACCCTACCATCCACCCACATGGTGAGCTCTTTGAACAAGGCACAAGGCTGTGGTGAGTATGAATGGGACCCCGACCATGTACGCAGCAAGAGTTGAAGTGGCAAGGAGGTCGGCAGCAGCAGGGGAGGGGGGGAGTAGGAGGGGGGATACTGTTAGGCTGTTAACATTGCTGAGAATCCAGTATAGCAACCATTGCATGACTTGGTCGACAGCTGTAGGATAAGCAGAGGCTGGGAAGGGAGACGTACGAACCCACTGAGACGGGGCCTACATGGGGATTTGTGGATATTTTCTGACTGGATAAAAATGTAATTGTATCTTGCTGAATGATAAATGCCAATAAAATCTGTTTTAAAAAAATGGAGGCTAATTAATAAATAAATAGATAGGTAGATAAATAGATAAATAAATAGGACCAGCCCATAAGGACCATAGGGTCAGGGTACCTGTACCAGGGCCCTACCATTTAAAAAAAAAATCTGGACATGGGGACCATGTCCTGTAATAGCAGTTGCGACATTTTCTTGCATGTTGAGGCCAACCAATAAGATTGCTCTGTCCCGTGAAACCAAACTGGCCGATGGGGAAAAAATGCCCTATTTTTGTAATTAGTGGTTCTGCAGGAATCCCATGAAACCAACTCTTCTTTTAACCTTAATTTCACCTAAATTGCTAGGACACCTTCTGGGTAAAGATCTCGCATTCTGACAAATTTTATGTAGTTATTTTCAGCTATTTCTCTTTATCACTGTTCAAAATAAAATCTGTATGGAATTTGCATGGGTGTAGTGAGATGCCTCTATTTGCACCCCCCCCCCAAGTTTTGGACTGATGCTGCTGTTTTTTTTTTACTCTGAGTGCACGGAGGCGTGATAACCAGACCTCAGTGCTAATGTCCTGACGTTAAAATTTGTATTATGATTAGTTTATACCCAATTAGCATAAGCTAATTTCCTTGTAAGTCCCTATTATATAGTACTGAGCGCCTGTAAGTTAGAGGGTCAAACCGGGGACTTCAGAATAGTTTGTGCCACCCTGGGTGTGACAAAGGAAAATGTGTCTCCTAGTCTGCCACTGCTGCCTGGAAGAGCATGTGCTTTACCTTTTCTGGCAGTAAAAACATGACATTTTTGTGTTTACTGCAAAAAGGACTGGTAGCTTCATTGGTGAGTACAGGGTTACATGCTGACCCCTTAATCTGCTAACTCCTGAATGGGGCAACCAAAATTGTTACCACAAGGTATCAAACGCCTCGTTACATTAAGACTGACTTTTAAAAAACTACCTCTCTTCTGCCCAAAGTTTCCTTTGTCTGGTTACGGTTGCACATGGGGCCTGTCCTTGGGACAGCTTTCCCCCCTCCTGGGGAGCATGTAAATGACTCCTAGGAAAGGATCCTGCTAGGAGGAGAGTGGTTACCACTCCTTTGCAGAAAGTCACGCGGTTGTTTGGTCCAAAAGGTGAGTTTCAAGGATGGATTCATCTTTTGAAGGGCAAAAGGCAACACTAAGGAGAGGGGCTGCTCTATTGTTTAGGCCGACAGGCTGGCACTTTGAACAGAGGAGGAGCAACCGTTTACAAATAGGTTTTTCGGGGGCATGTAGCACCCCTAGTAGTCACACCTCTTAGTTGGCCTAGGGTGTTCTACATGCCGAGACAGGGGCTCTGCCATGTTGAATGTGGGCAGATGGAGCTTTCTGGTATAGCTAGAAGCCACACTTCATAGGAAGTAGTCATCATGAGGGAGAGACCTAGTAGCTCATTGACTAGTTACCGTGACGTCTTTTGAAGGCATTCTGTGAGCATAAAAATGACGCCCCTGCCACTGAGAAATCATATCTCGTTGGACTGAAGAAGAGGACTTGAGAAGGACTGCCTGCTGCACCAAGGATTTGGGAAATAGAAAATGTACTGTAGTTGGACTAAACCTGCTGCACCTTGGGGCCAGCAATGAAAGGGGCTGTGCCTGCTGTGTCCTGTGCATGGAGAAGCCAACTCCTGAGCCCAGTCAGCAGCAAGAGAGTGAGACCCCAATGGTTGGTTGATTGACCTCCTGTTCACAGCACATAGCAATCAAAACTAAGATAGCCTGCCTGGTGAGTTGGCAGCGGGGTCTCTGGATTGTTTTGCCTCACCCTGTGCAGCTTAAAGGACCAAGACTGATGCTCCAAAGTTGCAACTAAGTCTCCCAGACTGGGGACAGTTTTTAGAGTGCAGGGACGCCACCCTGAAGGCAAGTTACCGCCAAAAGAAGGAAACCACTGTTCCGTGCAGGCTGGTAGCCCAGTGACGACTCGACGTCTGCTGAGCATGAGAAGACGTTGGGGGAATTTGACCCCTGTTGCCAGGACCGCCTCACCAAGCCTGTGGACCGAGGAGTAGCTCCAAGAAGCCTCTTGCCAACCGCATAGTATCATCCGCATCCTTGACCATCTTCAACATCCTGTTTCCTTTGCACCAGGGCCACTCCCATTGAAGTCAATGGCAAGGGACCACTCACACTGGAAATTGTTTCTCTTGTTGAGGTAACCTGCTGGTCCCCTTGAATGACTCCCTGCTGGAGTTAGTGATCCAAAATTATTTAAAGTAACTGCTATACCACTTACACACGCTTAATATCTTTTCTAAAGGTCAAATTTGTTGAGTTTGCCAAAGCTTGTTAGCTGCTTCGTGAAAAGTTGTAAGTTTATCAGCAATCGCCTATATTGGATCAAAACAGACTTCGGCTATCTATGAGGTAGTAGTTTCACTCTCAGTTTATTTATTTGGATTCATTCGGTAGCATACAGCATTAAAGATTCGGTACGTTTTGGCTGAAA
Organism: Lissotriton vulgaris; assembly: GCF_964263255.1. Classification (NCBI taxonomy): domain Eukaryota; kingdom Metazoa; phylum Chordata; class Amphibia; order Caudata; family Salamandridae; genus Lissotriton; species Lissotriton vulgaris. The sequence continues at coordinate 521,535 of NW_028249604.1, forward strand.
ATCAGTCTTGATCATGTTGATCGCCATTACTGAATGGACAAGTTTAAGAAAGATTGCCATTGGAATCATGTGGTCACTTTGGTACATGGACATTTCATTGAGTGGGAGGGTATTTGCAAAACCATACTACAGAGCCTGGAACCTTTGCATGGTGGTTTTTCACCAAAGTGCATTCCTGCTACCCACTGCCCGGGACATTTCTGCTACCCACTGCGCTGGACATTTCATCAAGTCAGGCGAGGTGAGCAAATCCAAACTACATGGCCCAGAACTCTTGCCTGCTGACGGAGAGGGTTCACCCATAGCGCTACTTAGGGCATTCCAGCTTACCATTGTGCAGGGCATGCTTGGGTGCAGCTCACCCACCCAAAGAAAAAGAAAATTGGACTAACTTTAACTTGCATGGGCAGTAAGATTATAAATGAGAATCCAAACACCTCATGGGTAGAGTACATGGACTCAGCAAAGAGGACTTATTGGACTTCCAATCTGCTATAATAGATCAAATCAATGTCCTATTGAAGGGGAACATCCTCAATATAATGGCTATATAAGTAGCAGACTAAAAGAAATGGAGATTACATTATCCAAATGCTATGAGGTAGTTGATGAGATTAACACAACCAATCCTCAACTGGGATTAATTAATGACAATTCTTGCATAGCAATAGAGTTTCAAATCAATGGGGACAGCCCTAGGAGAACATGACGATAAAAGTGACTGTATTAGTTCTGTCTTCACGTATGTGAAAGAAGGAGTATCTACCAGGAAGAGTCAGGCAGAGGACAGTAAAGACATGCCAATGGAATTCAAGAAAAAGCTCAACTGCCATACTGACTGCATGGTTATTCTAGATAGGTCACCTGCGACCACTCCCTAGGTTTTTGTCTAGTTAAACATCCCTCCACTTGCGCATACACAGGAAGAAAACTGGTCACAGTTACAAACTTAAGCAGTGCTTTGGATAGGAAATAGGGCGGATGATCATAATTCACTGCTTGATGATATAATGGCTCAGAGAGTGTCAGGGATTAGGAGGGCAGGTAAAAGATACAAGAGGGGCTATGTAGACCTGAATTTTAGATTTACTTGGCTAGTTGAATCTCTTGTGCCCAGGCTAAACTGTAGTCAGAACTTGAAGTCACAGATTAAAATAGGTTCTATGGGTTTCTTTTATGTAATCCACAAGACCCTGACAGATAGAACGATGTTGCAAATACATTTAGTGTTCACATTTTCACCCTTGAGGGGTATAATGTAGGAATTAGAAATAGATTTACAGTTGTAATTGCCTGCAATAATGCGAGTGACTACGTTATATTAGGGGCCTTGTGGTGACGCTGCAATATATAGCAATTGGTTTGGGCTCCTTGAAGGGTTAGTGGACCATAGTGTGTGCTCTGAATTAGGGTCCTCCTCAAAAGGTCCCAAGGGGGTCCCTGTGATAGGTAATACATACCCAGCCCACGGGGAGGAGCAATTGTGGAGGAAGGAATGAAAATCACTATGGGTACAATACAACAAGATTCCTCCTCTCCCTGAAGTTGGCCAGCTTGATAAAAAAATCTCTTTTTGGAATGTGGCCGGACTAAAGAGTGAACTCAATAACTAAGACTGGGCTACCTTTGTTGAGGGTTTTCCATTCTCTGCTTCCAGGAGACATGAGCAACGGGGAAATATATATTTGAATGGATTTGTGACCTATCATGCCCCAGAAGACCTTCTAGAGTAGGGTGTTCAAAATGGGGTCTGTGTACTTTCATTTCCACTCTGTTACCTTGTAAAGTGATTTAAAATCACCTTAGTTGTCTATCTTACCAGATAATATGGATATTGTTAGAGATGGGTCTTTTAGTTGTCACTGTCAATTAGTATATTAATTATTCAACAAAGACATAAGTTGTGTGATAGACGGCATTGAGTGAGATCTGGAGTAACTGTATTATAAGGGCGATACAGATACATACATTCTTGAGGAGTGGGGACGAAAATGGCCATCTTGTCCCTCCCCCCCCCAGGCCGTCTGTGGTCATCCTCATTTAGCCGAGGATAGCCAATCCCACTTTAGCCATGGTGGATATGTGTAGGTAATAAATCATTGCTTTAAGAAAAACAATTTTGTCTTCCAGAATCAGGTATGCGATTTACCGGCTCCTTTTAAACATACTTTTACTCGCAGGGTGGAGGGACCAACATCGCTGATTTTAAAACTCATTATATTTGTGCGAGTGATCAGAATCCTTTTAGCATTAACACCCAACTGTCGAGGAAGGTATTAATCAAATAGATCAAGTGGAAAGTATTGAAATGGTAAAGAGCATTTGCCCCATGGTAAGATAGAAGAAGACAAATGCTGATAGATTCTCAAGCAGTCTAGCGAATCCTAGCAAGAACTACTTTGCTAATGCATCCAAAATACAGGCTTCAGAAAAACAATTCTTTAGAAGATTATTGAAAGTTCCTAATTTTTGCCCCTCCTACTTTAACCACCAGGAGTTTGTAATGAGCTCTTTGAAAGATCTCATATGGCTGCCGCCAATTGTATTGTGGAATAAGATATAGACACAACCCGAGGCCTCTTTTTTTATGCTTGAAAAGCTTTATTGAATAAATTATTAACAGGCAAAGACATCAGCAAAAAAAAAGAATAAAAGATACATTCAAATATAATATGAAACATAAGCAGTGCTGATATCAATATTAAGAAACAAACATTTTGTGGGGTTTTAAAGCTGGAAGGAAGGGGAAATGAGAAAGAAGGAAAGGGGAGGGGGGAGGGTAATAGAAATGAATCTAGCAATATATATTTTTGAAATAATGAAAATAGTAAAGATATTAATTACGGCATACATGTAAAAATATAAACGCTCAATACATAATGTTCAACGTAAAAGAATGTAACACAAGAAGCCTATAAATGATGACAAGAAGGGAGAGATTCAAATTCTTCAAGGAGGTTTAAAATTTTGTGAATTGATATGCAGAGATTTCTTTAAGGTCAATCAATCCAAATATGAGGTAAAAGGTAACCAGAAGAGATCAACACTACTGACTGGTTTACAGGAGGGAGTAAAAGCAACATCCAGTCTGTGGAAATGACATAGAGTATTCCACCAACCTTGTCTGGAAATGTTTGTGAGGGATTCCACTTAGATCAAATGTGCTGAAAAGCAAGAGCAAGCATGAGATCGCAAAGACCGTGTGAATGTGTAGGGAGCTCCAAAGAGTCAGAAAGACTACCCAAGAAGATAAGAGGTATAGAGTAAGGAACAGTAAGTGTAAAGATATGTGTAAGATATGACCAATTTTTTTCCTAGAATTTAGAAAGGACAGGACAGAGAAAGAAGAGATGAAGAAGATCAGCATTAAGAGTACCACATGTCCAAAATTTAGAATCAGAAGAGGATGAGAAAGATGACAAAGAAAGAGGAGAAAAATAAAGTCGATGGTATAGATAAAATAAAGATTGAGTAAGAGAAGCAGAACGAGAAATTTTTAAGGATCTGGACCTAAGTTTAGCCCAAAGAACAACAGACCAGGTACAATCGAAGTCCGCTTCCAAGGAAAGCTCCAATTTAGTTTTAGCACGATCTGGATTAGGAGAGGCGAACATTTTATAAATAAGAGTCGCTTTAGAAAGGGTAGTGAGAATTTTAAGAAGAGAAGAGCAAGATATAGGTGATGAGGAGGATGGAAGAGAATAATAAAGGTCAAGGATTACTGCCATGAGAGTGGAGAATTTTTGTAAAAAGGAGCGTGGACAATGATATAAAAGATGAAATTGGGGAAAGGAACAAGTTAAAACTCCATTGAAGAGTTGATTAACCCATATGATACCCCTTATTCTCCAGGCGTTCCAAAAAATGGGTCTGTTATTTAAAAGGATCATTGAGTTATACCAAATGGGGGAAGTTAAGAAAGATTCATGCGTGATGGTAGTGGGAGAAACCACAGGTTTTAAAATAGAAGAAGTGTGTCTGAATAAGGGAAGTGAAGTATGAGGAGATTTGGCAGAGAAATGTATAATTTCATCAAAGGAAAAGGGTAACAGTAATGTTTGTTCAATGAGGAGCCAAAGAGGGGTAAAAGGGGAAGGTTCCGATGAAAGCCATCTCGAGGCCTGGCGTAATGAAAAAGATTTATGGGAAAGGCGGAAATCTGGAAAGTTTACTCCACCATTAGATTTGGACTTACGGAGAGCTGCAAGGGAAATTCTAGATTTTTTGTCCTTCCAAAGAAACTTCGAAAGAGATGAGTCAATACTTTTAAAATAGATTGCAGGAACATGAACAGGTAACATAGAAAAGATATATATTAGAATAGTGGCTATCATCATTTTAATTGAATCTAATCGGCCCCACCAGGAAAGAAGAGGATTCCAAGCAGAGAATGATTTATCAATGTGGGACAATACGGCAGACATATTTAAGTAAATTAACCCTTTCACTGCGGCGGCTATTCCACCGCAGTGCTAAGGGGCGGGAGGGGGCGCGCGGCACTCCTGCACTGGTGACGGAACCGCTCCGTCATGCCCCTCGGGTGAGCTGTGCTTGTGACGGAACGGTTCTCTCACGGCCCGCCCGCTCAATAGAACGCGCTGCGCAGATGCGAAATTAGCGCCACGCAGGCGCGGCGAGTGGGTCGTGACGGAACCGTTCCGTCACCAGCACAGCCCACCCGAGGGGCGTGACGGAACGGTTCCGTCACAAGCGTGGGAGGGGTTAAAGAGGGAATAGAGTTAGAAAACGAAATACCTAGCTATTTAATCTTTAAACTATTTCAAGCAAAGCCAGTAGAGAAGAAAAGATGAGGAAGACAAGTTTTGGTTAGAGGAAGGATTTCAGTCTTATCTGTATTAATCTTATATCCTGAAACTAATGAAAATTATTTGAATTCAGATAGTAAAGGGGAAACAGATACTTCTGTATCAGAAACAAATAAGAGAATATCATCTGCATATGCAGAGAGTTTCAATTGATTATCACCATATGGAAAGCCAAAAATTGAGTGGTTGTTACGGATGGAGGACAAAAAGGGTTCAAGAGCTAAGACAAAAAGTAGTGGGGATAAGGGACAACGTTGACGTACACCTCGTTGGAGGGTAAAGGAGGAGGAAACCTGGCCATTTACAAGCACCAAAGCTTTGGGTGCCGAGTATAACAGGGAAATAAGAGATATGAATTTGGGACCAAAGCCATACCAACGTAGTGAGGCAAACATGAAAGACCAATCAACCCTGTCGAAAGCTTTTTCTGCATCAACAGAAATAGCGGCTAAAGGAATTGAGTGAGATGACACTTTATTCAACACGTTAAGAAAGAGGTGAAAATTGTCGGAGGCGAGTCTACCTTTAATGAAACCACATTGTTCCTTACCAATGAGATGGGGCATGGAGGGGTCTAAGCGTAACGCAAGTAATTTAGCAAATAATTCATAGTCCACATTGACTAAAGAGATTGGACGATAATTTTTACAGAATTGGGGGTCACGACCTTCTTTATGAATAAGACAGATAGTGGCATCCTGAAAGGTGCCCTCTGCCTTACTTGATGAGCAAATAGATTGAAAAAGCGTTAAAAGTCTAGGGAGTAAAAGATCAGAAAAGTGTAAGTAAAACTCAACTTGGAATCCATCAGGACCAGGTGTTTTACCTTTAGTGAGGGATGCCAAAGCTACTGACATTTCATGTAGTGAGAGATCAAGGTTAAGGTCCGGAAACCCAGGGCCACTTTTAATAGGCAAATTGTTAGAGACTGTCAGCCCTTGGACTTAGCTCTGGAAATCCTATGGTTAAGATTTATTGATTCATTTTTTTTTTAAAGTATGGATAGACAAGAATTATATGACCACCCAGAGAAGCTAAATGAGATCTGCAAATGTAATCTAAAACGTATGTGTCCACATAGTCTTGAGGAAGAGCTGAGTGTTATCTCACTCATTAATTACCCTTAAGGAGGCGTTACAGTTATATCTGTTGTGGGTAACAAATACTTACCAAATGTTCCTGTTAACATGTTCCAGGCTCAATATGAAACATTATCAGGCTACATTTCGTAGACTGAACGATTGGTCCAGGACTTCTACATGTTGCCAAATTAAGCCATTGTTGTTAAAGTACAAATTAAGGGGCCCATTAGGATGGCGGGGGATCGCCCCCACCAGGCTTGCGGGGGCCTCCGCCGGCCTGGAGGGGCGATCCGCCCGCCATCCTACCCGGAATGAACCCCCGCCATATTAGTATGGCGAGGGGGACCGCGGCGGATGAAAAGACCGTCCACCGCTTTTCCACCCCGGTCGCCTGGCGGCCGGGGCGGAAAATATTTAATATGGTGGCGGTGTCTATCAGACACCGCCAGCCATATTAGCATGGGCATTTTCAAATGCCTTTCCGTGGCGTCATTGCATGCGGAGACCCCCAGCATTGCAAAGTACAACGTGGCAGGCACCGCGCGTTGCCAGTCGCGTTCTGCTTTGTAATGCACAACATGCATCTTTAGCATTGCGGCGAGCAGTGCTTTCAGCACTGCCCGCCGCAATGCTATAGATACAGGATGTGCCCGCCACTGTGGCGAGCGCATCCTAATACCCCCAACGGGACCACCACCCTTATGGCAGGCGGTCCCTACACACGACAGGATGACGGGCAGACAAAGTCCGCCCGTCATCCTAATGAGCCCCTAAGTCTCTTTAGACAAGCCCTTGCCTTTTTTCAACAATTACAGACATTAGATATCATGGTATATTATACAAGCTCTGCATATTAGAAAGCATTGACACTTATAGAAAACTCTAAAGTGCTTAACTATGGAAGACGTTTTAGTATACGTTTTTTGAATTTTATTTATGTGATTAGGTAAGATATATTTTAATTATCTAACAGTTATTTGATGGTGCTGTAATTCACTTAGATGACTTTTTTAATACATATCTTTTTAACAAAGATCAATTTATTTCTGAATACGTATATATATTTATGTACTTTGTGTTATTGCTGTACTTCTATAGTTTTCATGTGAGGATAGTGAATAACGTTTTTTCTGAATTCTGAAAGTAGCATGCTTTTACACATTATGACAGAAGGGCAGCCATCTTTTAGTGGTATCATAAGAAAGCCTAAATCTGATATTCATAAGCAAAATGTTTTTTATTTTATTTTGACAAAGTGGTTTATAAAGTCATTTTCAGCTCAAGTAGGCAGTTTAAAAGTATGTATTATATACTAAAATTTATGTTTGATATAATACGATCCAATATTAAGCTTTCATTTTTTTTAATGGGACATCAACGTATCAGACAAGCTTTACTGAAACGTATATAGCCCAGGTAGGCAATAGTCCCCAATATGTCTTCACAGTATATCGATTACTCTTTTATTTCAAATAGTTTTGATTGGTTTTGGCAAAAAGAAAATACATAAGGAACAGTTTACAAACAAAAAAATAAAAGAATAAATACAACTGCATATTCAACGGTAAAGGTAGAGGGTAGTTGTTTGATTGCTGCTTCCTTCAAATGATATATATTGATAAAACAGGTATGATTTGTCTTTACTTGTGAGATTCTCAAGTTCATTGTTAGGCTGTTGAGTAGATACATGAAATAGACATCTAAGGGCCAGATGTAGGTAATCCTATTTTACCGATTCTAAAATACCAAATTTTACTGATTCGGTATTTCGGAATCGGTAAATGGGATGTAGCTAATTATTCGGTAAATTTTACCAAATCGGTAGGATTCGGTATTACCGATTCGGTAAATACCGAATCGGTAATAGGGGGAACATGTTCAAGGGTGGCAGGGTGTCATATTGACACCCTGTTGTACACCTGAATAGTGCATGGGTGCACATGTGGCACACATACATGCCCTAAGGGCATGTATGTCTGCCACATGGCACAGTAAAAAAAGCACAAAATTGCTTTTTATTAAGGTTTTCGATGTTTACCACCAAACTTTATTTGGTGGTAAATACCGAATCCTTAACAGTGCAATGCACTTATTTAAGTGCTCCCTACATTTCAGATTCGGTAATTGACCGATTCGGTATTTTAAGGAATCGGTAATTTACCGATTCCTTAAATTACCGATTCAGTAAATTACCGAATCTGAAATGTAGCCACCTACATCCCAAATGCCCAATACCGGTCAGTAACGGCCGAAATTCGGTAATTTCGGCCGTTACAGACTGGTATTGGGCCACCTACATCTGGTCCTAAGTCAGGTAATACAAAGATATTGGAACCTACTGTTCAAGTTATGGTTATTTGTATCACATAACGACTGCCATTGTAGAGCTATACAAAACAAATAGAGGTTTATGCGCAAAAAAGAATAAAGAAAAGAATAAGGAAGAAAGAAATAAAGTAAAAAAGATATCAAGACCAAGGTCAAGGGGTAATACGCATTACCTGCATGTGATCGACATCGATATTCAGGGGCTGAGCAGGCTGGTATTATGAGGATTATGTTAGACATTAAATGAAGATCTGTGTAGGAGGCTTACGGACCCCTTTGCGTAGGGTGAAAGAACCAATTTATCAGGGAGGCATAAACGCTGGTGAGGCGGAGTCTAGAGACTCCCATATTTTCCTATGTTTAGGCTACCATGGGGAGAGTTGAAGGGTCACATTATCTGCTACCCTCAAGAAGGTTAGCCATTCTTGCCATATTCTGAAGGATATTTTGTCAACATTTTTCCAGGTACATAGAACTATTTTACATGCCAGCGTCAGCATCAAGTCAAGCAGGAAGCGGTCATTATCGTTTTTTAGTTCCGGATCATGGAAACCCATTAGATATATATGATAGCTCTTTGATTGAGGTGATATGTAATGTTTGGGAGATGTATTCAAAGATCTTGCCCCAAAAGTTTTTTAACATCGGACAAAAAAGAAGCCTGTGTGATAGTTCCCATGTTTGTGAGTTAAAGTTACAGCAAGGTGGGGATTGGAGAGGATTGAGTTTATATAGTCTGGCTGGGGTCCGATAGTTCCTATTTATAATCATGTACTTTGTTTGGGAAAGTGTGGGGGATATTTTATTTTTGAATGGCATCATGTGGATTTGCTCCCAGTCCTGCTTAATCGCCTTATTATTCGGCTCAGATTCCCATTTCTTTTCAGTAAGCATATGTGGTTTACGTGGTTCAGGAAGTAAAGACTTATACATTCTTGATACCATGTGCCTGGCACTTGACAAGGGGATGCAATTGATAGGAAGTGAGGGGGGGAGTAGGTTTAGGTGCTAATTTGATATCTGTATTTTAAGAACAGAGAATGGTATGGGGGTGGCATCCTTATATAGATCTTTAACCAGAGTAATACCTCTTTGAGACCAATCTCGCCAGTATATTGCTTGTCTATCATTTTTTATTTTGGGATTATACCAAATAGACATCAAGTTTGATGCACAAATGTTTGTGCTGGAGTGTGTATCTAGTCGGGCCAAAGCTTTCTAAGTGTTTTGAATAATGTAATTAGAGTGCGGCAAAGAGATGCGCATTGTCATGAGAGGAATGTCTTTTATCAAATTATTTTCTACATCTAGCCACTGTAGTTTGTACTCAAAATTTTCCTGAAACCATGCAGCTCCTTTTTTTGCAAAGGTATGCTGTCTGGTAATTTGTTTTGATTTGGTAGACCAACTCCTCCCTTGTTCTTGGGTAATCTGAGTTTTCCTAGTGAAATCCTTGGTTTCTTCCCCTGCTATAGGAAGCTTTTAAGAGCCTTATCGATTTTCTTTAGGACATTTTCTGATAGTATCATAGGTAACATACTAATGAGGTAATTGATAAGAGGCGTTATCATTTTAACTGTTTCTATTCTACCCCACCATGACAGGAATTTTGGTGACCATCCACTCAGTAGTTCTGTGATTTTTTGTGTGAATATTAGCTTCATTTTCTTCTAGAGTAGGGATAAGGTAGTTTGAGAATTCTATGTCCAAGTATTTAAAAGTACCTTTCTGCCACGTCAACCGGAATCTCCCAACATATCCCTACCACCACATAGATTAAGTAATTTAACTTCTGTCTAGTCCTTGTTAAGGGTGTAGCCTGAGATCTCATCTGCAAATTTGTGAATAGCACTCATGAGCGCCAGTATTGCCGCAGCTGCTTCCATTGAGACCACCAGTATGTCATCTGAATATGCTGCAACTTTGAAATTAGTTTTGCCAAAGTCTATACCTGGGATGCTCTGATTTTCCCTTTGGTATTGGAGGAATGGTTGAATTGCTAATAGGAAAAGGGAGGGGGACAGAGGACAACCCTGTCTGGTACCCTGTTTTAATGGGAAAGAAAAGGAGAGAAAGTTCCTCTTGCTCTAACCCTTGCCTGGGTTGTGATATAATGCCATGGTCATTTGTAATTTTTTCAAGCGTCGCTTGTAGGAAAGTCCAATCAAATCGAATGCTTTTTCTACGTCGAGTGTTATGGTAACAGTCGGGGAGGTAAGTAGTTTCGCCTTTTCAATTGTGTGGCAGAAAATCCTGGTGATATTGCTAGAAAGTCTTTGTTTTAGGAATCCTGTTTGAAAAGAGTGAATAAGTTTGGCATCGCAGTTTTGTAATTGGCTAGCTAATATCATGGCATATATTTTACAATCAAGGTTTATCGGAGATTGGTCTATAGTTCTTAGTTAGGAGAGTATCTTTACCTTCTTTAGGAATGACGTGATTATTGTTTCAACTGGTGTCCCATATATTTGTCCAGAAGAAGCAAAGTTGTGCTATAGGGGTAGAAGCGGTTGTCTTTATAGAAGGTGGCCTTATAACCACCCGGGCCAGGTGCTTTACCTGATTTGAGTTTCTTAATGGCGGTTTCTAATTCTTCCATATTGATCGGACCATTATTAGAGTTCCTTTCTTGGTCGTTTAAGGAATTGAGTGATGTCCTGTTGAGGTAATGCTTGATCTTCTGGTGGACCACGTTTAGGTTGGAGTCATATAAGTTTTTGTAAAAGTCTTTAAATGTGTTGGCTATCTCATGTGGGTTGGTATGGATATTGCCTGTGTCATCCTGCGTTGATAGCATACCTCTGGCTTTAAATTTTAAGTACAAGGCTAGCATTTTACATGCCTTATTAGCCTCACAGAGTCAAAGACTTTTCTGTTTATTTATCCAGACACCTGCTCTGGTGCTAATAATTTTATTATATTCATATTTTTTAATTAAGATCTTGGTTAAGGTTTCAGGGTCATTATTTAAAATATGCAGCTTTTCCAGGTTGGAATTATCATTCTCAGTCTTAGTGGTTGTGTTTGCTTCTTTATTCATATTTGACTTTATTTTATAATCACTCCCCTAACAGTGAATTTTAACGCTTCCCATCTTACAAGGTGTGATGTTTTGTTCTCTTTATTTTCTATCCATTAGTTTTTAATTGCATCTTCAATTACTTTAAGATTTTGCGAAGAGGAGAGGACATCTTCGTTGAATCGCTACAGCAATTCTTTAAGTGGGTAGATGAGTCTGTAAGATTTAATGTAATGCAGGAGTGCTCAGATACCACTCTTGGTTTGATCGTTGTTTGGTCTATATTGTTTAATGCATTCCTTATATTAAAAAGTAATCTGTACAGGAGTATGAATTGTGCGGAAAAGAATAAAATGTGTAGTCTCTTTCTGTCAGATTCTGCAGTCTCCAAGCATCTATAATGTTAAATCTATTAAAGAGATTTTTGAGATCCTTGTGTGAATTGTTTGGTTTGAATTGGCAAGAGGAATTCCTGTCTATGTTGGGATCTCGTGGGAGATGAAAATCAGCAGCAATGATCGAAGTAGCTGTGTCTGGGATAAGTTACATTTTTCCCTCTACCTCTTTTAAAAAAATCACTATTGTCATTCGTGGGGGCATATATATTTGTTACATAGAGGACAGAGTTCTCTTTTTGTAATTTTGAAATAACCCATCTTCCTTGTTTATCCGTAGAGTGAGAAAAAACATTGAACCTGGATTTCTTAGGGATCGGTGTTATTTCCTCGTTCCTCTTACCTATAGAAGATGAGCAGAGTAAATCTGAGAATTGGGTGCCTTAAGTGATTCAGCATGAGTAGCATTTATTTTTATTTCCTGCAGCAGGGTGATGTCTGCTTTTTGTTTAAAAATATAGTCAAAAATCTTTTTTCTTTTGACCGGATGATTGAGACCCTTCACATTCAATTATATAATTTTAATATGTTTATGGGATGGATTCATCATTCTTAGTTTTAATTGATGTCACAAGACTCGTATTCACCAAAATGAATTGATCGGTTTGAGGACCGAAATACAGATTTCCATTAGTCAAGTAGGTCTGGTTGTTGAGAGACCTATGATTAGCCTCAGATGTTTGAAGTGTATTGTTCCCCTGATAGGACTAGAACTTGAGTGTGCATAGAGTGCATGTAATCCCTTTACCACAGAGTAAAAAAAGGTGAAAGTTACATACAAAGTAAAAACATAGGCATAAGAAAGTATAAGAATCAAATCTTAACCTAAGCAAAGTCATAAACTAACTCTTCCCCTCCCAATCCTCTATCCCCTCCCTCCCCCTTATACGAACAGTAGATATGGTTGATAACAAAAAGACAGCGTGTTCCTCTCTCAGGGACACATATCTATGATGAGATGTCCAACAAGTCTTTAGCAGGAAACTAAACTAGGTCCTATTATATTTATCATAACATATCTGTCAACCCTTATAAACAACCTTAAGACTTTCACATCACCATTTTTTTTAACCACTGGGACCTATGTACTGGGATAAAGTGAGGCTGAACAGCAACCAATATCCGAACAAATACAAATTGATTGCAAGTTACTTTTGATTTTAAACTGTAAGAGACCAATATTTACCTCAAATTGTCTGACTAAGTTTGTGTAACGACCTTAAGATCAGCAAGCTGTCTGATCTTGTAGATCCACAGGGGATCTATGTAATGGACCTATATGAGGCTGATCGGCAACGCATAAATGATCAAATAACGACTGACCACAAGCTACTTCCCATTTAATTTACGAGTCCAAGATTTACCTGCAACTGGGTAACTAAGCTTGGGTAACGTTCTGAGATCTGTATATATATATATATATTGCGCTCATCAAATCCAGGCAAATCCCCAAGGAATGAAAGACAGCACTCGGGAGGTTCCTTCTCACGGAGTAGTTTATTAACTACAAGCTAAACCACAGACGCGTTTCGGCGATTTGCCTTCGTCAGTGTGTGTGTCCACACGCACAAACCGGTACATTTATCGCAATCAACATTGACATCGTGCAAGGGTTACACCTCTTAATGAGCATCAACAGAGGACTACAAACCTCCCAACAAATGCGGGCTCCATCTTGTAATGGTAAAATGTACACCATATACATTGCTCAGTGCTCACGACAAATGGAGTAAGCATTATTAAACCTACAAATAGGTGAGCGAGCTATAGTGGGGGGTACAGAATTAATTGTGCTGCAGTTACACTATTTGATATAGCCGTGGATCGGCAACAGTCCTCAGGAAATATTCAAGATCATTAGAGGTGAGTCCCATTCTTACACTAGAGTTTATGCATCAACAGATTGATAAAGAAGTCTATGTCATCATGTATAAACTAAAAGAATCAACAAGAAAAAGGAAAAAGTGCCATATGTGCATCATATATAATTACAGACATCGTTTTCTGCTAGGAATCTAAGAGCCCTTTGAACCTATAAGTGATTGTAGCAAGAGATATGAACCACGGATGAACGTACGTGTGCCAAATGTTTTGTACAACAATGGGTATTCAATCCAAAATTCATCCGAACTCTCGGTTTGGCCATTGTTGTTAGCACCTAAAATGTATAGTTCATATACTAGTCCACAGAAATTCAACAGATAGAGATACATAGTATATAGAGAGACTTACAGGCATCCCCTACATCATTTACCTAGATGAAATACCATTTCTTCTCCACTATTCATTCCTCTAGGCCATTTTGTGGAAAGGTCTATTATATAGCGTGATTCTAGCCTGCGTAATCGTCGCAGACGGTCTCCTCCCCTAACGGTATTCTTGATGGTATCAAGGCCAAAATATTGCAGCTGGCTACGGTCTCTATTGTGTTTCTCGGCAAAATGCCGGGCGACTGGATAAGATGGATCTGCTTTATCAATCGCTCTTAGATGTTCTAAGATCCGTAATTTAAGCATATTGATAGTGCTCCCTATGTAGCGGAGGCCACACGGGCAGGTCAAACAATAAACTGCTAAAGGTGTGCTGCATGTAATAAACTGCTTGATTTGCAGTTTCTTACCAGTGTCAGGTACTTCTATGGAGAGGACCCTTTTACTTCCGGCGCAAGCCTTGCATTTTCCACATGGGTAAAACCCACTCATGGTTTTTAAGGTGTTACTCTTTGGAAGTGGTTTCTCTAGGTGACTAGTTACCAGATAGTCCCTTAAAGATCTGGCTTTGTTGAAGGTTATGAGTGGGTGGGTAGGTAGGTCATCTTTAAGTGTGTTATCTGTCTTGAGAATGTGCCAGTTTTTACGGAGCATGGCCCTTAGATCATTGGCTCCAGCGGAGAAAGGAGTTATTAGTCTAAACTTGAATTTACCGGCTGTTGATGTCATGGAGTCGTTCCTTGTGGTCGGTTTAGTTGTCAACAAGGAATCTCTAGGGATAGCCCTTACTCTTCTCAAGGTATTATTCAAAAGGACTTCTCCATACCCCCTGGCCATAAATCTATTCACACATTCCCTCGCTGCCACCTCGAAATCCTCTATATATGTACTAACTTGTGCTAGAGGCTAGTGAATCCAGTGTGGTTGCAAACCTTTATGGTTGTGGGAAGAGCTTGTAGTTTTGTAGCAACCCTATATAACCTTGTGTAAATAATCTTTTTCCATAGTGCCATTCAAAACCTTTGGTCATCCCACACTAGGAGTAAAATGCCATTACTAACTTACTTTACCTTATCCATGTTGTTGTTGGCATCTGAGCGACCTTGGGATCCATTAGATACTGATTATTTCTATCAAACATAATTCACCAAGCCATTTCAACAAATACAACTGTAACCAAAACCTTGGTCATCCCATGCTAGGAGTAAGATGCCATGACTAACTTATTTTACCTTATCCATGTTGTTGTTGACATCTAAGCGGCCTTGTGGCCCACTTAACATTGGTTATTCCATAAAACCTACTTCACCAATTCTAAATACAACTGTTACGGCAATTACTATAATGAATAACTAGATATACCCACTCTGTCGTGCGCGCAGAGTAGCATCAGGTACTCAGGGTTGAGACTCTGGGTTTATTGCTGTCTTATTCGCAGAATCACTTTGAGCAGAAGTGTCTAACCTTGGGTCCTCAAAGTTGTCCAGAATTGTTTTAAGGGCTGCACCCTCAGAGAAGAGATGTGTTGTACCATGGGCTACCACCTGGTATCTCGCTGGGCCCACAAAAGAATATAGGAATCCCATTTCTTTCATCCTGGATCTAAGGGCCAGAAAGCTTTTCCTTGTGTTGACTGTGGATTCCAAGTAATCTTGAGTGATGAAGATTTTGTTCCTGCTCCACTGTAAGTGATTTTGTTTCCTCATAAGAGGATGAGCGCAAATGCTGGCACCATCACTTTGAGCAGAAGAATGGAACAAAATCCACTTGTTCCATTTGTGTCATGTAATGCAGCGACAAATAATGGCAGCAATCTCATTATATAAGAGCTGATATAGCCTCTGTCATTATTCCAGGGCCTCATACCAGAGTAGGGTTTGAATACAAGTCATTTCCTTATGTTGCCACATTTCCGCAGATCTACATACTGGGGCTGAAGGTAGTAGTAAGCAATTGTTCCAGGGTTGGAATGTCCTTTTGAGTTGGGGCAAACCTACTAAATTGTATGTTTTAAGTGTTTTTATCGACTCTTCTCTAATCTTTTCCCATACTGAGAAAGGTTGACAATTTACTCCTGACAATGGCAGGCGTAAAACTTCTTCCAGGGTTGGGGAAAAAAGTAGTAGGAGGGAAAATTAACTTGCAAGCACTCCGATTTTCGCATGATAAAATCTAGATATGCATATTTGTTCATGCTGAAATGCAGTTCACAAATATTTTCTAGGAGTACTATTTCTTGGCCTACTTCTGTAAATTCTTGTGTATTCATGAAAGCTATATATCTGCACTTAATGCAAGGACATATACCTTGGGTGCAATTTTGAGACTTTAGTAATTTGGCCCCTAATTAGGGGGGTCATTAGGATGGCGGACGGACCTGCGTCCGTCCACCACCCCCAAGGAAGAGGG
Source organism: Lissotriton vulgaris (assembly GCF_964263255.1). NCBI lineage: Eukaryota > Metazoa > Chordata > Amphibia > Caudata > Salamandridae > Lissotriton > Lissotriton vulgaris. The sequence goes on from NW_028249604.1 coordinate 537,804, forward strand.
ACCGTCCGCATGGGCAGCGGCAGTCCCTCCATGCAAATTAGGATGTGAACGCCACCCTGGCGGTCACATCCTGTTCCTTTAACATTGCGGTGGGTGCTGCTTGAAGCAGCACCTGCCGCAAGGTTAAAAATGCATGTTTAACATTTATATGCACAAAGCGGCAGGCACTGCGCGGTGCCTGCCGCTTTGTGCATGTAAATGCTGGGGTGTACCATAGGTACCCCCCATGTGCACCCCCCACCCCGACACCCTGGGGGCCCGCAACGGGCCCCAAACACCAAAGACCACATGCTTTTCCACGGCGGAAAACCCGCCGTGGAAAAGCATGTTTCCACATGAATGCTAAAATGGCTGGCGGTGGCTGATAGACACCGCCACCATATTAGAGTTTTTCTGCCGTGGGACCGTGGCGGAAAAGCGCCGGACGGTCTTCACGTCCGCAGATGACCCCCCTGCCATCCTAATCTGGCGGGGGGTCTTTGCAATCACCGCAGCGGTGAATCCGCATCCTCCGGTCCGACGGTGGCTTCCGCCGGCCCGGAGGATGCGGATTCACCGCAATCCTAATAGGCCCTTAGGTCTGGCATTTACCATGATCTTTTGTGTTTTTTAAAATCCTGTCTTTCTTTCGCTGTATATCGGCTGGCTTCACTGTGAGTGACCTCATTCTGGTCTTTCACAAGGAGCATATCGGTACACAGAGTAGTTTTGTTCAGTGCCAGGAGATACTGTGGCAATGTGTGCTTTTTGAGACTAAAAGCAATTTTTGCTTTTGCCAATGTTTGTTATAATGGTGAGGGCCTGACAGCTCCCACACCAATACGGTTTTACAATAACCAATTTCAGATCTACTGGCTTTACCAATGCTTGATTTTTATGTTTCCCATAATCCTATTGAAACTGGTTACACTGATTTTCCATTATGAATATTTTTGGGAAATAATAGCATACATCAACACATTTGACTAAATTAGTCTGCAAATAAATGGTTTCTTATGAACAAGTTCTTACCTTAAAAGGGTTTTGGATCGTCTACTCTAATGCATTGGACTTACACCTTTAAGCCCTGCACTGAGTGCTATTCTTCTTTTACTAATCATTTGCTGCCATCCTAGTTCACCATGTACCAGTTATTATCTTATTCTTTGTTTACCCCTTTTGCTTGTAACTGTTTTGTGTGGTATTCCTATTTGATATATACTTAGTTTGGTATTCCTATTTGATGCTTGTACTGCAATTATTACCTTCCTTTCCCTCCAATTGTGAAGCGCTCTGATATCCTTCGGGATCATGTTCACGCTATATAAAAGTTTATAAATAAATAAAAAAAAAAAAAAGTTTACAGTAGTTTGGTGATTTTTGTTCCCTACTTGCATTCTTTTGTCAACATTTTATTTTGAAAGGAAAGAATCACTAATCTTGCTTTCAAGCTTCAGCAAATATTTGCATCCAATCATGGTTACCGCTCTGATATAATGTTGGTCTCCTGTTTAAAAACGAAAAGTTCCAATTTGGTTCGTATTGTAGAAAAGATACATTTCAGTGAATAATGAATAAATCTAAATAGCCCGCTTGTACTGGATATGACTTTGTAAACAACTTTTTCAAAATGTAATGAAAGAAGCTTTGGACATGCCAGTCATAAAGACTTTGTTTGGATACCACCAAAAGATGTCCGCTATTTTCCTATGATGTATGTAAGTATGTTCCTTTCATTATAACTAGAATGAGTTTTTTCCTAGGGGAAAAAAGATGGGTATAGAATACCTTTTAGTAGTTATGTAATCCATACCTAGCTATTCCTTTTTAAGTTTCGCCTGGACAGTGCTTGCGCTGTACTTGCAATATCTCTTGCAGTAAAAAAACATTACTTACCATTCTTAGGCTTCACGGTCATTCATTTTCTTGCTTCTGACTGATCAGCAGCATCAGGGTCATGTTATTAGGTTTCACTTCCTGTTTCCTCAGCTGTTTCCTTGACTGTTTCTTGGAGCATGGACTAAGTACGGTTTCCAGCTGGTGGCAGTGTTCTTCCACTGGCTGCATGCTTCTTGAGCTACTTTAAAAAATATTTAGATTCTAGAACTCCAGAAGAGTGATTGTGTTTTCCGATGGTCTCCCGTCCTCCCTCACATTACTTCCGCACAGTAACTTGCAACCAGAGTCCCTTCCCCCACGTCATTGCTTCACCAGCCCCCAAGCCGGCTTGGTGTGCATGCATGTTTTAATGAATTTGAGTATGTTTTAATGTACATGTTTTATTTGCGTGTCTGGGGTGAGTTTTTTGTGAGGGAGCTGCAAAACAGCTGATCAGGCGTTTTCACTTTATCCGGGGCTAGTGGGAGGTCGGAAGATTTGTATTTCCGTAAATAAGAATATGAAGGATTCTGAATTTTAACGTTACATAAATACAACACACACATATAATAACGCTAAATATGCAAATGCTATGTATGTGTGTTGTGTTTACGTCCCTGTTTGTACATTACACACAAAAACACTTATAACCTCAAATATCATTTATAGACACACATATCTTATAATGACATACACGCACACACAGACAGATCCATATACACAAAATCTATTTTTCATATACATATACACAAAATCTATTTTTTGTATGCCACACCGTACCTTCTTTCATACCTATTTTCTTCTACGTTTCTTGTTTGAGTGAATTTAAAGGCTACAATTGAAATTCTACAAGGAAAGTGTGCTTTTGTTGCTAAAATAGTCTGTAGACACTGTGCAGCTGACACTTAATTAACTCAGCCAAAGGTCTTTTTTTTATAATCTAGCTATAAAGTCACAATTAACCCATAACCTTCCAGGTGTCAATGAGCTGTGTCCTAATTTACAAGTTGTTCATAATTCACAGTAGCACAGAGGCTGGAATTGAGTTTATTTTATTTTAATATACCTAAGCCTATGCAAATTCTATTGACTTTTGTCAATGGTTTATTTACATTCTGTATAGCAGTTAAGCTGCTGTGCAACGTGGCTTAAAGTGAAAGAAAAAAAAAGTCTATCACAGGGACCATGCTGGCCGCGTCAATAGTGTTTTAATTTTTTTATTTTAAGAAGTACAGCACAGCAGCTGTACTACTGTGCGACGTGTAAAAACAATGTACAAAGTCAATAGATTTTGCATAGGTGAAACCTATTAGCTTTGCCAATGCTTGTTTCAGATGCGTAGAACTTGTTGGGCTACTACCTGTAGCTCGCAACCCAGCTGGGAACCCTGCATCAACTTTCTCTTCAGCACCAATGAATGATTGTTCTAAAGCCATGACTCTAGTTCCCTCTGTTTCAGAGGGGAAACAGTGGATGTGACCCCGTTACCACAGCTAGGCTCTCAACTGCAGTCTTAATTTCAGACATACAAGCCATGATAATCTGCAATGCGGTCTCCATTCCTGTCATCTTGTTCTCAATTCTTCGTGTTGGTCCCTTAAACCTCAGTGACTCTAGACCTAAGAAAAAACTCCTCATGTGACAACGAGATCACAGATGATGCTGGTGGGGCTGGTTCACCCACATGCAATTCTTTGGGTGCCATCTAGCCGTTGGCTGCTACAGCTGGGATTCCAATATGACCATCGTTGTACTAGCTTTTTGTATCATCACTCCTAGTTGTCAGTAGTCTCCTGCTTAGAGACTTCTAGGACCTGTATACTCTGCCTCAGTACTTGTGATCTTGACCTTTCCTTTCCCTTTGAGACCCAACTTTGCCTGAAGTTTTTCTTGGGGTTCTGTATGCTCCTGCTTTTTAGGCTTGAGTTGACAGTGTGCTTGTCTGCAAGAATTATTACCTACTTTATACATAGCGTTGGCTTATTTGGATCAGCCTTTTACAGCAATTTACGTGAGATATTGTCAGGTATATCTAGCATAGAGCAGTATTTATCTCTCACCGTCATGCTGTTTCCTCTTTAATATATAATTACATATCTTGTGGAGTCGTTGCATTGCACTGCAGTGTATGAGGTACTATTTTACTTGTAAAAAGTACACTGCCATTGCCCTTGTCCAGTCTGCATTCTCCCCCATCAGCCCTCTCCATAGCTTTGTGAACTTTATAATCCCAGTCCCCTGATATACCTCGGTAAACAAAATTGTTGTCCAGAGATTTTCATTTTTGATTTGTGTTTTTGGATCATTAGAGAAGTAATTCAGCTAGGGTAGACATTGCTGATCTGAGCTGAAGATAGGTTTCAGGAGTCAAGTAATCTTATAGAGACAGTAAATAGCTCCTCAAAGCAACCCTTGTGCCATTTTCCAAAGGTGGCAATAATAGAGGAAGAAGAGAAGTATAGAAACGATACAAATAATAATGATTTTTAATCCTTTTATGTATACACCAAACAATGTTTATGATCTGAATATGAAAAAATAATGTTCATTTGTCCTGTTTTAGACACATTTTCATAGTTCACTTTCTTTGTTTTGGCAGTCGCTCGTGGTATATTTACAGAATGTTAAACATTTGAGAAGGGCATATTGACAGGGACATCTTTTTGTAGCACAGGTTTTGCAAGTACATGTAGGTGTAAGTTCTGTGGGTAGAGGCTTTAGAAATTTCATAGGGTTTAGCAGCCAATCTTCCCAACCACATTAACACAGATCTTTCTCTACATATGCATGATCCAAAACATTTACACATCTTCTGATCGAGTAGAACTCTCTTTTAATGTGTCCATACGCAGAATATGACGTCGGTGTAAGGTCACTTGAACTCATTGTACCGAAGACCGTCAAACATGTGATAGTCAGAAGTTGTTTTTCACATACGCTCAAGGTGTTTTTCTACATCTTTAAAGTCACACTATTTTTTTTGTCCCAGGAAATGTTTTTAGAAACTTAACAGGTTCAGCAGTTAAAGCTCCAAGGTTTGTTCCAATGTTGTTCATAGTGTCATTGCTGATGAGAATATGTGCCTTGATAAGACCACTAGGCATCTCAGGGTCAAGTTTATTGTACAGAATATGAAGCAGGATTAAGTGTCTTTTCTTGCCTGTTCCATAACATATCCAGAACTCTAACAATCCATGAATTATGAACATTGTAAAAAATCTTAGTAGTACTATAATAACATCTGTGTCACTTGACAGTTCAATGGCTCAATTGGAACCATTTTCAAATACCCCTCTCAACGTGTCACAACACAAAGGTCAGCTTCCTCCAATTTGCTGTTAAGTTCTTGAACAATTTGGCCCAGACCTTTTCAATATCTCTTCAGGCATCAAATCCTCATTGACAATCACTCCACTTGCAATAATGGAAAATTCAGTGTTCACTGAGGCATCAGCAATGTGTTGGCAAATCAACATCTCCAGGTTCATCTTGTTTGACGTTGATGACGAGAAATTATCAAGCTACACAGGTATAGGTGTTGAATTTTTGATTCAAGCAAGGGAAGGTCAATTGTTCCACTTGTAGACATTTGTCTGATTCTCTCACATTCTTTGACAAATAGCTCAACATAACTGTCAAAGACAATATGCAGTTCTTGCAAGATGCACACTGACTTTGATATCTATAGACTAGTCTGAACAACATTCGCAATTGTGACATAGTCCATAACAACAGCAGTTTTCAATGAGCACGCCATTTGAATTGAAATTCTTCAGGTGAAAGGTATTTTTCGAGCTCTTGTGCGAGTTCGCTGGCTTTTTTGCAGCATCTCCATCAAATAATGCATATGTTGGAAAAAGATAATGCAACCGAATGTCCTTGATAAATTCACCCTTTTCTTTTTCTATGTGCTTGCGAAAGTTGTTTTTTGTAACCTGTTTTGTAGCGGCTGGTTGTTCCAAATCTTACTATGGCAATTAAAGCATGGAAGTTTATCTTTAGTGATTATGTCAAACAGCTTTTTCTCTTTTATTACAAATCTCTCCTGCTTCAGTTCTGCGTATAGTTTTGATCCATGTTCCAGAACATCTAATAGATATGTCTTTATATTGTTATCCAAATATTGTTTGGTCACGAAGTTGTGTAGTCGCACAGGCTCAGTCATTTCAAAGGAGTTTTTCTGCTTCTGCAAGACATGAAGAATGCTGTCAACATGTATATTAAAGCATTCCTCTCTCTTTCCCATAAGTTTGTGGCGAGGAACAGTTTCACTATAGTCCATTAATTTTGAATTTGTCTTCTCTCTGAAAACATTGCAAATAGAAAGGACTTCATGATAAACTAGTTGCCATTGAACAGCATATTCACTTTTACGTGTTTGACCAAGAATTCCCTTGGAGCTTTTCTGTGATCTCTGCATCATCTGTTCCAGTTTCATATCTGGAGCCACAGCATTGAACATTCCCTGTCTGTCTTTCACTAGAAAATATATTTGGTTGAATTTACTGTAGAGGTATGCTTTTTCCACTTCTAGCTTCTTTACTCTTTCTAAATTCCAGGACCCATATAGCAGGTAGTTTATGCAATCGAATTCTCAAAAACACAGTGATCATTCACTCCACAGTCTTGACGTGCAGCTCCCAATTACCTTCCCAATCAGCATGCACCAAGTTTTTCACTAGGGCTATCATGTGTAAAACATTTTCCCAGTACTTGCAGTACTTGATTTTTCTTCACATTCTTTGACGAACTCTGTGAACTTGGTTTTCAGTATTTGAACTGAGTGTATTGAACACTGCCTGATTTTGTATTATGTCTTTTGAATGAAGTGCACCCTGTAACTTGTTCACTTCTGAAATTAGATATGCAAACCTAATTTGTTCCAGAAAGCCTTCCATTGCAATGTTTCTATAGTCTCAGATATGATGAGCATACCTCGTAATGAACAAACATAATGAGTTCCACTCAATATGGACTGGACAGTTTTGCTTCCAAAGATTTCAGCCACAATAATTGAACTGTCTAAGCCACATCCACTGAGATAACTTCCTGCACATTGCAGTGCAACTTTTATCTTGTGAAAAATACCCATCATTGTATAAAGATCATCAAATTCTACAGGATTGTTCATAAAAGTGTCAGCTACAATACAGAAAACACCTTAATCGCAGTAAACTGGCAGGATAGGCTGGTCTTCAAGCTGAGCATGCACATTTTGGTATTTTTTTGGAGCTGTGAATACTGTTGCGTAGTTTGTGACTGGAGATGGTATTACTAGTAAAGACTCAACCTTCTTCAGTGGGATGCTAATCTGGGAGACCAGAGCATGAATTCCAGCCCACAGAGGAACTGGCTTTTCTTCATGTTTCAGTACGCACTTAAAAAGTGATATGATAAATTCAGTTAAATCAGCTTTGTGGACCGCAACATCAGTTAGAAGTAGATCCATGTCCTCAGTCACTTTTTTTTTTTTTTTTGAAGTTCAACAAGATCTTTATTGTCGTGTTTTAGGCATAGTTGACACAGCTTTTGGCCTACAACCCTGGGGCCGGCCGCGAGGTGTAGAATCTCAGCATCAGAAAACAACACAGCCTTACAGCTGGCAACCCGGGGGTCCAGCGGCGTACCTTTAGTAACGTAGCAGCAATATATCGCATTCACGCGGAGCCAGCTGACTGCTGCTGAACATGCAACTTCATTTTTGGGGGGTGTTGAGCCCCCTTTTTTTTTTTTTAAACAGAACATGTATAACCATCAACCTTAGAACCCCTGGGCAATTCTACACTCCGACATCCTCTGTGTGTAGCATGGTATAAATGCGTGTAGTACAGGCCTAGGACATTGAGCTGTGTCAAGAAAAAAAACACATCAGACCCGTTTCTTCAGGGGGTTAATCACATAAAGTCAAGCAGCATTATACCTCCTCATCATCCCCCTCAACGGTCAATAGATAGTCAGTCAAATAACACCAATAGTTCTTGCGCGTGGGGTCTGTCTGCCAGTCCAGCGGAAAGTCAGGGGAATGCGGTGTGGTGGAGTCAGTAAGTGGGATGATTAGTGATTTTTCCCAGTTAATCTGTAGCCCAGAATGGCGTCCAAATTTTACATACTCACGTAGTAATGGGCTAAGATTTTGTTCCGGGTCCCTCACATAGAGCAGCATGTCATCAGCATATAGCGAAATATGCAGGGGCCTCCTGGGGAAATGCAGAGCAGAGTGGTTATGTGTCTGCCTAATCGTGCACGCGAGTGGTTCTAGGGCCAATGCAAATATTAAAGGCGACAGAGGACAACCCTGTCTGGTCCCTCTAGCAATATGGAAAGGCGCTGATATGTATCCATTTACACGCACTCTAGCCACTGGTCTCGTGTATAGTAGAGTCACCCAAGATATATACCGAGCTGGAAATCCCATTCTCTGTAATATCGTGTTTATGTAGGACCATTCGATGGAGTCGAAAGCTTTGGCTGCGTCAAGCATGACGGCCACCGCTTTCGTCTGGGGGTTAAGATAGTGTGATAGTGCAAACAATGTTCTCGTATTGTGGGAAGTGGCACGTGTTGGTATAAACCCTGCCTGATCTGGGAGTATCAGGTTCGTCATTAGGGGCTGTAAGCGATCAGCTAACAGTTTCGCTAAAATTTTAGAGTCGACATTTAAAAGGGATAGGGGACGGTATGACTCGCAACGGTCCGGTTGCTTGCCAGGTTTTAGGAGTGTGATAATCACCGCCTCGCGTAGAGATGGTGGTAGCACCCCCTGGTCAAAGGCCGCGCCATACATTTCAACCATGTGAGGGGCAAGTATGTCAACGAAAGCCTTGTAAAATTCACATGTATAGCCGTCGGGCCCCGGAGCTTTCCCGTTCGGCAATGCATGTATAATGGCGGTAACCTCCTCCACCGTGATCGGTTGGGCCAAGTATTCACGTTGGTTGTCGGACAACCACGCTATTGCTATATCATGTAGGTAGTCTCGTGTTTCTTGTGGTGGAGCAGGCTGGCGGGAAGTGTATAGGTCTGCATAGTTACGTACAAAGCTATCAAGTATTTCCCCGGGTTGTGTATGTGGAATGCCATCCTCGTCTCGTACCTGGGTGATGAACTGTGAGTCCCTCCCCATACATATTTTCCTCGCTAGTATCCTGCCCGGCCTGCCGCCCTCCCCAAACCGCCTGGCTAATGGCCGCTTGTTCGCATACTTCAGTTCATCCTCTGCGTATCTCTGATGTTCAATGAGGAGAAGTTTAATTTTCCCCAGTTGTTCCACATTACCAGTAAGTGCGTATTCCCTCTCCAGAGCTGAAACCTCCCGCTCAAGCCTAGTTATCTGTGTCCGTATGTCTTTAAGTATCCCAGCTGTCGTACTAATACAAGTGCCCCTAATCGTCGCCTTAAAGGCCTCCCATAGTATGCATGGGTCGTCAACTGAGCCCTCATTTAACTGGAAGAATTCCTTTATAGCCGTAGTTATAGTAGTCACGTACAAGGGGTCCAATAGTGCTTGTGCATGGAAACGCCAGCTGAATGGAGGGGGAGTGTAGTGTGGTATTTGTAGTGTCAGTTCTACTGGGTTATGGTCGGACAGCGTGCGCGGAAGCGTTTTTATCTGTGTAGCCCACAACACTGCGCTATCCGTCCCCAACCAATAGTCTATCCTGGACCAGCTACCGTGTGACATGTTCACATGTGTCGCACCTGGTGCTGACGGATGTTGGACCCTCCAAATATCTTTGAGCGCAAGTTCAACCAATATGTCTCCCAGCTTATCTCTGGCTTTCCTGTGTGGTTCTATGGAAGCAGTGGAACGATCAACAGAGTCCTGTAGTGCTACATTAAAATCCCCTCCCCAGATTATCGTTGTGTCAATAAAATCCAACAGTTGGTCCCACAATTCCTGAAAAAATTCTGGAGCATCTATATTAGGCCCATACACATTTACCATCATTACAATTCGCCCTCTCAACATACCTGACACAATCACATATCTTCCATTTCTGTCGACAATTGTACGTGTGATTTTATAATTAGTGCCTTTTTTGACCAGCGTCATAACCCCTCTGGAATAGGAGGAGTATGCCGCCGAGTAGTTCGACTCTGCCCAACGCGTGCCAATAGGACTATGCACCTTGGGGTCTACATGGGTCTCCTGAAGCAATGCTATGTCTATGTGGTGCCTATCAAGACATGCAAAAACCTGTCTGACCTTTTTGGGATTGGTGAGGCCCCTCACATTCCACGTTATTAATTTCAAGCTATTTCTATTCATGTTTACCTCGAGGCGCTCTGCCTGCGCCACATGAAGTCCGCCCCCCCATACAGTGCAGTTCAATATTACGCAACATCATGAAGTAGATTATCAGCCATTGAATAATATCCGCACGTCGGCGTACGGCAGTGCATCTCGATCGCCCAGGTAGTTCAAAAAACATCAAACCCCAACAAACCCCGCACCCACCCACTTCAGCAACCCAATTCTGCCGAAGCCATTGTACCCTCAGAACCAAGATAGACAACATAACTTGCCGGGGACTGCCCTAGTGGAGGTCCGCCGAGGACGCATTGCTCCATCCTATTGAAAGGATGTGGGCGAATCCGTGCTTTGTGAATAGATCGCCTGGGCCTTAAGACAACACCAGTCCAATTGTACATTCCTTGAGCAATAGGCACTCGGAACAGTTATACAGCAGAAATCATGTTGTACACACACCACCCCTCCCGCTCCCTGATATTACATAGTACGGCATATCAATATAGAGCACAGTTTAGCAGTTCGTCATGGTCCACCGCTGAGCGTACCGCACTAAAATGTCTTAGGAGTGTCTAAGTCACGCCCTTACACTGCACGGCGTCTCCAGCAGACATTGTCTCACCATACAATTATGGTCTGCATACATAGGAGTCACATGCTGGGAGTCGTTATTCGCATGGAGTCCGGTTCTCCCTCTCCACAACCCCAGGGTTATCAGGTGGGCACAGTCAATGCAGCGTGTATCAGCTAGTCTTACCTTTCAATCTGACTCGTAGTTTCTGTCTCTACGATTGGACCGTTTACCTTTTGCAACCGTGGTCTTGACGAAGGCCATAGCAGCTTTGGGCGTCGAGAAGAAAATTGGCTTATCCTCCCAAGTGACTCGCAGGCGAGCGGGGTACAACATGGCATATGGGATCTGCAACTTTCGAAGTTTGGATTTAACCTCGTTGAACTCTTTGCGTGCCTGTTGTACCGTGACCGTGAAGTCTGGGAAGAATGCCAGTTTATTCCCCTGATGATGGATTTCGCCTTTTTCCCTCGCCAGCCTGAGCACGGTGTCCCTGTCGCGGTAATTCAGGACTCTTGCCACAATCGGTCTAGGCGCGGCCCCAGGCTTTGGCTTTGGTGCCAAGGAGCGATGTGCTCTCTCAATGATGAAGAGTGGTGAGAGGTGTTCGGGGCCAAACAGGTCCTTGCACAGTTGCTCCACATAGGTCTCCATACGGCCAGTGTTGGTTGATTCTGGCAGACCCGATATGCGTATATTGTTACGTCTCGACCTGGCTTCCAACTCCTCAGCCTTGGCTTTGATAACATCAAGAACTTTCTCCATTCCTGTACATTTGGCCACCGTGGTGCGTGATTCGTCCTCCACCGCTGAAATCCTGTTCTCCGCCGTATCCAAGCGTTCGCCCTGTTTGTCGAGTTTGGCCGCCATGCTGTCCACTCGTCCCGTCAAGTGATCAAGTTTACTGTTTATGTCCTGTAGGTTGGCCTGTATGGATTTTAGTATGCTTTCCATGACATTGCCATCGCGTGAGTCAGCCTCCGGGTCTTCCTCCGCAGCACCGGTCTGGGTCTTCGGCGTCTTCCGCGCCTCAAACGTTAGATTGGGTTGTTGTTTGTCCGGCTTGCCCATGTTGTACTATAGGGGGGGTGTCAGACTGGTATTTCCCCGGTTCCTGCGTCACCAGAAGTTTGCGTGCAGCGCCTAGGACCGGGAGGAGGGAGCTCGGCCCCGATCTCTTGTGAATAATGCCAAGTGTGTAGATGAAATACGTGCCTGTTTAACATCGACGTCTCAGCATTGCCCCCAGGTGTCACTGATTGTTACATGGGAACCAGGAGCGAGGCGTATGATCCCCCTGCCACCACGTGTAATGTCGGGAATGCGTGTCGCCTATAACATAGGTATGGAACGGGCATTCGGTTGTAGCTTGAGACACCCCTCCGCACTGTAGATAAGGTAGGGTTGATGGTGGCTGTCCACGAGAGGGCCCAGTGCCGGGCGTTCGATATCAGGAGGTCCCCCGGGGGCCGATACCCAAATGTGACAGAAATCCGGGATACCTACAGCTTCATGGCACGCAGGTTCGCAAGGCAGCAGGCACCGTGGTCCCCGGCGCGCAGAGCAGCCTCCCAGCGTCCAGGTACGTTTATGGCATGTTGCGATTACATTCGTGCCCTGGTGCCGCCATTTTATGTTTCAGCATTAAGTAGTGCCCCCAAAGACATCAGAGGGGAACCGCCGCTGGTGCTAGCATTGTGCCATAATAGCCATCAGAGGGATTCACAGCTGCTGCCCGGTTTCAGGAAATGTGCACAGGGTGGTCCGTGTGCACTGCTCAGTCGCTCTCAGGGGCCCCCATGTCCGGTAACGCACGCCGCAGCTGTCTCGCACCTCTAGCGCCGCCCTCTCATGTCCGTGCGGTGCCTCAGATCTTGCCGGACATTTAGTGCAGGCGGCACCCTCACGGAAGGAGCGCCTCCGTCCCCGACTCACCCCGCATTTTAGATCGTTGCTCCGGGAGGTGCTGGCTCGCTCAGTCCTCAAGCGGCGCCGGCCGAGCGCCACCCGCCATGCTGGATCACGGAGCTCGCCGGGTCCCGCGGATCGTGTGGTGAATCCAACGCGGTCCGGTCCTCTCTACACGCTCTTAGTACGCCCGACCTGCTCCCACGCCGCCTGGTGTGCTCGTTTCCCCACGGCGATCAGATTCAGCGCATTATACCGGCGATTTTAGAATTCGCCCGGCGGAGCTGCACAGCTAGGCAGCCATACCGCTGTGCGCCCCCTAGCGCCTCCATGTCCTCAGTCACTTTGAAACTTTCTGGTAGACTGGGACGTCTTGCAGTGATCTTGCACATGTTGGCAAGGCACTTGGGTAATACGTTTGCAGCTTATCCAGTATTAGGGTATCTTTCATAGATTCACATGCCTGAATCATTCCCCGTCGTCAAGGCGGGAGTCCCACAGTATAAACATATACAACAGCAGTGCCTAGAAAATTTCTTGTAGTAGGCTGGAAAAGCCCAAAGGCCTAACTAGGCTTCAAAACTTAGCAGCCTATCTACATCATTATGTAAAAAGACCTGAAATAGTAGCCTCAGCCAATCAGCTGTCCTCACCCTCTAGAACCTTCCCAGCTCAGGCAGTTCTCCTCAGATTTTCACTGCACTTCGTGTGTAAGGGAGTCTCCCTGAATGCCTACTCAGTTTTTGATCTTTTTTCCTCAAAATGTCTGAAAAGAAGGCTCTTTTCAAAGCTTGTGGAACCTGCTACAAGAAGAGGGTCCATGTGGATGACCAGCACTCTGACTGTATTTATTGTCTGCACCCTTCACATATTGTGAAGGACTGTAGGATTTGCCGTACCTTCCCTCAGAAAACTATCAGGGATAGGGAGGCAAGGGTTCTTTTGTGGTTGAAGTCTTCTTCCGCTGATGATGAGGACAAGGCCTCTACCTCCAGCAAGAGAGCTAGATCCAAAGAAATATCTTCTCCTGAGAGAAAGAAGAAACTTAAAACCTCTCAGAGAACTTCATAACCCTCAAAGAGTGCATCAGCTTCTTCAGGTTTAACAACTGTGAGTACAACCCAGGCTAAGGCTGTTTCTCTGGTGTCTGTACCTACTACTACCTTGATTTCTGCCTCTTCATCTACTTCTATGGTTACCACTTCGGCTATTACCTCGCCTTTGATGTCTGTTAAACCATCGTTAACTAAAAACAAGTTGCCATCGTCGACGTCTTCGTCGACGACGGCTCCGTCGACTAAATCTTCGGGTCCGTCGACGACAATTCTGTCATCGAAGCTGACATCATCGTCGACGAAGACACTTTCGACTTTGTCGTCAACGAAGGTCTCGTCTATTCCCATTATTGACTATATTTGGAAGGAGGGCCTCAACATAATGAAAACGTCCGCTTCCATTCCTGCAGTCCTTCCAAGAATAGAGAAAAAGTATCGAGCACCATCAGATACTCCATCTTGTTTAATAGGTCACCCTCTACCAGATTCTGTCATATCCTAGGCTGCGCAGCAGAAATCCAAAAATCCTTCTGCTCCCATTTCAACACCACCTGACAAGGAGGGCAGAAGACTTGATGCCATTGGAAAGAAGTTTTGGGCAAATGCAGCAGCCTCCATTAAAGCAGCTAATTCATTGGCTATCCTGGCTTGTTATGATAGACAGATGTGGTCCGATCTGACGGAATATCTTGATTTGATCCCTGAGGATCATCAGATGGAGGTTCGCAGAATTGTGCAGGAGGGTGAAAGAGCGGCTTCAGAAATCATCGATTGCGCCCTGGACATTTCAAACACCAATTTCAGGCAATTGGCTGGAGCAGCTGTACTTCGGCGTCAAGGTTGGCTCAGGGCTACCACCTTCAGGCCTGAGGTCCAAACCAAAATCTTGGACATGGCATTCGATGGAGATTCACTTTTTGGGAAGCACATCGATGACGCTTTGCTGGCTATAAAAACTGATACAGACACAGCTAAATCACTTGGTACCCTGCAATACAAGAGGGGATCCTTTAGAGGAGCAAGAGGCCGTGGTTACTCCTCCAGAGGCAATTATTCCAACCAACAAAATTGTCAGTATCAATCTAACTACAACAAACCTTACTATCAATCCTCTTACAGGCAGCCTGCCTCTGGTTCTTTCTCTTGGCAAGGAGGGAAACGACGCTCAAGCAATCAAGGGCGAGATTCCAACAAGCGCCAATGAGCTTTGCCAGATGTCAGCCACTCACCTTTCCCTTCCCGTGGGCGCCAAAATCTCCGCCTTTTACCACCAATGGCGGAAGATAACTTCAGATCAGTGGGTCCTGGAACTTGTCAGGAATGGACACACTCTGGAGTTTTTGAAGAAGCCTCCAACAACGCCGCCCAGGGGGCCCCCTCCCCCTCGTCTTCACTTACTCTTCAAAGAAGCTTTAAAGATGAAACACAAGAATGCGATAGAACGAGTTCCTCCTTCTCAGAAAGGGAAAGGATTTTATTCTCGCTTCTTCCTCGTAGAGAAAAATTCAGAAGAGTGGCGTCCAATACTGGATTTGCACAAACTCAACAAATATCTAAAGAAACAGAGTTTTCACATGGTAACGTTGAAGGACATTCTGAATTGTCTCAACAAAAGGGACTTTATGGCTTCTCTGGATCTGCAAGACGCCTACTTCCACATCCCTATTCACCCCAAACACCGCAAAAACCTAAGGTTTCAAGTGGCTGGCATCCATTTCCACTTCAAAGTACTCCCATTCGGCCTAAAATCGGCCCCCAGAATCTTTACCAAATGTCTGGCTCCGGTGGCAGCAATGTTGAGGTCCCAGGGAATGCAAGTTTTCCCATACCTCGACGACTGGCTGTTAAAAGGTCCAACCAGAATCTCAACAATGGAAGCGGTCAGGAGTACGCTGTCTCTCTTCTCGAATCTAGGACTGACCCTAAATTCAAAAAAATCTCAGCTTCAACCTCGTCAAGAATTTACCTTTCTGGGAGCAGTCTTGAACACATGCCAGTGCAAGGCGTACCTGACACAAGAGCGGCAAAACAAGCTGTTAAAACTAGCAAGACAAATATTTGCAAGAAGGTCACTTTCAGTTCGGATATTCGCTTCCCTTCTAGGGATGTGCTCATCTGCGATCAGCCTCATTCCTATGGCGAGACTCAGAATGAGACCGTTGCAAGAAGAGTTACTTCGTCAGTGGAAGCAAGTCGTCGGATCATTCGACGACCGCATCAAAGTGACTGCCAAAATTAAACATGCTCTTCTTTGGAGGTCGAAGGCGCACAATTTGTCGCCGGGCCTCACCTTTCTCCAAGAAATTCCAGAGTTCACCCTGACTACGGACGCATCCATGGAAGGTTGGGGAGGTCACCTTCAGGACCTTTAGATTCAGGGAAGATGGTCTCGCCAGTACCAACAGAAGCACATTAACAGCTTGGAGCTGAGGGCCATTTTTCTCTCCCTACAAGCCTTCCTGCCAAAGATTGTGAATTTGTCCGTGCTGGTGCGTACGGACATTACCACCAGCATGTTCTACATAAACAAACAAGGAGTAACGAAATCTCTCACCCTGTCGCTGGAGGCTCAGGAGATTTGGGAATGGGCCCTGCGCCACGGCATATCCCTCAGAGCAGAGCATGTACAAGGCGTTCGGAACTCTCTAGCAGACAGCCTCAGCAGAACGTTCACAGGCTGTCACGAATGGGAGCTCGAACAACATCAAGTAGAGATGATCTTTCGACTTTGGGGGACACCGACGCTGGATTTGTTCGCCACACACCAGAACAGCAAATGTCTGTTTTATGCCAGCAGGTTCCCACAACAGGGGTCATGAGGAAATGCCCTTCTGATGAGATGGACCGGAATGTTTGCGTACGCCTATCCTCCGATTCCACTCATTCCGAAGGTACTGCAAAAGATGAAGAGGGAACACTTCACTCTCATCCTCATTGCTCCCCGTTGGCCAAGGCAATTTTGGTTTCAGGAGCTCCTGCTGCTCTCTCAACAACCTCCGTTTTGTCTCAAACCGACAGTGTCGATGTTGACAAGAGAGGGAGGTCAAATCCAACATCCGGATCCTCAATCGCTGCACTTGCACGTTTGGCTCCTGACTTCCTTGAGTTCAAGGACCTAAACATCTGCTCGGACTGCAGGGGGATCTTGTCGCAAGCACGTGTGCAAAGTGCCATCAAAACATATCGTTTTAAGTGGAAACGATTCTGCTCATGGTGTGGAGACAATGATGTTCATCCACTTCAAGCTCCTCCTGAAGCCATCCTTCCATACCTACTGTCTTTGGCTAAGGCTGGTCTAGCTTTTTCTTCCATTAAGGTGCATCTGGCAGCGATATCCAGGTTCAGGAAGAGTTCCAACAAACCATCCTTATGTTCATCCTCTTTGATCAAACAATTCCTTAAGGGACTATTCCGAGCTTTTCCACCAGTTCGTCCTCCTCCTCCTGAGTGGGATCTTAATATATTTCTTTCTCAGCTTCTAAAAAGGCCTTTTGAACCGATTCATAAAGCGGAACTAAAGTTTCTTACTTGGAAAGTGGCTATCTTGCTGGCTCTACTTCAGCTCGCAGAGTTAGTGAAATACAGGCCTTCACTATTACTCACCCTTTCTTGCAATTCTCTAAAGACTTTGTTTCGCTTAGAACCAATCCAAAGTTCATTCCTAAAGTACCAACTCAATTCCACATCAATCAACCGGTCAAACTCAGAACCTTTTCCCGGATCCTAAAACTCCTGCGGAGAAAGTCTTACATTCTCTGGATGTGAAACGGTGCCTGAAGTTTTATCTTCAGAAGACAAAGGACATCCGCAAATCTAAACAACTTTTTGTTGCTTATGGCAAAGCCACCTTGGGTCAAACTGTCACAAAAGCAACTATAGCTAGGTGGTTGTCTTCTACAATTACTTTCTGTCATGACAAGGCCAACAAAACTTTATCAAGGAAAGTCAAGGCGATTTCCACAAGAACAATGTCAGCGTCTACGGCCCTTTTCGCTGGATTGACGTTGGAGAACATTTGCCGAGCTGCTACTTGGAAAAGTGTACACACTTTTACCGAACATTACTGTCTGCAGTCGGCGGTTCATGATGATTCAGCAGTTGGTGATGCGGTGCTGCAGCATCTTCTTCACTAAGGTTGGATAACTTATAGTCTTTTATTCTTCTTTTAAAGTTTAAGTATTTATAATGCTGTCCTATCAATGATGTTTTTTATGAAGGTTTTAATGCATGTGTTATGTTAACAAGTTTGTGCTCTATTACCTTCCTGGTTGTGTGGGGATAGATATATGATTTCTTTGTCTCCCACCTTCCTCTATCGACAGACATGATGTTACTGCTTGCTACTCTGATTCAGGCATGTGAATCTATGAAAGATACCCTAATACTGGATAAGAAAACGAGTTACTTACCTGTAACTATGGTTATCCAGTATTGGTATCTTTCATAGATTCACATGCACCCACCCTCCTCCCCGGCAGGGCAGTTCTATTCTATGGATACTCATTCTCACTTGTGCTGGGAAAATCTGAGGAGAACTGCGTGAGCTGGGAAGGTTCTAGAGGGTGAAGACAGCTGATTGGCTGAGGCTACTATTTCAGGTCTTTTTACATAATGATGTAGATAGGCTGCTAAGTTTTGAGGCCTAGTTAGGCCTTTGGGCTTTTCCAGCCTACTACAAGAAATTTTCTAGGGCATGCTGTTGTATATGTTTATACTGTGGGACTCCCGCCTCGACGACGGGGAATGATTCAGGCATGTGAATCTATGAAAGATACCAATACTGGATAACCGTAGTTACAGGTAAGTAACTCGTTTTCTTCTTTGTTTATGCCTACAGCTGACACAGCTTATTTTCCAACTGCTACTGAATTGGTACAGTCTTGAAAAAGCACCATGGCAGTATCATGTGTGCTGAATGTTCCAAACAAAGAAGAGCTGTCTTAAAAACAAAATTATCAAGAGCAGCAATTGTAAATATTTTCCTGGTAAAGTGACTTGGAAGTGGTGTGCTGTCACAAGATTTTACTGTGACAACAACACAATTGCCAATACTAATACTTATTCTGCTGATAACTACTACCAATCACACGTGCCACTCATAGTGACTGAAAAAAGATAATTTTTTTATTTTTCGTGTATCTAAAGATTCAATTTCATCAAGAATCACTTTATCAGTTAATGTTATTATTTCAATCAACAATTTTGCTTGAACCACAATACATTTCAAACATATATAACATTAATCCTGAATCACATGTATGGACAAGGCATAAATTATCATATTTAGGCAAAAAACCTTTTAGTGCATGAACAAGCTCAAGTTCCAAAATATTTTTTCACATATACAATGACATGAATGAATGAACAGACAGAAAGAAAAACAAACAAAAGACCCAAGGGAAAGGTTGAAAGATTATTTGAAAGAAAGTGTCTTCAAATTGTTAAAAGACAACACTAACCCTGTAGGGACATTAGACAAACAGTATCTTATTCAGGTCTCCGAAGTTGGACATATACTTCTATATTTTAAGGTTTCATCAAAGAATATGCTTTGCATATTGTGGACCTGATACTCAAAATTAATGGTCACTTGTTTGGTCAAATGAAAAAAGGTTGATGCGTTTCAGACCCCTCATATACTTTAAGTGGGGTTCTCCTCAGGACCTGGAACAAGGAAGAGCTTGTATAGGCTTTCTTTAAATTACACTGACTATGCCACCTCAATAGACTGTAGTAGATACAATTCAATTTAGTTGAAAATTCAGGGCAGTGGCTTGTGTCAAGATGGCTTCAACGTCTTTATATGGGCTGGTGGAGACAATATTTTTGGAATGGAATGCGTCTAGGGGGGACATTTGTTGTCCTAGCCGAACGCCTCTTGTTTAAGTCCCCAAGTCGGCAATCAGCAATCTTGCCTTTATGTTGCTCTGATTCGAATCTTCCTGAGCGCCGTCTGTGTACCGATCGCGCACTCGTGTCTCCCAACCAGCAAATGGCCTAGCCTTGCTGATTATTTGCCAGAACCCTCTATTGTTTAGAAAAACGTCACAATATTTTACAGCATGAGCTGCTAACAAATTCCTGCTCCGTACTATGTCATTATAACCTGTTGATACATCAATCTTAATCATTGAAGTGATGAACTCTCTACTTTTGTACTTGTCATAGATTTGTTTCTTTTTGCCGTGATGTAATTCATAAAACATGATTTGGAACAGACAGTACATTTGCACAGCAGAAGCCTGTCAGTTTATGAGATTGTCTTCCACTTCTTTGCTTATATTTTCAAAGCCATCATCAATGTTGTCTGCTTCTGTTCCGAACTCAAGAACTTTCATTTATAACAGTTTTGTTGACATTAAACAATGATGTAAAAAATGTTAAGACAACATCAAGCATTCTTGTTGACTCTCGTGAATTATAAAGCTCTTGGGCATCACAAATTCTGTAATTAAGTCAAAAATCTAAATCTTTCAGGACTTTTCTTAAAATGGTTTCCACTGATTTTACTGCATCCTGTGATCTTATTTTAGCAGCAAGAACCTCAGGAGTCAAATCAGCTGAGAACACCATTAGTGGCTTATTATTTGTGTTAGACTGACAAAAACAAATTCTGTCATTGTACATTCTCACCAGAAAATTCTTAATTTTATTATGATGTATCAATACAGTTTCATCAATGTTAACCGTTATTCCTCTGATCTTACTGATTGTTAACTTGTAGGCAGTGGTCAAGTGCCTCTAAACCTTCATTTGCTTTTTCAAAGAGTGAAAACTTTTTTCTTTTTTAAAAGTTCTGTTTATTGGCATTTTACACTTTCACAAATTACAGCAGTGTGACATGTAATAAAATATTTGGGGCACAAAATAAACAAATTTTAGTGATTAACACTCGTTTGTTCATGTCTGAATATTATATTCGATCCACACAGTTGCTGTTCTCAGGAGATCTCCCCATGCTTTTACCAAGGAGGGTATATAAGCAATACAATGGAAAAGATAATATGACATTCGAGGAAAAGTGAAGAGCTAATAATCTAATAAATAGTGGAAAGTATAGAGAAACAAAAATACAAGGAAACAAGGTAAACATGCACAGATGAGGGACCTAGTCAACATTTTGCCACCCACCTCTAGTACATGTGGATAGCGACTATCTGTTGTCAGGGATGTAGGCGGGGGTGAGGGGCTGGACGCCCATCTCTGAGTGGATCCCTCCAAGTGTTAGAACACATCATCTGTCCCGTTTGTTGGGTGAGGGGATCTGTACTCCTCCATTTGCTGCATCTGGACAGAATACCAAAGCTAGGGTCCTAGGGGTGCACCCCAACTTGTCTCTCAGCTTCCTCATCTCCTTGTACCCCCAGTGCTCCAACCTCCTCCTCCTCATCAGGTGAGGCATCACTAGCTTCCGGGTCTTTCCTGGGGCCACTCTCCGGGTGCTCCCACGCTACAACACCTCAGTCCATAGATCCACTATAGGACGGATCCTCACCCCTCTAGACTCTTCCCTGACCAGCGCCCTTTCTTCAGCTCTTGCCCACTGGGTCACGTCTGCCCTCCAAGTCTAAACCCTCAGTCCAACTGCTGATTTCCAGGTCATAGATATGCGCCTTCCGGCTACCTCTAGGG
Organism: Lissotriton vulgaris; assembly: GCF_964263255.1. Taxonomy (NCBI): domain Eukaryota; kingdom Metazoa; phylum Chordata; class Amphibia; order Caudata; family Salamandridae; genus Lissotriton; species Lissotriton vulgaris. The sequence goes on from NW_028249604.1 coordinate 559,078, forward strand.
CTAGTTCCATAAACATTGTGCCACATTTTGATGTGCGTGGCTTTTGGAATAGCCCCAAACCACAAGCCTCAAAAGAACAGGGAGGGGGATTGTCCAAGCATGGAGTCCAGGGCAGAGAGCACTGCCTCCCAGTAGGGTTGCCGTCAGGGGCAAAATACCACACCATATGGGCAAAGTCAGCATCCAAGTGTCCGCATGTAGGGCAGGGGCGATTCAAAGAGTGCAAAGAGTGCAAACTTAACTGAAGGCTGCTGGTTAACCTTCTGCTGGGAGCTCATTGTACCTTCATATTTTCGAATATATATGCATGAATACAGTTTGGGTAGGCATACAAATCCATTACACATACATTCACCTCGCTATTTAGATCAGCTACTCGGCTGCAAACTTCATCTTGGAAGAAACTAGCTGTAGATAAAAACATGTTTGCCCTTTGAGAATTACATACTCTGTACTTTGTTCTTTCGGCAATCCCTTTGTCCCTTGTTCTGGGTAAACCACAGGCACCAGCAATCAATGCCCTAAATAAAAGTCCTCCAAATTCAGACTATCGAGTCGCAGCCAGAGGGATGTGAGGTCAGTGGAGGACGTACCCCGTCACATTTGTGGGTTGGAACTCATTAAGGTTCCTTACCGGCGAGTTTATTTGCATTCTCTTGCACTGATTATTCTCTCCTTTGAATTTGGAAGACTTTTATTTAGGGCACTGATTGCTTGTGCTCTGGAAGACTTTGAAGAACAGTCTTGAGAATAACGGCTGTGGATCTCACACCACCAGAAGTACAAGGAATCTTTAGTGCTTGATGAACAATAGGACAAAGAGCGTTTTGCCAATCGCCTTGATAAAGTCTCAGTGGAGATAAAACACGTGTTGGCATAAGTGGCAAGCATTTATGATGGATGTAACAGCAACAAGGAAATAAAAGGAGTCAATTTGAAGAAACTGCATATAGTGGACTCTGTTTATCACGCATGAACTTGGAATTTGGAATGATCTTCACTAAGTGGCCAAATTGTTTAAGGAATAGATCTCTATTTTTGGGTCAGAAACAAGTCTCTCATACTGAAAATATTTTGTAGGATATAGGAACAGTGGAGGGTGTGCATGAGTTGCTCTTTTCTTTTATTTACCCAAGATAGAACTAGAGGTTTTACAAATGAGCCTGACTGGACCTAAGGTGGTTTTGTCAGTGTATTACATGGTGAGGTCACACAACCACCAGTCGCGGCTGCTGCAATATGCAGCGGGCGGCACTGATCCTGTTCCCGCCTTGTACTTCTCCTTCTGCTACCTTGCGCTTCTCCTGCTGCGCTTAGTTCTGACAGCCTCTGGCATAGACTCCCAAACCAATCCAGACACTGCTCTCATGAGAGCAGAGCCGGGATTGGACTCAGCAGGTTGCTTAGATTCTCTTCTCAGGCACATGGAGTCTTTGCCGTTTCTCCACACGGCTGTAGAATACAGCCGGGTTGAGAAATCTAATTGCGCATGTCTGTTTGGCCAGACTAAGAAGGCCGGCCAAACAGACATGTGCACTTAGAAGTGCACAACCACTCCTCCCTGTGGCCTCAGCCCTGCCCCTCCCTCCACGCGCTGGCTCAGAGCCAGCAGCTGAAAAATAAAACAATATTAAAATATTGTTTTATTTTTCAGCTGCTGGCTTTGAGCCAGTCGGGCGACGCTCCTCCACCATTGCGGAGGAGCTGCAGCTGACAAGCCCACCATATAATACAACACAATCCTCACAACAGACCTAAGGTGTTTGGAAGGAGAGCCGCCACGTGCAGTGGCAGAGACTGAGTAAAAGGCAAATGGAAAGCATTACTGGAAAAGAAAGGGTAAGAAAGAGAACAAGCATTTACAATGCAATGGTCTCGGCATTATTAAAGGTAGAGCTATTGGCATTGATCATGACATTTTTTTTATTTTTTTAATCTTCAATAAACGTCATTGTCATTTACACCGCCAATAGCTTACTCGTTAAATAAATGGCATTGTCATTTGCAATGCCAATAGGTTAATCGCTCGCAAATGCATGACCTATTGGAGAGGGAGGGCAGGATAGAGAGGGAGGGCAGGATAGAGAGGGAGGGCAGGATGGAGAGGGAGGGCAGGATGGAGAGGGAGGGCAGGATGGAGAGGGAGGGCAGGATGGAGAGGGAGGGCAGGATAGAGAGGGAGGGCAGGATAGAGAGGGAGGGCAGGATAGAGAGGGAGGGCAGGATGGAGAGGGAGGGCAGGATAGAGAGGGAGGGCAGGATAGAGAGGGAGGGCAGGAGGGAGAGGGTGGGCAGGAGGGAGGGCAG